>NC_039358.1:227488202-228088202 GCF_003573695.1 Papaver somniferum
CACTCTTCTATCCACTCAAGTTTTGTTCCCTTTTTTAGTATATTAAAAAAGTGTTTGCACTTATCTGAAGAGCGCGAAACAAATCTCCCCAGCGATGCTATCAAACCATTTAATTTTTGAACATCTTTTATAGTGGCAGGTGGTGGCATGTCTCGGACTGCTTGTACTTTTTCTGGATCAACTTCGATTCCTTCTTTGGATATTGTGTAACCCAAAAAATTTCCTGAAGATACTCTGTTATAGTCGGTTCGCATGTTCAATAAATATCCTATCTGAGGAAGAATTTATTCCTTTTACTTTCTTTTTTCTTCCTTCTCTCCGTTTTCGCAAGACTCGTTTTTACTTTTACGGAGATTTACTTTCTGGGGAAATTTTATCATCATGTCGAGCCAATCAGTCGTTCCTTCTTCTACCGAATCATCTCTGTAAGTTTAATTTGAATTTGGGAAATTTTTCTTAAAATTTTTGATATTTGTGTAAGTGTCTGGGTTTTCTTTTTTATTTCTGCTGTTGTTATTCTTGATATTTTCAGTATTCCCATACATATCTCTTTTCTTCAGTCTTCTTCAGTTGGATGCTCATTAAAGAAAAGAACGATTGTCTTAAACGAAAATCTTCACATGATCAGTCGGTGAAGATCGTTGGTGCTCCTCCCAAGAAGACAGTTTCACGCCCTAAGGCTTTTGTTTCATGTATCAGTCCCCTGTCGCTCATTGTATCACCCAATGTCGCACCTGTAGTCCAGGCGAAAGACGAGGTGACTGCTAATCTTTCCGCGCGGCCTCTCTCCATACATGCTCCTTCCCCCGCCCAAACTTCGCATGGGGT
The DNA here is from genome assembly GCF_003573695.1 of Papaver somniferum. Lineage (NCBI taxonomy): Eukaryota > Viridiplantae > Streptophyta > Magnoliopsida > Ranunculales > Papaveraceae > Papaver > Papaver somniferum. Next base: position 227,489,031 of record NC_039358.1, read on the forward strand.
TCTGACAACTTGTGCGACAGCCACTCTTGATTCGAAATAAGACCATCTTGAGGGTCCTTTCACTGGTGGGACCCATTCTGTTACTCCTACTGGGGTTGAAGACGCTCTCTTCCCGTCAGAACTGAGGTGGGAACTGACCAGATGGCGAAATCTGCCGCAGCTACTGATGTTTCTTTTTGATCTGAGATGGATTCTCGTGTGCTGGACATGTCGCCTCCTAAAGTTGATTGTTCTTCTTAGCTTTCTAAGCGCGATAAGATGATCGCCCGAGAATCCTAGGTGTGATTTTACTCTGCCTGTGCTATATTTTCTTTATTTATTCGTGTTTTGATTTTCTTTTGTCCGTCGTCTTTTAGGAATTCCGCCGCCATTTGGTTCAGATTGAAGAGTATTGTAAGTCCGATCAAGTGATTGACAATTTAAGAGAACAAGCTTCTAATCTATCTGCTGAGGCGAATAAAATTTCGGAGCTCCGTGCGAAGATTGTGGAGCTTAGAGGTGAGATCCCAAATCTTCATGTCTTGTGCATGTATTTTATTTTCTACCCCCTTCTTGATCCTAGGCTTCTCACACTCAAGCTTTAAACCAGAAGCGTATGCTTGAACCATATGATTTCGAACATGCCTCTAATGATGCCAAGGAGGAATGTCTTGCCCTGAAGACTCAGATTGGTGAACTGGAAAGTGATCGTTCGCGCTTGCATGGTCAAATAAATGATCTCTACTCTATGAACTTTGGTTGGCGTGCTCGGTCGGATTAACATAGCTCCATTGCGGGTTGTCTTGCTAGGGATCTAGAGCTATCCAACATGTTCATTTTGTTTTTTCACACCACTAATATTTCCTCCAATAACACCACCAATCTTAAGTCCTTGAAAAAAAGAGAGACTTGCCTGTATCCACCGAGCTTAAGACCTAGAAAAAAACGATATGGCTTTTTTTTTCTTCTGTCACAGTTATGAAGATGGAGAGTTGAAACATAATCATGATTATCGTGGTTTACTTTTTTTCTGTGAATTAACTAGCTGTATTTGGATTTGCATATGAGGGTCGACCAGTTCGAACAAGGTAATGTTTTTTAACAATGCCCGTATATCATGATTTTAGTGATTATTTATTCGTTTTTTGTTTTTGGATTCGAATTAGGGTTTTAAATTTTACGTTGCATTGAGCTCTCAGACTGATTTTTAGTTTTTGATTTATTGATGTTTGTAGGTGTTGGCCGCACCAGAATGTGTAAGTAGGTATTTGGTTTTATCACTATTATTCATTCAATTTTTTTCTATCCGAGAAAAGAATACAACCAGTTTGAGTTGTACTATAGGTTACCTGAGAGCAACTGTAGTGGTGCGAGTATAACCAAAGACCAAAGAGGGAAAAAAAGATCAAATTTTGGGTTTAGTATGGTGTGTGACGCTACGGTGGAAAGACTAAATTTGGTCAGACGTACATTATACGTTCGCCTGGTGTGGGGCGTAGACTATACCAACGCCTGATTGGGACGTGCACTAAAAAAAAAATAAAAAAAATGAAAGAAGTGGGGCGGAGGTATAAAGCCCGCCCCACTAAATTGATTTTCAAAACAAAGAATGGGGCTGGGTATAATGCCCGCCCCACTAAATTGATTTTCAAAACAAAGAATGGGGCGGGGGTATAATGCCCGCCCCATACAAAATAATTAAAAAAAAAAATGGGGCGTAGACTTTACGTACGCCCCATGTGGAGCGTAAACTATACCAACGCCTAGTGTGGGGCGTAGACTATACCAACGCCTGATGTGGGACGTGCATTATATGTCCGCCTGGTGGTGGGGCGTGAAGTATATCAACGCTCGACTATATCTGGGTTTAGTCTTGGTCCCAGACCAAATATACTCTGGGTTTTAGTCGTTGATCAAAATTTGATCGATAGTACGTTCCACTACGCCTGTTCAAAAGACCAAATATTTGGGTTTACTCTCCCACTGTGGACGCTCTGACCCTGGTAAAATATAACCAGTATGGCTTCTGGATTTCATGTATAAATACATATACAATAAACAAGGGCCGCTTTTGTTACTTGAGCAGTTCAATATGGTACCCGAAGTTGGAGTTGAAACAACGGAAATGATAGTTCCTATTGGCACAAAACAGATCACTAATGTGACTGAGTCAGAAGAACTAAATGGGAGCAATGAAGAAGGATTCGTTTCTACACCTTTGGATGACAGTCTGATGCTGCAAGGAGAAAAGAGTTTGGATGTTGTTTTTGATAAGAGTGGAGAAGAAGAAGAAGAGGTAATAGAACAAGAAAAGGTTCTTGGTGAGTGGGTTTCTTATAAAAGAAAGAAAGGCACCGGCAAAAAGAAAGTGGAAAGTGCAATCGCATCATCTATCGATCCCGCAATTCCCCCAGGTTTTGAAATCCATAACAAGTTTCATGGATTCGTAGAAGAAGAAAAAGAAGAAGAGGTAGGCACTTCCAATTTGGTTTTGGAAGATTCAAAAACTATCATCGCAAAGTCGTCTTCGTGCAAGTCAATTACTGGATTGAATATCAAATCCACAGGTATGTTCCCAAATGGTACTCTTGCAAGTTCAAAAAAGAAAAAACCTCCTAAAACTGAAGTTCCTAACAAAATCTCGGGAGATAAACTAATGGAGCATGGTTCTTTATGGGCCTTAGATTTTCCACCTCTAAAGACTAATTGTGAAGAAATGTTTAGGGATCTCGCAAAAAACCATGATGGCTTAATTATAGAAGATGTTGAGTGTTGACGAGTTTGCTCATTGTCAATAGACAGTGATCTTTATCGTTCAGCCAATTGGCAATTGTCTTTTTTGTTGTTTGCAACTTTGCTTTGGTAGTATTTGGGTTTTGTTGCTTCTTTTGTGGGAAGTTCCCTCTTTAGTTGTATATGCTCCCACACGGCTTGTGTGCCTTTTAATCCATCCTTTTGAACGATAAAAAAAAAACATATACAATAAAAATGAAACCAGAAAGTGTTCCATAATCTTCTAATGGGAATCTTCAAATGAATTAGACATTCTCAATGGAATGAGGCAAACCAATGGTGATCAAATACTCGTACGTGTGTTCCGTGATGGACAATTAAGCAACACTAGTACTGATCAAGCTCATTATCCATATAATGATTTTATAGGTTCTGATCCATTTTTTAGCTTTGAAATACAAATAGGTTCTGATCAAACAAGGAGTACTAATAATTCTAGCATTTCGACACTAATATCATAATGGACAATGTTATAGACCATTAGTTACTACCAAAAATGACCATCAAGATGATGATTAATTATTACTTTAGATTTTCTTCAATACCGAATTTGACTTAAAATAGTGATCATGCTAATGTCAGACTTGACGGCAACTAACATTTCTGGGAGGACGAGTTCGAGAATGTGTAAGAATTTCTGGTAATAGTAGCTGAAAACTTGCAATGTCTTGAAGATTCAAGATAATGAACTGCACATGAGGATAACGGGATGATGGAGATTTCAGTTCCTTGAAACCCGGGGAGAAGTAATTTATGATTTTCAACCAAAAATGGTAAGCCAGGATATCTTTGACTATTTTTTCCTTTAATTACTCGAATGAGTCCTGCTGTCACTCGGCCGCGGGCGTGACAGCTTAAATGAACTCCGCGTCTTAGAACCATTGGATTTGGTTACTAGAGATCTGATCCGAAAATTAGTGTTTTCTTATCTTTCAACTCCCGTGCAGTGCACTTTATGTTATCTCGAATTCACTCCTCCGTATGCATCTAAACACAGAGATGCAAGGAAGACGAGTACATCATCAATTCAATCCAATGATAATGAAAGCTTGAGAGAGTAAAATGTTCTAGTACGGGTTTCTTCCGTTTTTTCTCTTTTTTTTATCTTTTTTTTGAAAGAGGGTTTTCTTCCTTCTTATGTGACGATTATGCAAACTTTAAACTTACTACTGGTAATGCTAGATCCAATTATGATCAACCTAAAAAAAAAAAACACAAAAACACAAAACCTATGTAGTTGTAAGAAATCTTACAACTACACCACACTAAAATTGATTCAATTTCTATGTGATCATTATGAACTCTTGTCTTATTAATTGAAGATTGAGAATGTTTACAAAATAGATTCAAGTATTACAACAATTCTACTTGAAACCTAGATTTACTTTCTCTCTCTCTCTCTATTTCTTGATCAAGACTTACCTTAGAATCCTCCTAGAAACAATGACCTCTCCCCTTTATATAGAATTTTACATAGTGGATGACAGCTAAGAAACCCATTATTTTCAGGATCACTATGCGACACATTCGCTCATATACAATCGCTCATATTCGCATAGGGTACCTCCTCGCACAGTTCTTCACATTTTACTCGTGACTTTGCTGACATCATCTGTTGCGTCATCTCAACTTTGTCGTGTGCGATGTTGTTCGCTTACGTTATATTCTTTACTTCGCTTGATTACTAACGTGTACGATATTTAACTCCTACATTTTCCTCTTCTCATATTGCTTATTCTTCAGAGTGAGCGATATGAGAAATTCTCCTCTTGTAATTCGCACATGCTTATCTTTTTTCATTTTACTTTGTCGACCATTTTCCCTATCTTAAGGTCTCCTCATGTACGCGTGTCCTTTTAACCACTCATCTTTCAACACGTACTTTTTAACCGTACATTTTTATCCGTTCATTTATTCGCATTAATGAGAATAAATCTTGAAAAACGGGTCGCTTTTTCCTATATATTCTCTTCTACCTTTCTCCTTTTATTTATTCCATTCTTCTTCACCTTCTCTGCAATTTTATACTCTTCGTTCCCATTCTTCAATGGCTCCTGCTGGTAAAAAAATGGAGATTGAATTTAATAGATTAAAAACTGACTTCAGCCGTTGGGGTTACGAACTCTCTCTTCCTCCTTCATATAACTTCGCATCCAAACTTAACCTTGATCTAATCAAATATGATCAATGGAATAATCAAAAAATAATTGTTGCATTGGGTCAACTTCAATTTTTACCAATTCCATTGTATAACCCTGAGATTCCTCTCTTCTATAGAATTCTTTCTAACGAAAGATTCGCACGAGGAATATTTCAATTGAGTGGTGATGCTATTAGGATACTATTAGAGTATGCTCGTCGCGCAGCTGGTCTTGGAAATTCTTATCCTGATGAAGTGCGAAAAAAGGGTCGTCGTGATAAAATTATAGATCCCGCTGAGTATACTCTCGAAAAGTTCTTTAAGAACTATTACGTCACTGTTATGAAAAGTAACGTGACTAAATGGACTATTCGCATAAGGAGAATGGATGGTATCGCTGAAGATGAGAAAATTATGCGAGATGTTGATTGGAATTCAAATTCTAATCGCGCTGCTCGCAGATCTAATGATTCTAGTTGGATCAATTTCCCTGTCATCTTAGAAGGGTCCTTTGTATCTGGTAAAGCTGCGGATGGTTCTGACAATCCTCTACCTGAAGCTTTCCCTCTTTACCAACCTTGGGAATTTAAATTACTCGCAAACGAGGAAAAGAAAGTAGCGGTATGTGATCCTGTTGATTCAATTTGTAAATTCTTATAACTTTCCTTCTCTTATTTTTTTTTATGCAGGATGCCAAAAAGGTCAATATTTCGCGCAAGGTATCAGCTTCGCAGAATAAGGAAGTAAGAAACACACTTTCAAATTTTAGCAATATTGTTGCCTCTGTTTCTTATCTTGATTATTTTAGTAGGTGAATGAAAAAACTCTAGGCAAGAGCACTCCTAAGAAACCCACGTCAAAATCTGTATCCAAGAAAGCTTCATTAAAAATGATGTCTCTAGGAAGCTTGCGAGATATGATTCTTCCTCAAGTTCAGAATCTTCAGATGGAGATACTTTTGTTTCTGAAGAAGAGGTATCGATCGATTCGTATCGGAGGAAGTTGGCTGATCTTTTTTCTGGAGATGCTTTTGCTGTTCTCTAGGATGTTGAAACGAATCGCGCCTTCAAGATGATCTCAAGGATCTGTACTGCTTCAGATTGGGGAGATCGATCTCTTCGTGGAGCTGCCTCTGCGATAAACCCAGATTTTCAATTTGCGATGAATGGCTTGGTAATATTCTGCAACATTTTTCTTTTATTTTTTCCTTATTATTTCTTTTTTTTCTTATAATGTTTCTTTTACATTTCACAGAGTGCTCGCATATCTTATGCGATTTCTTTAGACAATGAAAGAAAGCTTCGCAAGTTGCAAGATGAGAATGCCACACTAAAGCATGAGAAATCTATTCTTTCGGATGCGAATGCCAATCTTACAGGCGAGAATACGAAACTTAAAAATGAGAATTTAACTAATTCTCAATTGGTTCTCCGAACTCGAGAAAGAAACAAAGAACTCATTGGTATGCAACTTATATTTTCGTACTCCTTTTCTTTTATGCGATCGTTCGCACTTCTTCCATAATTATCTTCGCAGACCTGTATGACCTTTCAGATGTAGCGACCAATCTTTCCGATGCTGAAATTATTTTAGAGCATCTCAACTCCTCTTTAAATAATTATCCTACTCGAGGATTTGAAAACCTCAGCTTAGAAGAGATAAGATTAAAATATACTACTCTTAGAGAACGCCATAAAAGTGCATTATCCACTCCCAATAATTTTAAACGACGTTTTTATGAGGAGAGAGAAGCAATTCAAGTATTGGAGGCGAAGAAGAACAAACTTATTATTGAAAAAGATGTGATCACTCTTAGGGGTGCGAAAACACTAGAACAATTTCAAGAATCCCTTATTGAGGTTAAGATAGAATGTGATCCAGCTTGTCGTGAGAGGGACATCCTTATTGAGGAAAGAAATTTAATTCGATCTCAACTCCTTATAGAAAGTGAAGCTGAGTTTAACTGGGCTGCTAGAGTTCTGAACGATGCTAGAAATACCCTAGGTGTAAATGTTAGCCTTCACACTGAACATTCTACACTGGCCGCAGACATTATTTCCAATTATGAAGGTCATTTGTTGTTCTTTGATCTTCATTCATATTCTTTAGGAATAATTGTCTGTTATCTTAACTCTTTTGTTGATACTTCGCAGAGAAAGAGAAGGAATATCAAAAGAGAGTTGCAGAGACAGAAATTCGCTTGGCTGCTAAAGAAGAAGAATCATCTGCTCGTAACTCAAAGTATCAGCAATTGAAGGAAAATTGGTTTAATTTAGTCCAAAACAATAGTAACGATGCTAATCGTTCTCGTTAGGCTTCTGTTAAAAGAGTTTGTCTTGAGAATGATATTCCTTTGTCAAAATACAACTTTCCAGCGATTCCTGAAAATGTACCCATTCCTGATATCCAAGTTACTGATGGAGAAGAAGATTCTGAAGAAGAAATTAGTGATTTTGAGACTGAGCGAAATGAGGGAGATGAAAATTGATTGTTTCTTGTTGTGATAATTCTTGTAAATTCTTGTAAATTCAGTTTTCATCTTTTTAATATGATTCTTCGTTTATTCGCTTCATATTTATGACTTCTTCATATGCATATAAGACTATCAAAATGGGGCAAATAACACTTATTTTGCATTCTCATTCTTGCCTCTTGTTATTTGGCAGATCTTGATAAACCAAGTATGATTGGTAACCTTTATCATGAACTTCTCTTGGTGCAAGCATATTTTAAACGTTATGAATAATTTCTTTCTTGTATTATCTATGAGGTCTTATTTTTTCCTTCCTATGTAAAGGTCTTATGTTGCCTCTGTTTATGTGCGACGAAATCACAGGAAGTCTCTGTATTTTAGTACATCGACCCATTGATCTCGTCTTATCTTTTTCGCTTGTATTATTTCCTCTTCAGGTTTGTCGCATAAATATCACAAGTCTTAATACTCCCATGAGTAAAAGCCTTATGATATTTACGTCTATTGACACAATTCATCTCCCTAATGGAGGGTGCCGTCCTTATCTTCCCCTCTGATTTCCCCTTCAAGGAAACTTACCTCTATCGGGTTAAGATTATGGCTCTTCCCATCCGGTTTTTCAACAACAAGTTGATTTCGCAATCTCGCATACACTACCTATAGGGTTTATGGCAGCAAGATCGCACCCTAAGTGGGGTATCTTCGGACCGAGTGCATCATAGTCAGGACTTGTCAAGAGTGGCAAGGTACGCTCCAGACGTCCCGAGCACTCTTGACTCAACCGTGTACCTCGGCGCCCTGATCGAGTTTGTGCACTCCTTGGGAGAGCCTTTCTCACCTTAGGCTCTCAATCTAAGATTATTATCTTAGACTGAAAATTTAAGGTGTCTCTCCCGGATGGGCATTATCGTTTTATTCTCACCCCAAAATCTCCACAACTCAAGTTCCGGGGTGGGTGTAGCCTTCCCTTGAGTCACGCCTTCTAGGTTTCTCCAACTATGACGTGTGATAGGTCTTACTATATTGCTTCTTGCATATAAGCGAACATGGTGCACGCCACATTTGGATTCCTAGCCAATCTGATAATAAATATCATTTTCTATAGCCTTTTATAAAGGTCTTATTATAAATATTTCTCTTTTTGTTTTCTTATTAGAAATTGAAATTTTCAACAATCCATCTTACATATGAGAATGCCTATGTTTCTCCTTAGTACATAAATGCTTTTATCGAATCATCTTGCACAAAGAAAATCATATCCACTATTTTAGTACGTAAAATCATTTGTCTTCTGCGCTTCTTGAATCTTCTTAAGTTCGCATATGTTTTCCAGAATATTCATTCGCATAACCATTCAATTGGTTGTGTACGAAAGTTATTATACCCTTCAATTTTTGATATCTTGCCTCTACGCTTTTTCTTTCCATAGAAATTTTGTTAATCTTGATTAACATTCTTTATTCGAAGAAGAATCTATTCCAACACTTCGCATACTTGAAATCTATATAGCAATACGACTTTGTCTCAAATAGGAGATAGAGTAGATAGACCTTTGAGTGATAGATAAGTTCAAGTCTCCACATGCCTTTTTGTTGATGAAGTTTCACAAGTTGAGTAGTTCTTCGTCTTCACTCGATGAACGTCGTGGAGTCTAAAGCTCAACTACACTAACTATCTTAATCCGAGACTTAGCTATAAGTAGACTAGAAATCAAGACTTATAGTTTTGGAAACTAAACTTGATAAACAAGCTTGAAATAGCAATGCTTGCGAGTTCGACCGAGCAATGCTCTATCAGTGTTCAAATCAGAACTAGGTCCCGAGGTTTTTCTGCATTTGCGGTTTCCTCGTTAACAAAATTCTGGTATCTGTGTTATTTGTTTTCCGCATTATATTTTGTTATATAATTGAAATATCACGGGTTGTGCGTTGAATCAATCAATTGGTAAATCCAACCTTTGGTTGTTGATTGAAATTGATTGATCCTTGAACATTGGTCTTTGGTACCGTTCAAGTTATTTCTCTTATATTCAGTGGGGATCGCAAATTCCTATTTGTTGATTGCAGATTAAATTGAGAGATAAAGATATAAAAACTATTTGATATACTTTTCTCTAGATTGAGTCTAACTGTCTAGTTGATTCTCTTGAAAGTATATTGGAGTTTGTCTATTCATATTGCCAAACTAATTGTTGGGTGCGGGTTTTAGACCCCCGCTTTTTCAATTGGTATCAGAGCAGGCAGACACATTAAAAACCTTATAAGTCTGTGTTTGTAGCGATTTGAATATGGACATAAGTGTTATCTCTGATAAACGCCTTACCAAAAACAAAAGGTATGTTTCTATGAAATCTATTGAAGACAAATATTTGTCGATCACAAATATAGACGAACCTAGTGTTCCAATGAAACAGACTTCCATCAACAAGTGTTACCCGGATTACCTTACTGATGAATCTGACTCTGAAGTTGAAAGGGAAGCAGCCAAAGAGAGTACAGTGATTCTAAAACTTGTTCAAATCCAGGCTGATGATGTCAACCGGTTTAAACACAAGGTAAATGTCCTTGTTGCTATGGGAAATGAGCGTGACTCTCTTCTAAAGGTCCTTCGTGAAGAAATCTTCTCTGTCTGTTCTTCACGAACTCATCTTGAGGGAAAACTCAAAGAGGATATTTTGGAAGCTGAACTTCTTTTGAGTAAACTCTCTATTCAATAATGTTCTAAGGAGTCCACTATACCAACTGCTTCAGAGTTAACTGGAAATTTTTTTGTTCCAGAAGCAAAATTAAAATCCCTTCCTGTAGGAAAAGATGTGCATATGTCTTCCTCTAATCAAGGAATATCCACATCACATGGAAGGAAGATATCTCCCAACGATGGTATTAAGATTGTTCCGTCTAATCACTCAGGTGATCGGAAAGTGTGTCTCTTTTGTGATTCTAAAAGACATGGTGAACAAAAGAGGAAATCTAGGTTGAATGACAATTCTATTAATCGTCTTCAACACACCTTGGATCGATTCTCAAAGGTGTAACTGACATTCATATGTCAAGTTAAACCAATTGGTTTTAGTACTCACCCTTGTACCCCACCAGGAAAGGAAGTTCGATGTGTTCCTCAAAGGTTCAATTGCGAAACAGTCTTCCTAAACCATTTCATTCGAGAAGAACTCATGGTTTTTCTTTTATAAAAAAAGGGAGATAATGTTGTTCAGGATGTGAAAAGGGTACCAGAAGAAGGAAGCAAAAATGGAGAGATGGAAGACAATCTAAAAATGATAATTGAAGATTATAAAGAGATTATTAACAGGATGTCAATTTCCTCTAGACAAATTTCTCCAGGTAAGAACAAAAACTATGTGTCTTATTTTAATGATAGTAAATTTTATGATAACTTTTCACATCATAACGGTTTTCCTCCAAATATCAGGAGAAAGAGGTTTAACCAAAAACAACGCTGATTTGATGAGCTCAAGGCTCATACTTGTTCTAATTAATCACAAGGTTGAAATCTCACTCACAAAAATTCCTGATTGAGTGAGATATAATCAGGTATACTTGATGGAAAATTGATTTCAGATTCTCTGGCTATTTTCTTATCGTTCCTAGCCGGATTATCTTTCACAAACATGTTTGCATAATTATTTGTATGTTGACACAGCTTTTCAAATCTTTTTGTAATATTTTGTGTCGAAAATGCTACTCTTTTGCTCTAAATTTTTTTCTCTTGTGAGAATGCAAAATTTATTGAGCTATAACTTGTGAAATTATTTCACATAGCAAAACACTGCTGGATAAACAACCTCCTTTTTGTTTGTGTTATGTTTTTTCACAACTTGGGTATTCTCTGACTATGGGTCAATTTTGTGTTCGTACGTGTATCCATATTATGTGTCATGAACCTTCTTTGGAAACCCTAAACTATGTTTCCTTGAGAAACCATTTAAATACCAAAACCTTTTGCTTGAGTACGCATACTCCAGGTTTTGTTTATCTAAGATGGATGCTCCTCCGTGTTCTTGGGATTTGCCCGAAGATTTTATTAATAACTTTATTTACTTCGAGTTCGAAGTAAAGAAGAAAAGAACCATTGTTAACGCTGACAATCCTCATTCTGGTGCATCATGCTTTTATGCATACTCTCATCAAGGTCGGGAAAATGCCGAGATGGTTTCTGCTGAAGTGGTTCATGGTTTTCTCAATGATCTCGGGAGAGCAAAACTGAAGCTTGAAAACTCTATGAAGCATTTTGATGACTTCTCTCTTTTTAGGTAATGATTTGGTAATTAGGTTGTTAGTGACTTCTCTCTTTTTAGGCTAGTTTGGCATTGCTGTGAGTTTTAGAAAAGTGCTTTTCTGTTGTGATGTCGAAATAAATTGACATGGCGAAACTATAATTTAAAAAGCACCGTGAAATTAACAAACTGTAATTTTTGTTTGGTAAACTTGTATTTTAAAGTGTTGGTTATGTAGTTAATGACGAAAATAGATATATTTCAAAAATTAGTTTTAAATACACTTTAATTATCATAAAATATATTTTTAATTATAATATATTTAATCAAATATAAGTAATATTTATTTTATTATTTTATTTTTTATTATTTAATAAAAAAATATAATTATGTTTGCTTAGAAAAATATTATTATATTGTAATTATTATTTGTTATTCTAAAATAACAAATAGAGAAATAAAATAGATGTTAAAAATATAATGATAAGTGTACAATATTCAAGGGTATAACTTGTCTTTATAATAAAATAACAAGGTTAAAATAAAGAATCAATTAAATCAAATTATGTGAGTTCACATCTTCTGCTTTTCCAGCTTTTAAAAGCTAGTGCTGAGTAGCTTTTAAAAGCAGGTCAAAAATGAAAGTGCTTCTCCAAAAGTACTTTGAAAAAAATTTACCAAACAAATTTTTTGGTAAAAATTTGTTACAAGTTTGTTACAAAGTGCTTTTGGTTGAAAAAGAACAATCCCAAACGAAGCTTTTAACTAGCTACTGATCAATTTTCTCTGCACAAATTCATCTGAGTCGTTGTGGGAGTACGAGAAATGGTTTGAAAGTCATGATTAATCCAATCACCAAAATTAGATTTAGGATGAAGAAAACCAAATCGGTACCTGCATTCAAGCAAAACAATAGTACTCGGAATCCAATTAAAAATGCAGAATGATCCATGATACCCAACGTATATATGGGGGTGTTCTATGTCGTCAACCCAGAAAGAAACCGAACATATACTATGTTTAAGAGTTAGAATTTCATACCAGGTAAAAAGGAAGCATTCATACGCCTTTGCGCCAATGAAAAGCTGCAAATACAAAAAGCCTTTATAATTCCTATGGCATGGTTTAAGAACTAAATTATAAACCACAAGGAAATGACATCGGAAAAAATTGTGGCCAACAAGTGTAAACAAGTTCTTGTTTGATCTCCATATATGACTTTTAAAATACGAATAACATTATACTTACAGGACACCGCCACCAGCTGGACCAAATACTTTGAATAGAGACATTGCAGTTAATGAAATTCCATTTGCAGCTCCTCTTTGGTGCTGAGACTGTTGCCAAAAGTAGAAGTCATAAAACCATCTGATGTAGCAGTTAACTTTGAAAACCGAGTAAAAAGAAACAAAGGGCGGGCGAGGGACTTACAACTGTGTTGTTTTGTAGGATGACAAACCCAGTGAAAAGAGAAGTCTGTTTAGTCAGTCATAAAGAACCCAAAGTTATAATCGCTGTCTTATTTATTTCAATCGTTAAAACTAGAGGAAGAAAGAAAATCAACTTTGAGCTTGTACTTACAGATAAAATACTTTTGAGAAGTGATGCAATATTTATTGACAACAAAAGGCTGATCCCGGACAGTTTAGCTATGAAAGGGTAACTTGCCAGAACCACAATAGATAAAGCCTACAAACAAAAACGCAGTCACAAAGTAAATGAAATTACGGCGACATGATACCTTAGCTTCAAAATCATATATAAAGATTCTACTTCAAAAGTATATACCGCAGAAATTCGAGCTACCATGAGGGGTCCTAGAATCCTCTCCAACTTCTGGAACAATGAAAGTTGGAACAGGAAAAGACCGATACCTGATACAGATGAAGTAATATGCAATTGAGTATTGGGTACGTAGTGAACTAATCTTAGTATAGTTAGGACGTTCGGAGATTCAAGGCCAGTGAAAGAGGATTGTGTGATCTGTATACCTGTGATTGAAAGAACTTCACCAACATTATCAGTGGTATAATTTAATCCACCAAACTTTTTAGGACTCACAGCCCATAATGAGAAAATCTGTCACATAAAATGAAACTTTATAAGAAGGCATAGTTTTAAACATAAAAACACATGACAATCATCTTACAGATCACTTACTTCGCTGTAGGCCGTGTTGTGAAGTGAGAAAACACAATACACAACAATGCATGATATTAGCGGCCGATTCCTGAAGAGGTTTTCTGGTTCTGTTGAACCTATCTCATCGTTTTCTTGTGTCTTCTCAGTGATACCAGTGCCATGAGGTTCCTCATTTGTTTCCTTATGCTTGTGTAATGTTTCCTATCACAATTTGAAATTATACAACACTATAAGAACGTTTGGAGATCGTCGGTATTTCTCTTCTGAACTTGTAGAAGAGTTTTATACATGCAATCAAATGTAATAGCATGAATCATACCGGAAGACAAAAAGAGGCAATAGTCGCAGCTGTTGTCCATACAGATATACAGAGACATGGTAAGAAGTACGGAAATCTGCAGTACTTATGTCTAGAAACATTAGAATATGTCAAAAATTCACAGCAAATACTGAACTGGTTCACTAAATCATGTACACGTAATAATTCGTACCTTGCAAACAGAGAATCGTTCGTAAATATACTTGGATATTTCTCTGCAGGCTAGAACAGCAATAATTTATTAAGATCCGCGACAACAATTGGTTCTTATTCGTACCAAAAAAAAAAAATATTCATGTGAGAGGGACTATTTCTTCTAGGATACCTGAGCAAGGAAACCTCCAATAGCAGGACCTATAATCATCCCTATTGCCCATGCCGAACTAGTCTGAAAAGAGTACAAATATATCCATAAAATTGCCAATGGTTGAGATTAGGAATATGTCAGAATTTCTTGAGTGCTTTTGGAAAAACTTACAAACGAAAGTGCCAATGTTTGATGTTCTTTACGGGAAACTTCGGTGGCATAAGCCTGCAAATACTCCACATGTGCATTCAAATAAGGTGGAATGAAAAAATCAATTGCAGCCGAACAAAGAAACAGAAACTCATACCTGAACTGGACCTAATACACCACTGAAGGCTCCAAGAAGAAATCTCGTAGAAACGGCCATCCAAAAGTTTGTACTGAGACCAAACAAAATGGTGAATATAATCCTGGTACAGAAAATTGAGCAATATTTATGATTGATCTTAAAAAAGAAAAGAAAAAAAGGTCGGAAATAAAATTTTTAAATGCAATAATACTAACATTGTTATACAACAAAAGATTATAACTGGTTTCCGACCGTATCGGTCAGCTAAAACTCCCCATAGCACACCAGTTAAACCTCTTCCAAGCATGTAAGCAGATCCTAAAACAAAAAACAAAAAATAAAAATTGAAGCCACAAGTTGAATTGGCTATAAACATCCACATACCAACGCGTATTCGATTGTTAATAACTAGTAGTACTTATAATTCTACTGACCTACAAATCCTGCATAGTATCCGATATTTTCATCCCTTGTTACATTGAAGTCTCTTACCTACAATGACATTAAATTTCGACACTCGAATTGGAATATAACTCGTAACTTTCAAGATTTCAGAGTTCTATGTATTAAATCTATGCTTACCTGAAAGTATAGGTATGGATACAAAGATGATATGGGAAGACCTGAAAACAAAACTCAAAAACAAGTTGTTATTGCGGGCATGAAGACATCGTATAGAGTGACATTCCGAGGTCAATCTCTACCCAGCATTAACATGATCACTCATCACTTACCAGCGCATAGTGCCACAATCCAAATACAGACTAATTCTTTGTAAGGTGGTCCTAAATTCGTTCTCTTGCGATGTTCGTTTCTGCAACCTGGGCAATCCTCATAATACAAGACATCCTTACTGTTCAATAATAATGCTTCTCTATTACTACTATTCTCATCCGCCATTAATTGGTAAATCCTGCAGTAACAGGTTCACCTTTCAAGCGGGAAAGGTCCAACAAATATAACTAACCAAATATTTAGAATGACAGCACTTACCATCTAGCATGACAGCATACTTATATAAGAATAAGAAAGTAAAACATCTCCTTATGATCAAATTGTCTCTGATTCTGACCCTTGGCACGTCTAATGGTATATCCATATTTCACAGCTATCAAAAACAGGTTTAAACACAGGTTGGGCTATGATGTCATGGTCCATTGGCTGTGACCAGTTTTTTTCCACATAAAAACGTCGTTAGGCTGTAGTAAATAGTTTTACAGACACAAGTTTCCAATTCGACAATATTTTCTTCATAGGTTTCATAGGTCTGAATCGTCTGATGCCGAAACAGACTTTAATAGCTCCAGGACCAAATGGTGCCTGAAAAATTATTAGTACGCGCTTAATAACAATAGCGGTGAGTCCCCATCAGAATTTGTCGGCTTTTTCCTTCCTGCGGTGCTACAAGTCATATGACAGACAACAAATACATGTCTACATAGTCCATGTTGAAAGATAATAAACTTATATAAGATAATAGTGTTGAATTATTCCTTAATCAGAATCTAGCTCAAAATACAATCTAAAATCTTAGTTTCATTCTCAAGTATACTAAGCATTGATTTTGCCGCTAAGTAGTTTAATTTAAAATTTTATGTGCCGTATATGTCCTAATGAATGTCATATTCT
Organism: Papaver somniferum; assembly: GCF_003573695.1. NCBI lineage: Eukaryota > Viridiplantae > Streptophyta > Magnoliopsida > Ranunculales > Papaveraceae > Papaver > Papaver somniferum. The sequence continues at coordinate 227,505,336 of NC_039358.1, forward strand.
GTCGACATTAGTTTTTTTCTTAATCTAATTAAGGTCAAATTTCTTATTTTCGTTTTAAACTGTTAGATTAACATCTATGAAAAGTTTTGGCTCCTTTGTAAACAAAATAAGAGAAACATTTGGTTAGACTTTACAGAGTTGAGTTCTAGCTAGTTACGTGAGAATTGGTAAATTTTCTTAGTAAAGCTTGGTTTTAGTATATTTATCGATCGATTGAATGCCCTTGGTGCAGATTTTGGTGGTTCATAGGCGTTCTCTTGGTTGTCCAATATCTTCATCCCTGAAGTCTCCTCCTACGGTGACAATATATTATTGGCAATGATATATGCACAGACGCTTGATTAAAAGCAATCAAATTTAAATATGGACAAACATAAAATTCAAGTCTGACAACATCCCAACCATTTTCTTTTCTTTCCCACATGTAAATAAATTGGACTGGTCTATAAAGAAGGACCATTAGAAATAAGTGTCGTAGGTCTGTTGTCGAAACAGACTTTAATTGCTCATGGTCCAAAAGCTTTCCTAAAACTTACTGCCACAAACAAATCGGAGCAATTTCGGCCAGATTTTGAAAGAAAATCAAGATAGTGGAATTTTCTGAAAACTAGCCGTGGTGGTGAACCACTATGTGATTACCAGAATTTGTCATTGAGGCTTTTTCTTGCCGTTCTGGTAAAGAAATATATTCCTAGATAGGTATGTATCCACGTTGAAAGATACTAGTAAGTTTGTGGTAGCTTGGAATACGGTCTAAATTTCAGTTTTCTCTAAAGTACTTAAGATTGTCTAAGCATTTACGATTTTCCTTTCAGAATTTTGCCCCTGAATAGTTTTATTTCAAATTTTATGTGCCCTACATTGGAATATCTCGTCCATACACAAGATACTGAAGTGGTTTTCTTTTTAAATTTTGCCCTTGGATAGTTTATTTAAAATTTTATGTGCCTTATTACATTGGAATATCTCGTCCATATACAAGATACTGAAGTATGAACTATGCGAAGTGACCGTGAAGAGCATATCGACGAAGAGAAAATTAAGTGATATGAACTATGCACGCATGAAGTGATGAGAACATTAAAACGTTATATTTCCACGTTTGATGGACTTAATATAGGGAGATCTGACAGGTTATAAAAGATGAAGCTTTGATATTCTCTATTCTCTTGCTCACATTAAAAGGGTATGAGATTCTCTGATAAAAAGAAATTATTTCCACTTATCGGGACGACCGTAGAGAGTTCCTTCTATACTGTCACTACGGGGCCTAAAAGTGCATTGCGTGCGACGCTTTCTGTTCATTTTTAATCGATTCAATTAAATGGGTATTGGTTGTTTTCTCTCGAAATTGAGTCAACAATCGAAGAGTTATCGACCCCGACTACGTTTAGGAGCGATGAAAAGGAATAGAAGTCGACTCGATTGACGGCTAATATGGCATGAAAATGGTCAAAAAACCGTCACCTAAACTTTTAATTTTAATCTTGATCGTCCATTGCCAACAAAATCAACCATCCGATCTAAAAACTGTTACAAAACATGTTACAAAACATGTTACAAAATTGTTACAATATAAGTGTTAGATGAATATAACTCTTATAAATGTTATAAAATCACTTTTACAGATATTGTTGCAACAATTGTTACAAATTTCTTCACAGAAAAGCCCCCTACTTTGGTGTCCCATCACTGCTGAAGCAGTCATCTAGTTATTATATTTTGTATCGTTTGTGGTCACTTGAATTTTTTTCTTTAACCACACCTATTAGTATTCTCTAGCGGTGATGTATTCTCATGGTCACAACATGTCTAGTGGGGACCCAACAATTTCATATGAAAATCGGTTTTTATAGAGTTTTTATTGATGTGGTTCAGAATTATGTTTTTTCAGTTGGGTCCAAATTTTCTATGTCTTTAAGGTTAAGTCTTATGGTTCCAACTTCAACTCGGAAAAACCCTTATATGTTCCACTAATTCAAGATGTGGATCAAACAAGTACTTGGACATAAAATTGAATCAAATTCTTTGTGCCCAACTATTCGACGCAGAAACTTTTTACATCTATCCCCAATTATTCGGCGCAGAAAATCAGAGCCATCATATTAACACATCCGCTGGTGATCCCGGCAGATCCACTTTTTGAGCCAAACCATGTGCCGAACCATTGGGCAAAAAGAATCCGAGCCATCAATTTAACACATTTGTTGGTAATCCAACGACTCCATTCTTTACTCCAAACAGTATAGCGCATCGCGCATGGGCTTATAGTGCTTGATTCAAGCAAAACCATAAAAGTTGGTCTCTGACTCAATCCGACGTTTTTGACCATAAGACCTGGCCTTAGTTAACTAGTTAAGAGGAAAACAATATCTTGGGCTTTGCTTAGCCATCTCAATGAAACCCACTCACCGACTTAACCGATATCTTTTGAAGCCCAGTTAATAAATTTCCATTTCAACATCAAGCTTTCCAAAGACATTGGTAATCATTCAACATTCCAGACTATCTCTCTGGTACTATCATGAGTGATAAGATTGGTTTCTTCGATTTGGCATTAAGGACCATTTGCCATCTTTGGTGTTACATCACAATGATCTTTGTTCCGCTTCATTGGTTCGAAGTAGTGTCTAGTCAGTATCATGGTTCATTGCAGTGTGGCACCGTGCTTTCTCAAGTTCAGTATTCTAATGGAGTATACGTTATATGGTTATAATCAAAGTAATAAGACTGTGTTCAGCTACTTCATCAGCCATCGTTGTTTTCTTTGTTGCGGTGCACGTCTTTTGGTTACATGTAAAAATAAGTTAGGCAATGGACAAGGAATGCGGAAAAAAAGAAGAAAAAAAACTCCTAATACAGTTATTCACAAAAGGTAGATTACATTAAAATTACAAGGAACGCGGTGCACGTTGGCAACATTAATTTTTCTTTCCATTCCTAAAATGTGGTACCTTCATTTTACTTTTCAATTTAGCCTAATATTAGATAAAAATGGAAAGAAAAATATAAAGTATCACTTTTAGTGAAACAGAGGTAATCTTTCGTATCGAAACTGAAATCTATGATTCTTCTAAATAATTTTATAGTATATCAAGTGAATTATTTGAACATTATATAGGCAACATATAAAATGTACATAAGCTCTTTTAATTTTTCTTTGAATTATAACTATTTTTCCGGAGAACTATAAATATAATAAGGAGTAAAAATTCGATAAAGTAAAAATTTGATATATATGGTTGTTTATACGTTGCATAGGTGATTGAAAGAGCTTTTCAAATACATAAAATTCACAAAAATCCGACGTACCATTCGGAAGATACAAAGTTTAAAATATTTATCTTTATTTTTATAAAAATGGCAATTTTTGTAAATAAACAATTTCATATATTATTATTTTCAAGTCCCTGTTCCGTTAAGAATTTCAATCCTTATTTATATTTCTTAATTAAACAGTCCCTATTTTGTTTAACATTTTAGTTCCTAATCCGTTTGGTTAACCATTTTCAGTTTGGTCAACCAAAAACAGAGTAAGGATTTCAAGTAAGCTTGCTTGTCTTAAAAGAGGGGGGAGATGACTACAGTACCCATTAGCAATTAAAGCACCATTTATGCACATGATTTATATCGGCTGATACAAACTGTATTAGGGGCTGATACCGTTCCATATAGGACAAAAAGATCCTGGCGATCCTAACCATTAAATTAATGAAATGGTACCAACCCCTAGGAGAGCTGGTACCAGCCCAAATAAATCATGCTTATGCAGTTCTCGTTCTTGTTCTAGAACTAATCAAATGAAAATGCAATCTAGCACTATTACTAATTATGCAGTACTAAACATGAATTAATTTTACGGACTCTACCATGTAGAAAATCAACCAAGATTATATAAAGAAGTAAAATAAATTGTCTTTGTTGCAGTGGAAAATATGGAGAAAGTAAAGAGACAAAGAGAGGTTTATATTGATCAGGATAATCGAGTTACATGGATAATACCCTTTATATATATGTAAAGGGAAACCCTAGGTTCCTAGTTGGGCCGCACATCCGTGCGCCGTAAGCCCTACAACACTCCCCCTTGTGCTGTCCAATAGAACTTCGTATACAGTGCTTCACATAAAATTCTTCGAATATAGTTCTTCAAATGTTGTCCTCCCTTGGTGACTTGTGCCTAAATCAATTGTCTCATTAAAACTTTGATAAGGAAAATCCCAGTGGGGAAAACCTTGGTACAACTCTTCACATGTACTACTTCACATGTTGTCTCGTACTTTACATGTAGTTCATCACATGCAATACGATCTTCAAAGATCGACGAGTATAAGTTAATTGTCTCGTTAAAACTTCGCCAGGCTAACCCAGAGGGACAAAACCTGAACTAAATAAAAAGAGTACAATATTAAGTAAACTTAGAACATAGTTGGATGCATATACGTTGCCTCATTAAAACCTTGACAAGGAAAACCCAGTGGGATAAAACCTTGACGAAGGGAAAAGAGTACAACGTGACAGATGCAAGTAAAGGTGATCCGTTGCAGATGATGACTTTGCTCCGTTGAGGTTGACTAGTTGCTTCACAACTCCTAAGGCAGAAGATCCTCTTGGGGAAGACAATAGCCTTAGCTGGGAAATTACATTCCCGGTGTTTGTTGTTGTCTCATTAAAAACCCTGCGGTAAAAAGCAACCTCGATGAAGGAAAATAGTTCAACATACCATTAGATGCTCCCCCTGATGTCAGATAATTTTCATTATCCTAATGCATTCAAAAGGAGTTTATCACACTTTACTTTGGTGACTTGAATGTTTATAAGACCATGTTGTTGATTCTGGAAGTTACGTTGCTTAAGAGAATATCGTGTTTCATTTCTTTGATTCAGATATTTTCAGTAATATCAACGTGATCTCTGTGTCTTCAACGTTCAACATACTTGATGTTTTTAGTATTATCTCGCTAAAAACCTTGTCGAGTAACAAAACCCTTTGGGAAAAACTATTCTCGATCAAAGGGAAAAAGAGTACAACACATCTTCAATTTCGAAGTAAAATATGTCGACATCATATCCTTGGATTCTCCCCTTGATGTCGGCATCTCCCATAATTACTTTCAGAGTTGTTCCAGACAGTTCCTTTAGTCATGTACTTTTCGAAACTGAATATCGGTAATGACTTAGAAAATAGTCTACCATATCTCCCCCTGATTACTTTCGTTGGAGGAGAGATTATTGTTCCTTCATAATCAACAACCTTTGGATTGCAGTTCCTTTAGCATTCATTTTTATGTCTTTGCAGGGATAAAACAAACTCATGTCAATGGTTACTTTTAAGTACATGATTACATTCACTGTACCATTCCAAAGACGTTGCGTTGGCGCTGAGCTATATCTAGCTAACAAGTTCCCCAATGATGTAAAATTTAATCGAGTATATTACTGTACTAAGTACAACAATGCGTATATTGTACTTAGGTATGGGAATTTCATCTCCCAACACATCTTCGTCATCTTCCTTTAGACGAAATGGTCACTTGCTTACATTTGAACCTCGACTAATCATGGGAGTGCTATCAGGATGCATGTCTTTATTAAATTGCCTGAAAACTTTAGAAAAATGCAAACTGGTGGAATAGTATACCACAATCTCGGTATTCGGTCGAGCTTTCCCCAGATTTTTCATCTCAAATTCGGATTTCAAATAGCTTTTAAGGTCTCTTATTACATCAAGAGTACCCATCATGTCTGTATCATCGAAATAGATAGCTGCAATTCCAAATCAGGAACTTTTTTGTGAATACACAATGAAATTAACTTACTTGTCTATCCCCTCCAAATCAAATAGTCACTTAGACGGGTATATCACATCCGCCTGATTGCTTCTATCTATAAGTGAGCGTTCTATCTAATTGTTAACGCACTCTGTGGTTTAGAGTCACTTGATTTGGGTAACAAAAGGCTATCAAGTACTTTTGTAAATATCTTCTATCTCTTGATTCTTTCAGAGATACGTAACAACCACATACATATGCTTCATTTCAAGTCCTTTTGAAATTACCATGCTCTAACTGAGTAGTGGAACACTATGAAGTTCGTTACAAGAGAACAATTCCAGGGCTTTGTGAGAAACCTCGCGCCACAAGGCGAGTTTTTATCCTTTAAGACTTCTTTATTCTCATTATGCTTTGTGACAAATTAATCATGTATGTCCAATAGGCCTTACACTTGGTTGGTTAGCACTACCACACCAAATACCTATATATTTTTCAAAGAACCAAGTTCTACCTGGATTGTATAGGCCAAATATGCTATTTATTTGAAATTAATAAAAATAAAGCATGGTTCGATCTCATTGTGCTCTACTTCTGGAGCAACTATTTATGAATTATATCATCATTGTGCACGCATGATCCTTCCATTGACTCATATGCATTCTCATAATCCGTCAGGATTTCATTATTTTCTAGAATCATTTAAAACTTCGGAGCGTCCTCTAGTTTGATTCATGGACATATTCAGAGACATTCTTATGAGATGATTTCTGATGATATAAATAAGTTGTGCCTTACTCACGTACTTCCTTTCTAGGTGAGGATTTATCGAACCAAGTGGTCTCTCCAACTTCCTTTATGGAGCCACGGCCTCAACCACACTTACACTGAGTGTAGTTGCAACACCTTATTCTATGGTGTATATCCCGTATTGAGGATTTGTAACTTTGCAGGTAGGTTTGCAGCTGGGATGTGTGATCTCATCACTTTAGCAACATCAATGTACACTCTGAAAATCGAATATTCTTTATCACTTCACATTTACATTTGTGGAGTACAAGAATCAATATGACACACAGTGGGAACACACCACGACAATTCATGTCGTTCCCTTAGAAAATACTTTTTCTTATCTCCCCCTGATGACGGGAAGACTGTCTCATTAAAGTGATAACCCGAAAATCTAGCGGTAAGAGATCTCCTGCCAAAGGTTTTAAAATGCTGATAATTGTTGGAAATTCTTGTCCAACATCACTTAATCATTTCGATGACCCATCATAGTACGATGTGGAGTCGTAAGGGAACATATATAGTGCAACCAAAAATGCGTATGAACACAAAATGTCAGGCTTATATCCAGTTACCAACTGGTGCGCAAAGAATGGTTGACCAATTGTGGGTCTAAAACGAATAAGTGAAGATGCGTGTAATATTGCATATTCCAAAAGCAGTTAAAGGTAGGTCTGTATCCATAACCATGCCTTAAGAACCATATGTAACCTTTGACGATAGCCTTTGCGAGATCATAGGTTATAGGATGCTCTACATTGATCATATTAAACATGCAATAACCATCAAGTCCTTTTGATGTAAAATATCTAGCAATAACAAGGTTGGTGAGACCTTAAATTGTATAATATGTGCTAGAATTGTTTCAAAAACGCGTAATTTCTTGTGAACAATAATTAATTCAACACTTCGAATTATCCATCAGAGCCATAAATCACTTGAATGGACCGCATTCTGTATGGATATGTCCACAAATATAATATTATTTCTTTTGAAAAAATGGGTTGTTTACCATTTGCATCTTAGGATTGTCTCAATCATTTTTACTAAAGAATGACTTTGTAAAATAAGTTACATGCTTTATTACTTTAAAAGCATAATGGGAGGGGAGGTGGTGTTTCTGGTACTTTAAAAAGAGTTGATTATGAGAGATGTCGTGACTTTGCATTCTTTCAATCTTTGTGATTCCCATTTTCTTGTTAACTCAAATAAAAGGATGTCCATTTGAGTTCTTTCAAAATAAAACATCATATCACAACCAAAGTGTCTTTATGGTTATGTCAAAACCTGAGTGAGTCAATTTCCAATATTATGTTGTCAATTATCTAAGTATTAATGACTTACAATTTACTAGACTAATTGACTCATTATTTTCTCTAAAATGTGATTCCATTCACAGTCATTGGAGGTAATTTGTAGATGCATTCTCATTCCCACGGTTAGTTTTCGTTCAATAACCATTTGCACAGACTTCGTAGAAACTTAACAAAGTGTGACTAGCTCTTGATTCTTTTAGAGCTCATATAACTTGAACTAATTATGCAACAAAGATTGAGAATTTTTTTCATTCGACTATTATCTGTAATGATCCAATCATCGCATGGTATTACATAAGGAAACAATTCAATAAGCAGTTTAATATATTTCCTTAAGAGCTTCGTGTAATAAGTGGTGTGGCCTTATTACGTAACAAAAGAAAAAATTTCTCATTTACTTTAGAGTGTTACAATTCATGAGGATGATATACTTTTCATCATAATATACGAATGATCCTTTTAACTCAAGTACGTATGAGTATACCTCGGGTGCTTTAGAGTATTTCAGTCTCATGGAAGTGATATACTTTTCATTTCATAAGTACAAACTATGAATTTAGTTCTTCACATAAAAAAGTTTTTTATTTTAATTTGAAAAAAAAAATGTTTACTAAACTACCATACAACCAATAGTCCAGGATCAAATCATCAAAATTCAGTTGAATAAATATAATTAATAAAAACTTAACAAAATGTAAGTATATTAATTGGGCAAGTTTCTTATTGCCACTGAAGTTGATAAGCGGGGGTATGGCCTTCTTTTAACATATAGTGAGTTTGTTGTCATTTGAACTCTCTATATATCTTGTAGTTGGCTGCTATTATATGATACTTGTATTTTATCACTTGTACCATACTCAGTAAATGTTTATACCAAGCGTCCAACTCTCATTCCAATGAATCAGAATTATGTCTTTGTCTCATGCTCAGTAAATACATTTACTTTGTATTGTTACTACTTGAGCCAATATTACAAGTGTTTTAAATTCCAACGAACATTCAATTTTTCGGGGGAAAAATTTACATGAACGTTTCAAAAACTTCCTTCGGAGCATTCCATCGTCTGAAATCACTATGTCGCCTTAAAACGTAGAAGTTATGCCTTCATCTTTTGAACAATGCATCGTCATTGGTTGAAGGTTTTCATAATGGAAGTAAATACTTGTAGACACAATTGACTTCTGTATCAGAGGCTCTTTAATGGCGCTCAAGTACTTCTGATTCCAAAAAGTCAAATTTTATTCGAGTTGGTTTAATCAGAACCCAGTCAACGGATTGGTCAATGCCTGGTCCATTGGGTTGACTATGTCATGGTTAACAAAAGTCCACATATATTTTCCATTATATATGAAGTGCTCAGGCCCATTGGTAATAACCTTGAAACTATTAGCATATGAGCCCAAAACATATTGTTAACCTTAAAATTGGAAATTTCATCATCCAACTTTAGTGATCAGAAAACAATTTCAAAAACCTCCGATGATTATGAAATTTTTACAGTAACTTCATAATAATGTTTGTACAAACATAATAGAATTTGAACTCAATCCAACGGCTAGATAAAAACCTATCCATGACTCTGTATGACTGTTCTAATTAGCGTTTATGTGGACACAGTTGGAAATATCACGTACTTTTGAGTATTTCCATGGTTGGATCTTTATGAAATGATTACAATATCTCACCAATAACAATATACAAAACATTCCAAAATTTTAGCATAATCCAACGGTTGAAATTCTCAAAACCTTGGTTTTTCGACGTTGTTAAAAATTAAGGTTTTTATGAACGTACACAGTTTTATTAAACGCATGTATTGGAGATTGCATCATATTCCGATTTGATTGAAATTTTAACATAGTACGTAATGACTGATTGGGTTGAACATATTAAAATTTCATGAAAATCTGACGATGAAATATCTATGTTGTATAATCATACGTTTGTAGAACTCTAATATATACTACGAAAAGAAATACCTGGTAATGCATCCATTATGATAAAAAAAAATAGGATCAGAACCACGCTAATCTTCGAGGAATAATCCATAACCAATCTTGAACGAAAAAAATCGCACCAGTTGGTAGAGTCGTGAATGATAACGTGTTGCAGTGGAAAATATGGAGAAAGTAAAGAGACAAAGAGAAGTTTCTATTGATCAGGATAATCGAATTACATGGATACGATATCATTTATATATATGTAAAGGGAAACCCTAGGTTCCTAGTTGGGCCACACATCCGTAGGCTGTAAGCCCTACAACAGTCTTAAGATTGTTGAAACTTTATACTAATCTTGGTCTACGCTGTTAACCCTCCTAATACACAAACTAGACACCCCAAATTGTCGCAACTGTAATACACAAGTTCTGGTTAACATCCGTCAAATCATTTGACACAGAGTATGAACAATATAGAGAATTAAGTCAATAGTGATACAGACTCCCTATCGTGGATTTACACAAAATTTCAAGCAAGTTGTCTTGGGAACCAATTCTACACCGTTTGTAAAATTAAATCTTGTGAAAACAGAAGAAATAAAATAGGAAGAATGAAATGCACCTTAATAACAGAAATTAATAACTAAACGATGAAATGGATGCATTAAAGCGAGTAATCTCTTTACTTAAAATATTTTATGCTCTTTATATAATAATGTTACAGTTAATGGCATATGTCTCCAACATTCAATGATAATTCGATGTTGTTTGCGGCACTTTGATTCACAATGAACAGCGAACGCGAATTTGTAGCACAAAACTCTATTACAGACTCTCAAAAATGTATTCAAATGAAAGTTAATAATAGATGTAGTTGCATCTTTTCTGATGGCTACATCCAAGTAGATCTAAAGGCTCTAAAACTACTGGCATTCAAGATTCAAAGATAAACAAGATGTAAAGAACATGAAAAGTAAAGATTGGCACAAGCGTATAACGTGGTTCGGCCATGAAGACCTACGTCCACGGGAAATAAGATGTTTTCTTTATTGATTAAGGTCTTACCCTTGAAAGAGCTAAAAATACCACTTAGATTTCTCACTCTCTCTCAGGAATTCTCTGTAGAAAAACCATCTAAAATTACCTGTCCATTTCCTTCTGCATGGACTGGTATTTATAGACAAATTAGACTCGTGAAGGTCTGGTCTCTCCGAGTTGGGGGAGCTATCGTACATCTTCTCATTACTTCAGACGAGCTCTATACTATCCCTCGTGATGGCCTGCCTGGTTCTTCTTCCGGGTCATCTATACTTTTCTTAGTACAATTTGTATCAACATCCGGGAATTAAAGAAGAAATGTAGAAGGATCATAAAAGAGCAAGGAAGAATTGTGACGAACCAGAGAAAGAAGGAGAAGATTAGACGAATTGATAAGAAGAAGATGAAGAAATCTGGTTCAGGAGAATACAACCCAAGAGTTAGAGATTCATTCATTCATTGATTACCTTTTCCAGATACAGAAGCCGCCTTATATAGCTATGCTTATCTACCAAATCTAACGACCATAAACAATCCATCTGGTTACATCTTAACTCTCCATAATAACTGATAAAGACACCCATATGTATGCTAAATACTACTAACTGTAATACCCGTTGACACTCCCCATGGTAGGGGCACTCCTCCGCTGCAATGTAGGTACATGCCATCATCTCGTCTTGTACGTCATTGTGTTGCTCTTCCTTGGGGAACCTCGTGTTGCCTCATCCTTGGGTTATAGTATTGATCGCCCGAGCCTTCAGATATGATGTAGATTTTTTCATGCCTTTTCTGATCCTTCATTAAATGCAGTCCTTCTTTTTAGACTTGACCGTCTGAGTCGATTAGACCACTCCTTACACGCGTCATTCATGTAACGTTGTAGAAGGCGTCTCGATTCATACGAAATCACTTTTTTAGAATATGATTCAATGCTCTCATATCATCACCTTATCATGAGCTCATCTCTTAAGATGTTGACACGTGACCATCGGGTAATTTACCCTCACATTTTGCTCCTTTTCTTTGGAACTTGCCAAGGCATGATGGAAAGAAAACTTTGTAACTGTGCTGTCTTTATCGCCACCTCCGAGATTTTCGCCACATCTGCACTTTTAGCGCGCTTTTACATGTTGGACTTGAGACGCCGGTTGGTTGTCCATAGGTTTCTTATAAAATCTTTTGGGGGAAGAAAATGATGTCTTTATTTTCTATTTTTAGAGTTCAGAATTTTTTTCATTCTTTCTCTCCTATGTCTTTTGTTGTTCCTTCTTAACTTCTTGTCTCCTATAAATAAGTTCATTATGTTTGGGAGAAATTCTACATCCCGACCTCCAAAACGGTATGGTCCTTCTTCTTTGTTTCTCCTTTTGTTTTCATCGGTGGTTTACGCCGTTATTTTGAACTGTATATAGTTCTTATGTGATCATCATGGTTATTTTAGTCAATGGTTCTCGCCATTGTTTTTCAACTGTAAAGTTTTTTTGGGGATCGCCATTGTCGTCTTTGTTTTCTTTTTGATGTTTTCGCAGGTTTTTTTGCCAGTATAAGTCCCGATTCTTTTCTTTTATTCATTTTTATAGTGCTGAGAAGAGACCTGCAAGAACTCCGAGCACTAGTCGTTCTTCCGGCATGTCTGATGTCGTCTTCTTGGAGATGGTGAAGACTAAGCATCATCTCCAGAGATTTCAAGTCACTTTTGCCACTCCAGAGGGTCAAGCCGGCATCTTGACAAAGAAACTCTTTGAGGATAATCCCTATGGTCCCAACGATATCATAGTGGCGGCGGGTCAGCTCGATGCTGGGCTTCGCCTTCCTCTGTATTGCCCACTTGATTCCTTTCAATACGAGGTATTTTGTCAGCTTAATCCCAGCGAGGTATATTTTATAGGATCGCTCGAGAATGTGCTCGGCGAAGTCAAGGCAAGGTTACTGAGCACGAGTTGAACGAGTTCATTCCTTCTCAGATGGAGTTATAAACACGGATATATATATATATATGCACTGTTTTTTCCTGCTAATTTAACAAAAACAATCCAAAGAATTAATTTGAATTTGTATTTACTTCTCTTTGCCACTACTTAGAGCCGATATCCATGCATTTTTGGTGTCTTTTCACCCTCCCTAATATGTTTTGGATTTGTTTCCAAATTGATGTGATTCTTGCCGGCAAAGAAATACTTTTCATCTGTATCCATTTTGTTTATATATGTTCTTCATCAACAAAACAGTTTCCTCCAACATCTCAACTTCAACTGTTTTCTTTTGTTCTTTAATTATTTTTAGCACCTTAATTAGTAGAAAAGTATGAGTCTTCTTCTTGCATTAATTTGTCTCTATAAATAGTCGAAACTGAATTTCTTGAAATGTTACCCACCAAGTTAATTTGCATGTCAAAACCGAGGCCTTCAAAATCGTGATTTATCGTGCACATTTTTTTTCTTCTATAACTGAAACCGTTCATACCATGCATTTGAACATTTTACATAAAACAAAAATGACACAATGAAGGCCGAACATAATGTTTTCTTCATCAACTTCCAGTTTCTTGTGGTTGTACGTGTATTCGTCATGGACAATTGAGATTTTTCGAGTCATAATTTCTTTTGGATTTTGCCTTTATCATTGTAGAACCAAGATTATTTGCATTTATCTGATAATGTAAATGAAAAAGGACCTGCTATTAATTATGTGACAGAATGATAGGTCGATACTGATCCATGGCGGTTAAGAAAATGTCTCGATACCATATTCTTTTAATTTTAAAAATCTTATTCTCAGCAACTGTCCTTTCTGCTAGATGAGATGTGAAGGTAGGGGTCCTCTAAAGCTCGATAATGATAGGTCGGTACTGATCCTAATGCAGCAGGCAGCAGGGATATGAGTTATATCTTTGAAAATGAAGGTCACTTGTAAGGTAGTAGGGACTTGTTCTCCTCAGTGTTTGCACGAATATTACCATAATATTGGACTTGAAGTGATTGATAAATGAAAGCTTTTCTTAGCTCAGATAAGGTTCCTTTTGTTGCTTCTTTCTTTTCTTTATCCTATCTTGTCTCGTTTACTTCTTGTAAAAGTGCTTTCTTTTCTCTCGTGCATCTTTTCTCTGGTTCTTAATAAAATTCTTTCTTCCATTAAACAAATAAAAAGGTCAGATAAGGTTCCTTTGGTACTTGATATCACGTGCATTGTTGACGCACCCTACTTGAACACAGGTATATATCTACAAAATTTAATCAAGTTTACCATCAAACTGTATCGTCATCTCGTTGTCTAAAAACAATTTAAATCAAGTTACAATTTGATTGTTTCTTCTTGTCCAACAGAAGCAAGTGTATCTGTCTGACTTAATAGAAGACAAAACAATGAAGACAGAACTTCACATCGATCCCTATAGATTCAGATCATGAACTAGTCTACATCTCTACCCACTACAACTATATTCAGATGGTTCTACCCACTCCAACTCAACCCTACTGACAGTACTCAAACTTGTTTATAGCCAATATTAATTTCCCTGAGGGAGCTGTTGGTCCACGAGCTATTAAAGTCTGTTTCGACAGCTGACCTATGAGTCACACTCCTTCCACAATGGTCCTTCATAGTCTAATAATAATAAGTACAACGTTACGCTCCAATTTACATGTGAGAAAAAAGGTTGTGGAATGTTGTCAGATTGGAATTTTGTGTTTGTCTACGTGAAATTCTTTGCTTTGATGATGATTATATTGTTTAATAAAAAAAGTTGTGTGTTGTATAACAACTCGCGATCCAAAACCATTAAAAAAAAGTGTTCTGAGGATATACTGTGGATTATCACTACCACAGTTTATACGCAAGGGGTGTCAAATGATCCGGTTGGTTCCTGAAATTCTAGCATTTTTGATCAGTGATAATATGTGTAAAAACATTTGTTAAGTAAACAACTTAAGGTTGGTTGTCATGTTGCTAGATTGGAACAACGCAAGGTTTTTTTATGTTCATTCTATCACCACAGAAATCAGAAACAAACCCGGTTATTAGAGTCCGATCTGGTGTTTAGGTATCGGTTCCGTAATCGGGTATCTTAATATATTACCATATATAGGTATTCCAAGGGTTAGAGTATTAGGAAATAAAATTTTAGAGATATTGTACTTTGTTACCGTATATTCTTAAATATTTGTATATCTAACCTTTGTAGCATCTCAAAGTTCTCCTCAAGGGTGAAGACAGGATTTACAAATGGCGGATGAGAACAGTAATAGAGAAGGGTTATTGTCGAAGACTGAGAAAGATATTTTGTATTATGAGGATTGTCCAGGTTGCAGAATTGATCACCGGAAAGAAACTAATTTAGGAGCACCTTATAAAGAATTAGTCTATATTTGGATTGTCGCATTATGTGCTGGTAAGTGAGTCATCATGATAATGCCTGAGTAGAGATTGAGATCGGAATGTAACTCTCTAGATGATGTCTTCATGCCTGGAATGACAGTTTCCTTTTTTGGGTTTTGTTTTTCAGGTCTTCCCATTTCATCTTTGTATCCGTACCTATACTTTCTGGTAAGAAAGGGTTCCATTCTTACAACTCCGGCGTAATTCGAATGCGAATGTTGAAATTTATTGTTAATGATGTTATTGTAGGTAAGAGACTTCAATGTCGCCAAAAGGGCTGAAGATATTGGATACTATGCAGGATGTGTAGGTCAGTAGCATTATGCTAGTCATTAAGAATCGAAAGCGTTTGCGTTGGTATGTCGATTATTACCAATTCTACTTCAATTTCTGTTTTTTGTTTTAGGATCTGCTTACATGCTTGGAAGAGGTTTAACTGCTGTGCTATGGGGAGCTTTAGCTGACCGATACGGTCGAAAACCAATTATACTCTTCTGTTGTACAACAATGTTAGTATTGCATTTCGAATTTAAATTTCTGACCCCAAATTTATATACAAATCAATCATGATATTAAATGTTGCTCAATTTTATGTACCAGGATTATATTCACCACATTGTTTGGTCTCAGTACCAACTTTTGGATGGCAGTTTCTATGAGATTGCTTCTTGGAGCCTTCAGTGGTATATTTGGTCCAGTTCAGGTATTTGTTTGTGTTTGTGTTTCTTCTTTTGCTGCAAATGTGTTTTTCATTTTACTTATTTGAATGCATATGTTGAATGTTTTGCAGGCTTATGCTACGGAAGTTTGCCGAAAAGAACACCAAACATTGGCACTTTCATTTGTAAGTTTTTTCCAAAATTTTCATGGAATCGAAATATTTCGTAATCTCAAAGACTCAAACCGTTGATTATGCTGGATATGTATCTATATTTTTTTCAGACTAGTTCAGCATGGGCAATAGGGATGATAATTGGTCCTGCTATTGGAGGTTTCCTTGCTCAGGTATCTTGGAAGAATTAGTTTTTTGCAAATGAAATGTTTTTCATTTTTTTTAGTATGAATAAAAAGCAATTGTTGCCGTGGATCTTAATAAATTGTTGCTCCTATTCTAGCCTGCAGAGAAATATCCGAATGTATTTACAAAGGATTCTCTATTTGCAAGGTTTGAATTATTACATGTATATGCTCTAGTGAACCAGTTCAGTATTTGCTCTAAGTTTTCGACATATTCTAATGTTTCTGGACATATATACTGCAGATTTCCATACTTCTTACCCTGTCTCTGCATATCTGTATGGACAACAGCTGCCACTATTGCCTGTTTATGGCTTCCGGTGTGTTTCTAGTCTTCACTTTCATGCTATTACATTAGAAGTATAAAACTCCTTAGAAGTTAAGTAAACAGATATAGCTTGAGTGAATTTCACATTTTGATAGGAAACATTGCACAAGCATAAGGCAATCAATGAGGAATCTCATGGGACCGGTATCACTGAAAAGACCCAAGAAAACAATGAGACAGGATCAACAGAATCAGAAAGCCTTTACAGGAATCGGCCGTTAATGTCATGTATTATTGTGTATTGTGTATTCTCACTTCACAACATGGCCTACGGCGAGGTAACTGATCCCAAAGTTGATTTTCATATGTTCTTATGTTTAAATTATGCCTTCTTAATAAAAATTGGATTTATGTGAATATTTTCTGACAGATTTTTTCATTATGGGCCGTGAGTCCTAAAAAGTTCGGTGGGTTGAATTATACCACTGACAATGTTGGCGAAGTTCTTTCAGTCACAGGTATATAATCCTCTTTCACTGGCCTCGAATCTCCAAATATCATACCTGTACAGCGGTTAGTACTTTACTTCAAGATATTAATACTCTAATGGATATCACTTCAACTATATTAGGTCTCGGTCTTTTCCTTTTCCAACTAGCATTGTTCCCAAAGTTGGAGAGGATTCTAGGACCCCTCATGGTTGCTCGAGTTTGTGCGGTATGTATGTTTTAACTAACACTTTTTACGCACGATTTGAAGTTCTATTGCGGTGATTGGTTTCATTGACTGCGTTTTTGTTTGTAGGCTTTATCTATTGTGGTTCTGGGAAGTTACCCTTTCATAGCTAAGCTATCAGGGGCCAGCCTTTCCTTGTTAATAAATATTGCATCTCTTCTGAAGAGTATTTTATCGGTAAGTACATGCTCAAAGTTCAACGTTTTCTTTCCTCTAGTTTCAACAATTGAAATAAATAAGACAACTGCTAACTTTGGGTTCTAAATATCTACACAGACTTCTATTTTCACTGGGTTTGTCATCCTACAAAACACCACAGTAGTAAGTCTCTCGCTCACCCTTTGGTTCTTTTTATCTCGCCGTTAAATTAGATGGTTTTGTGACTTACATATTTTGATAACAGTCTCAGCACCAAAGAGGAGCTGCAAATGGAATTTCATCAACTGCAATGTCTCTGTTCAAAGTATTCGGTCCAGCTGGTGGTGGTGCCATGTAAGTATAATGTTTTTCGTATTCTCAATGTAGTACAAGAACTAGTTTATCCTTGTTAACCATTTTCTGAGGTTATTTTCTTGTGGTTTATAGTTTCGTTCATAAATCATGTCATATATCTCTACTAGTTTTCAATCAATTACAAAGACTTTCTGTATTTGCAGCTTCTCGTTGGCCCAAAAGCGTATGAATGCTTCCTTTCTTCCTGGTACGAAATTCTAACTCTTAAAGATAGTATGTTTGGTTTCTTTCTGGGTTGACATCAAGGCATGACTACAATATGGATATCGGATTTTGAGTAGTGTTTCTATTGTTTATTGAATGCAGGCACCGATTTGGTTTTCTTTATCCTAAATCTAATTTTGGTGATTGGATTAATCATGACCTTCAAACCATTTCTCGTACTGCCTCGGCGACCCAGATAAATATCTACGAAGTGAATTCAACATCGGTACGAGAGATGTTTTTAACAGCCTAATCACTAAGTCAATATCGTAGATGAATATTTTTTGTTGAAAGAGCACTGACTTCACTACTCCAGTATCATGAATAGTTAACAGCTTTAAGTGTAAGTAGCCAACTACTGACTTCAGTAGCTGTTGCATTAGAGATGGGTATTCTTATTTGCAAAAGCCTGTTCTGTAATTTGAAGTCAAGCTATTTTTAGCTAGTGGCGTAATTGCATTGTTTAACGATAATGAGAACCCGTGTTGCGGAACTTGTGGAATGTTATAATCATCGTGTCAAGAAGTTTCAACTGGCTTACCTTTCGGTAGATGTATCCACTTTTTAGTTCGAAAGTACATAGTTGTTTCTCACAAAAATCGGCCAGCAAGCGTTCCCACATAACATTATAAAAAAAAAAAAGACAATCTTGGTTGTACACGGCAAAATTCAGATTTTTTTCTTAAACTGCAATCTCGATTAATTGTCCATGATAAATTTGTGAGTCACATTGGTTTTATGTAAAAAGTTCAAATGCATGGTATAGCAAAATAAATGTGCATGATGAACCCTGGCTAAATTGGGCCTAAAGAGATTAATTGGGGCCTATGAATTACTTTAACTAACCTAACGAGTAAGATATGGGGTGTCTAAATGATGGTAAAAATACTAAATTAATCTTGAAAGAAACTTTAATTATTCTAATACAAATACAAATACAAATACAAAATCATAATCACTTAATTAACAATTAAAAAAAATCATTAATCAAAACTCTATTTTTTTTTCAATTTCCATCAAAATCAAAACTAAAACCTAATCGATCACAAACAACAATTGAAATCTAATTTCTTTTTGGGTTTTGGAAAAAAAAAACAAAAAAAAAAACAATTCAAGTAATTGAGTTAAATCTCTTTAATCCATTCCTTCTAAGAGGTACTTTACAATGATTTACCTCTAAATCTTTGAAATTCACTCATCAAATTTTATGAAATCCACCCAGAATCGATTTATGTGAGCACCATATTAGTCTGATTATGGTTGATGTTATAAGCAATCGGTTTTTATTGTGCACCGACATAACCCGATTCTGGATGAACATAAACCACAATCGGTTTAAGTTAATGCACAAATCAACCGATTCAGGGTTCAAGTTCGGATTTGTAGAGAAATCAAGAATCGTATTATTATTGCATCTATGTAATCCGATTGTGACTGTTAACGGCTAGTTTTTGAAATTGAAATTATAGACGTTGGTACTTTGTGTATATAAAGAGGATAGCCTATTCTCTATCATACACTACTTAGAAGATGTCAAGTCCATCATCATCAACTACCAATTCATTCGAACACAGACTTAGAAGATGCAAGCGAACAACCAAATCAATTGCGGCAATGGAAGAAGAGATACGAAAAAGAAGCGAACAAACAACTACAAATGAAACTTCGTCTTCATCACCTAACAAATATATTAATGTAATGGATGAAGTGTTAAGCAAACAAACAACTACAAAAGAAACCATATCATCATCATCGGCTGAGACAAAATATGAAGAGAAACTCAAGGCAAAGAAACGAGGTCAAGAGCAATTCCAACTAAGGGAAAGAATGAAAGATGTTGAGGAAGAGACCGAATGGGGTAAAAATTATTACATAGTCAAGGATCTTCTCAAAGAACATCAAGATGAGAGTATAGTTTGGCTTCAAGTTGGTTGGGGTCCTTTCGTTAAACAGACGAGCAAGAAACCACGCTATAATTATGAACCAACTCACATTTGTACAAGGACGCATCATGTTAGGAAATTATGCCTCAAGAACAAAGAGATTCTCGCTAGACACATAGGAGACAGGCTCGCGGCACAGGATGGATATACCGCTTGGAGAGGAGAGCGGTTTTATCATTTCGAAGCGGCGTTGATAGTTGAATCTCACACTAAGAAATGGAACCGTGCTAGTTTCAATTTTAAGAGTTTATGAAAAAGTGGAAATGGTCCACCATCAGATCATGTTAGACCATATGTAATCCGATTATTGAATTAAAAATTGTCTGTTCTTCAGTAACTTTTCCTTCCCAAAACTGGATTACATTGTCATCCACAAGGACCGATTATTGAAGAATCTCGGATCATGTTAGACCATATGTGTTCTGACTATTGAGTTAAAAATTGTGTGTTCTTCTGTAACTTTTTCTTCCCAAAATCGGATTACATTATCGTCCTCAAAGACCGATTTTGAAAGAATCCCAGACAAGTTGAATCGGTTTATAATAGTTCCTACTTAAAATGATTCTTGTTTGAACTCAGAATTGGTTTATAAAAGTTGTAGTATAAACCGATTCTGAAAAAGCTGCAGCAAACTACCTCCAGAGTCGGACTATAAAAACGTATTAGAATACCGATTATGTTACAAATTTCATGAGTCCAACGTACCCAAAAAAGACATATCAATTTCATTCATTAAGCTTGGTTCAGTTTGCAACATACAATATATGAAAGCGATAAAATATAAACATCCGATAGTTCAAGTTCTTACCAAAAAGAAAATACTCATTCTAACACTTGGAGACCCTTCATTTGATCCGGCTCGACTAACTCTTCCCAACACTTCTTTTTGGGCTCGTATTTTTCGAGCCATTTCTTGGTGATCTCTGAGTCATAATGAAACTTACACAGCGGTGGTAATATTTACGTAGTCTAAGACCGGTATAATGTATGTTGTTAGAATTGAATAAAACAAATCTCCGATCCTTAAGCGATTCATCCCAAATGGTGTACTTGGGGGCATATGTAAAATATGTTCCATGACCAAATAAATGAACAACACAACTCCACGTTTCCGCCAGAAGATGACCACATAAAGGAAAGCTCATCCAATACTCTGGGGTAATTGGTCCATTCCCCTTTGTCCCTTGTACACTAGCAACCATTTCATCAAATCTCACTTCTTTATCCTTTCGTGATCCTTCCTTCATCATTGAAATGTAAAAATCATCGTCTTTCTAAAATATTGGCATTGGGTTAGGTTCTCATCGTCCGCAAAACTTATATAGCTTATTTGTTCCGATGCAACGTGATAACCACAATTCCCATCTGCATCCACATCGTCGGTAGATAATACATAGGGCTTAATGAATTCAGGAAGTTTCGAATAATACTCCTCGAATATGGTGTAACACGTTCGATGGGGTCTACCTCGTTCATCCCTAGGAGTGCTTCCATCAACAAGAGCGGCCCTTAGAGTCACCAAAGAACTCATTTGTCTTGTTTGTCCCTTCCATGCACGTATCCTTGATACTCGTGTTGTACTCTCTTGACTCTCTTGAGAATGAACGATTAGATCGTTTGGCTCATCGTTTATTGTTGGCGCTTGACTTTCTTGAGAAGGATCGATTGTATCCTCATGTTGCGAAGGAGCGATTGGGTTATTTGAAAGTACCGTATGTGCTCTACTTGTCCCGCTTTCTCCCTTCTTTGGTCGACCCCTTTTCCTCTTAGCCGGTGCCGCTTCATGCTCAATTTGTGAAGGAACGTTTGGAACATTTGTCTTGGGTTGTGCGCTACTTGTCCCGCTTTCCCCCTTATTTGGTCGACCCATTTTCTTTGGAACCTGCGCCTCTTCATATTTAGCCTCTTCATACTCATGTTGAGAAAAGTTTCTTTTATGACTTAATAACGGGTTTTTTTCCGGTACTCATTGCAACCTTAAACTCTTTCCTTTCTTCCTTCCTATCCATGTTGGTATGTGGTCTACCCGTCGACGGTAGCACCGTCGGTTCTCCGACCGGTACCATATGGGGTTTAGCGGGTAGTTTTATGTCGTACATCAAAACTTGTCGTGCCAAGCCATCATTTTTTGCAAATTTCTCGATGATTTCTCTTGTAATATCCGTGTCCACAAAGGATTCGAGTGGTTCTTCGGTTGGAGGTGGTATGAAAGTTAGTTGCTTCCAATACGGATCAATGACTTCAAAAGGAATTCCTTGTTGGTACCTCGCAATCATATGACGACACGTAAATCCCAAGGCCGTTATCGTCATACATGAACATACAATTCTCCTTCTCCCCATCTCGTTTTTCACATAATATTTGTAATCCTTCATCATAGAAATGATTTCCCAGTGAGACACCTTATAGTTTAAACGTCTAATCAACCAATGGTAATCCTTGTAGCATATGATGATTTTCATCCTAATCTCTTCCATTTGCGCGGTTATCTTGACGATATCAGACTTAGTGTATTCATGGATGGCTTGTTGTACCTTAACCACGTTGTTTTGGCTCCCTCGGAGCAAGCTCTTCAAACATCCATGAGATCCTTCCGCGATACTTGTCGCCTCATTCTTGTAATGCATGTGTTTGTAGGTGTAAGCATAGAAAAAAATTTCCTCGTACGGATCCAACAATTCCTTCAAGCAATAAACCACACATTTCTCGTAATCCTTCTTCCATAGCCCAATAAAACTCTCCAAATAAGATTCGAACTCGGCCACAGACATTGAGTGCACCATTAAATCTCAATGATATTGAAAAGCCTTCCATAGTAACCCATTCGCTTCATACTCTGATTTGGTTTTCTTCTTGTCCTCCTGTCGTTGTTCCGGAGTTAGTTTTTGACGACGCTCATCTTCCTCCTTTTCACGAGTGGTAACTTTTTGTGGCTTTGGCCTTTGGATATGACCCCTACACTTACTTCTAATATTTCATTTTATGTTCCATGTGCAAAGAAAATTCTTAACGTCTGTAGAAACCACTCCTATAGCATTCATTAGTGCTTGGTCCTTATTGGTTACTATGATCCTCAGAGTTTGATCGCCACGGTATATCTCCTTCAAGGTCTCTAGCATCCAAGTAAAACTCACATCATTATCCCGATCCATGAACCCTCATGCTACTGTGAAAGTTTGCTTGTCGGAAGTATGGAAAGCTATGTTTAACAACGACACGTTGTACTTGTTGGTCTTGTACGTAAAATCTATTAACAAAATTTGATAGAAGCATTGAGCCAACTTGATCATCTCCGGATGCGCCAAGAAAATAAGAGTCACTTTACCTTCCAATACCTGCTTCCTCATTGTGTATCCGTGTTGATCGGCTAACCACTGAGATTGTTCGATAACCGCTCTACCATCTCATTCCCTCTTCCTAAAGGCTGTTATTGCCGTGTAAATTTTCCTCAAAGTGGAAAAGTTATCCTTATCATCCTCCTTAATCCTCCTAAGGATGTCACTTGGTTTACACGCTTTCATCGACCTCACCGTTTCCAATTGATGTGGTTTTAACCCACAAACGGACGCGTGTCCAATAAGAGATTCCAGATCATCATGTTTATGAAAACCATTCATCACTTTATAGAGCTTGTATACCTTACCATTGGGTCCACTAGGTTTATTAACTATAATCTTAAGCGGGCAATCATACTTCTTAGATTTAGTAATGTATTCCCTTGTCGTCTTCTTCACGTATGTTATGTTCTTTGCCCTGTGACTTTCTCGCTTTCCACCTCTCTCACAAACAAGTTCCAGACGATCTTGACTTGAACGACGACCTAAAACTAATGCGAATTTGATCTCTATGCCATTGTCTATAAACCATTGCTTTGCATCGTTTCTTTCTTTCCATTCCAAATCGGTGAAATAGTGGGCAGAGGTATCAAGACCCAGCAGAGATACGGCTTTGGGATGATCTTCGTCGAACGCCACAACAATCTACAACATATACGGACAAGTTGAGGATTATAAAGTCCGATTAAGGGCTTGATGATTTCAGAGAAAAATTTCCATATTTCACAATCGGTTCACATTGCATAACATGTAATCCGATTTTTGTCATCTTTTTTTCTGTATCATTTCGTCTCCACAATCGGATTAAATATATACGTAAATGAACCGATTGTGACTTCGTGTATTTTACTTGTACATCACCAATAAAAATCGATTTTGGTCACGTACCCATCGCGCCGAAAATTTACTACAATCGGATTATATGGTGATGAACAACAACCGATTATGATACCCAATTTGGGGATTTTACCCAAAATCGGTTTATGTGGTGATATCGAACAAACTGTGGGCGATCTAGACATGCAAATACATGTTTGTGGATCATTACAACTCATACCTGTCTATTTGAAGCATTATCACCTTCTTCTTCCCGTAGATATTGTTTTTGTGCTTGAATAATATCCTCAAGCATTCTTTGGTTGTCACACTCTTCTTCATTAAACAAATTATCCAATTCGGTAGGATCGAAATCATGATTATCTGATGCACCAATTTCTTCATCACTACTAGAGTCTCCATCATCACTTTAAAGTTTCATTTTTGCTAAGAAAAGCACAAACCCTAGTTTTTTCTTTTTTCCCTCTACTTCTTCTTCCCTCCAAACCTTAAAAGAGGAAATGAATTTCTACTCTAATCCTAACACTATAATCAAACTCAAACACTAATTAATTTAATTAATCAACAACCTAAAAACCCCACGCCATCTCTCACTCCACGTCGAGAATTGCGGTAACCTTCCCTCCTATTGGCCAGTGAACAAAACCCTCGCTCCTGATTGACTGAAAAGCAACTTATACCCCTTACATTTCGTGGCCGTTAATTTTTAATAGAATTTGCTCGATCTGACGCTCCAAACCGAGCGATAGCTTAACAGTATTCTTACACCGCAATTACATGATTTTAATAAAATCCGGACCTTTGGATTAACCGCAAATAAAATGCCATATACATCGGATGCTAAAAAATCTACGAAAATCTTTAGGAAAAAAACGCAAAAAAAAAAAATTCTTCAGGGAAATCCGAGAATTTCCATATTAAAAACAACCGTATATTTTATAAACGTGTGTATCCTTCAATTTGAGAAACAAATCTAAAACTTTGAAATCAACATATATACTTACCATTCATCTTTAATTTAATTTAAGAAAAATACTTTAAGATTCCTAAACAACTGTTACCATTTATATTAAATATGGTATCCTGTTTTAAATGTCGATGATCTTCTGACAAATTTGGGAGACAGAAAAATATTTTCAAACCAATTATTTTTGGAAGTTTTCTTAAATTGACATAAATATTTAGCTAATTCTGGAAGTTTAAGATTTATTTCTCGACATACGTTGTTCAGTAACCATGTTTCGTAGCCCTAAACTTCTTCTTTTTGTCTCTCAAATATCTCACGGAACCCCTTCGTTTTGATCGTTTTATGTTTGGTTGAGAAGAAAAAATATGAAAGATGTCTCTGCTTCGATTTATAACAAGGTAACTTCTGTTCTCTTCTTTTTTGTTCGGTTTGATTTTGATTTTTTTTTTTGA
This sequence comes from Papaver somniferum, assembly GCF_003573695.1. Lineage (NCBI taxonomy): Eukaryota > Viridiplantae > Streptophyta > Magnoliopsida > Ranunculales > Papaveraceae > Papaver > Papaver somniferum. The sequence continues at coordinate 227,530,834 of NC_039358.1, forward strand.
TGTTTGGGTATTACCTTTGGTAAGTCGTTATTTAATTTTTCTTCCTAATTAGTTCAGTGTAATTGTTATCTAATTCTATATTTGATTCTAACTGGAAGTTTCTGTTTTGGTTTTCGATTTACAGCGCGAAAGAAAAATTTCTATACCATCAATAGCTACGAGCTGCGTAAGATTTTGTACAATTCCTATAGCCATATATATTTAAGGTTCTGTGATTTCAATAGGTCAACAAAGAACTCTAAATTTTTTATTTGTCTGATTTCATGATTATTTATTCTATCTTATACTTTAGATCTGGTTGAATAGTCTTCATTTTGTTTGCAACCTCTGCAAATCTGCCACAGGATCTGGAAGTTCTAAAAAGAATCCCTGCAGAGAAAAAAATAGAAAAAAAAGAAGATCTTGACGCAAATTACCTGTAACAAATTGTTCGTCTGTACCAGATGTTTGGAATAAAATTCCTATCATCTCTTCAGTAAGTAGTTACAATTTATTTTCTTACCGATGCTGAGCTTTATATCTTCATTGACAGGTTGTATATTTGGTTTCTGTCGTTTAACCAATAAACTTGGAGCTCAAAATCCGATTTTCCATCCCAGGACCATTTACAGGAGGTAGCTTTTTTAATACTTTTATGGCCGTGGTTGAGGTGCAAAGTACCATTATTAGATCCCCGAACATGAGTTGAGTTCATCTGGCTCTGCGAAGTTTGAGTCTCATGAAGTGGAAGGGTAGAAGACAGTGAATTGCAGTCAGCGACATTGTTTTTACATGATGTTTTTGTGTCAATGCTTAAATAAAAGCTCAAAGATCTGGCTCTGCGAAGTTTGAGTCTCATGAACTGGAAGGGTAGAAGCCAATGAATTGCAGTCAGCAATTCTGCAGTGTTTTCATGTAAGAGGTAGCACTAAGGTATGATTGTGTACGTCCTCTTACTTATCAATCAAAACTGTGAATCTCTGTCAATTGATTTCGAGGATAGAAGAAGGGAAATTATTGAACTCCGCTGGTCATAACTGAATTTGGTTAGCATTTGTACATTTAAGGTTCTTTGCATTAAAAAACTGAACACGTTAGATGTGTTAATGCTAATCCAATTCAAGCTAGGAAAGCTAATACCATTCCCCTTTATACTGATGTCAATTCATTCCAATTCATTCATTTTGGTGTCCGGGGTGAACTGGAAAGTTGCAGGTACATTCATTTTTCAGGATAGGACGCCAGTCTACATCAGTGACAGGTGATACAAAGGAGCAACGATGTCTATATTTTGCAGGTACATTCATTTTATCCTGACGCCAGTCTACATCAGTAACAGGTGATACAAAGGAGCGACGATGTCTATATTCATACATCAACACAAAACACAAGACTCTGAAAGTCGCGTCAATACCTAAGTGACTGCGAATTTGAGTAGACATGAATTTTCTGGTTTTAAAAATGAACTGTGTTGTTTCAATAAGGGCTTTTTAATAAAGTGGCCATGTTTTTGTACTATATTTCAGAAAATGGCCGTTATTTTGAATGTTTATATAAAGTGGTCGAGATAGACATTTTCCATCCCGTTTTTTTTGAAAAAACGGGTAACAGCAAGTTAAGTGAAACGTGGCAGTTAGGTTCTTAGTGAATGTCATTTAAATCCCCAGTGAATCACCATATCAAATAGTGTTATGAAGCGTTTCCGAGTTAACCCAGTGACTCGTATGAGATGAAAACCTTGTTCTTCCATAATTTATCCTAGTCTTCCTTAATCACTGCAAACAAACTTAGGGCCGGACCAATAGGGTAAGCAGGGAAAGCCCCATTTTGGGGCAACAAAAAAATTATTTTGCATTTCGGGTATCCATCGTACTACAATCATTTTCAGGGGCTTATTCTTAAGTTATGTAATATACTAATATGAAAGTCTTGGTGCTAAAAGGAAAGTTTTTTACCCGTTACATTAAATAATCCATATCGGATAGGAGCTGTTACTAGGATTTAGGAGTAAAGCTAAATAATCCATACCAAACAGGAGTAATTATTAGGATTTAGGAGTAAGGCTGTGTAAACCTATTATAATTCTCATTTTAATTTCTCATTCCTCTTTTGAATTCTTGTATATGTTAATTCTCTTGTAGTTTACTATGATTACAGTTGGATCATAGAAAGAAAAAATGATCATTGATGTTTGGTAATTTTTAGGCCATCAATTTTCTGATTAGTTTGAGTTTTTGGTTATAAATTTTGAAGTTGAATTGGACTAAATCTCATTATGTTACCACTATCTATACAAACTAAACTAGACGTTACCAGGTTTGTGGTAATTTAATTTGGATTATAATGAGAAATGCAAAAATAGTATTTACTAATCATAATTCTTGTTTACTGCACGTATGCCTCCATTTAAAAAAAAAATAGCATTACCGTCTCAAAGCCTCCACTTAAAAAAAATAGCATTAGAGTATCAAAATGGAAAGAAGAGTTAAAAAAAATTCTTGTTAGTATAAGCACACCCGCAGTGTGAAAAGATAAATATAGTAATGGGGGCAAAAAAAAAGAATTGTCGACTTCGGGGCAAAAAAAAACCTCAGGACCGGCCCTGACAAACTCCAGATGAAAACCTTGTTCTTCCTAATTAAATCTTCTTGCCGCCTGGGTTCGCCTTAGATGAGGACTTGCTGTGTAGCCTGATTTACAGGTTACACCGATAAGCTGGTGCTGGAGTATCATTATTGCCTAGTATACACTATACACAGTATAAAGTCCACAAGCATTGCTCATCACTTCTGTTGATGCTTCATCGCATATCTTAGAATCAAATTCAATCAACCATCATCAGGGCTCTTCCCATTCTCAGAATCAATAATCCAATCCCAACAACAAGACCATGAAAAGAAGCCCAAAACAAGATCATCATAAATTAATTTTTGCAACAAAAAACAGACCATTTTTTCTTAATCATGATTATTATTCGAGCACCACCCGTAACAAAAAATACTATCAAATCATCGCAACTACACCAAGATTGAAACCAAAAAAAAAAAAAAAAAAATCAGTAAAACCCCAAATATCTAAGAACCCTAAATTCAATTTCTACTCCATGTAACAAACTAAAACAATTAAACATCTAATATAAGCAAATTGAAGATAAATAAACATTGGGTTTGATGTACTAACTCTTTTTGAAGACCCATATTGATTCGATTTAAAGTTTTCTTTCTTCTTTCTTCCTTTTAACTTCAACTGTTATGTACTGTAATTGAACAACAAAGTCTGGTAATACTCATGCTATACCATTAAATCCTCCAAATAAGCCGAACAACAACCTTAATTTTTCTAATCTTCTAAAATTTCTCTCACCACAGGTTTTTCCATTGTTTTTGGTTGTAGTGGTAAGAACATCACACGAGAACGAAGAAGCAGCAAAAGGTGCGGTGGGTTTCTTTACTGTTTTGGTTTCATAAGGATATGGTAGTCATTTTACCATGAGAAGTGAACTAAGTCAACTTAGTTGACCATTTTGGTGGGCTCGAGTGTGAAAAGTAACAGAATGGCCATTTTATAAAAGTCTAAAAAGAAATGGCCGGTTTATTAAATTAGTGGCCCGGAAGCTGGACAATTTCTTAATTTGCCTTTCAATAATTTTCTTGGGAATTTGTGCAGAGCAATCTGCTATTGGATCTTCCTGAAAGTTAATACGGAATGTACCTACTCTGCCGCCAAAAGACTTTTGGTGTATATGGCTTCACTTTTAATCAATCCAAGGAATCATGTACATTCCCTGCTAATGACATATTGGAAAGTGACTGTGCGCTTCTTTGTACTTTAAGATTACCTTTGTGAGGTTTGCTCATAGAACACAGTTTGACTGTGCATCTATGTACTTTAAGATTACCTTCTTTTTTTTTTAGATTACCTTCTTTTATGTGAATGAACGATTTTATGTTTACAGTTGATAAGCATACTTCTATGATTTGATTTGCAATGGTTTGTTAAATTTGCTAATAAAAAGGTGGTAACAAATATTTACAGTTATGCTATATGGAGATAGCAAGGAAGCTTTTGAAAGTTATTAATCGCCGCTAACTCATGTACGTAACATTATTCATTTTGGTGTGTTTAGTTAGCTGCTTATTGGTTTTATACTATTACTGAGACGGAGAAGTTTTCTCCAGATAATTGGAGTTACAAGCTAATTTGGGATATATAGCTCTGAATTCTGATATATATGAATTGTAACAATGCATTTAATAGAGTAATAAAGATTGAAGGTTGCATTCCGAAAACTTAGGGTCAAAATAGTAAGCACTAAAGCACATATTTTAGTGGATCATAGGTACCAAGCAAAACAGTAGCACCGTTTCGCAATTTCTTGGGCAACACATCTGCTTACTCTCTGCTTGGTACCTATGATCCACTAAAATAGGTACCAAGCAGATGTGTTGCCCAAGAAATTGCGAAACGGTGCTACTGTTCAAGGTTTGTTGAATATGTTTTTTTTTTTATTTGAATAATTTTGATTGCTGAATTCGTATTCCACGTGGAGTGTGTGATTAGTATCCTTGCGGATGCGCTCATTTTGAGAGTCGTTTCTTACATTTTTGTTTTGTTATTTTAATACCGTGGGGGATCTGTTGGGTCAAGGTTGGGTTGCTCTTAATTGCTAATTTGATTTCATCATTTAAAGATGGTGTACAAGGTCTTATATTTTTTTAGTAGTGCACCGGATGCAAGTTACACCGGAAGTTTGTCTAGAAACCTAGCTATTATGGAAAGCATAATAAAAACTCAAAATCCACACGACGGCCTTTTAAACATCAACCAGAGTTTGAAATTTCAGTTGTGAAGTTTTTTTTTTTTAGATACAAGACGGTCTTTAGATGCTAAAGATTTTGAGTAAATGTAGTTGTCCGTTCGTAATCAAGTCGACTAAAATAGCACCGTAATCACTTAAAATTTTAGTTTCCTGACCATATTCCGAAGCAACTATTGACTATGAGGGGAAGGAGGTTTTCCAAGCAAGAGCATCAATGTTTTCCTAACAAGAGCATCAAACAGGTTAACTTCATTTTCCAATTTTTGATATCAAATAAGCTAGCGAAATGATTAGATTTGACTAATTTATCATCCATATTAAACTAAATACTAAGTGATTTTCTTTTCTCCCTTATTTTTTTCCTCATTTCTTTTCACTGAATCACTGTAAGTCAAGTGTAAGATAAATAGTCCTAAAAAGAAAATATGTGATCCCATCCATACTAGATATCCAAAATTTGGAGCCAAGTGTTACCGAAGAAATTTTGGGACATCCCATCCTTCAAGATTATTTTTTTTCCAGTTATGTTACATTGTGAGAGATTTAATCGATTGGGATGAGAAAGGCACCAAACTTGAGCTTATCTAGACAATTTTCCCAATAAATTTTCTCAAAACTTCTTTCTCAAGATGATGCCTAGCTACCATATTTGGTACAGATAATGGTTGCTTTAGTTCCATAGTACATATTGTGGTGGCTTCGTTATTCGGCCTTCTTAATTATACTTCCAAAAAAAAAAATTACCTAAAAGTATTCTGGAGCATTTGTCACCAGAATGGGAATTAGAATATGACAAGCTGCATGTTATATTGTGCATATGGTATATTAGTATTTGAAGTTGATAGAGTTAATTTTAAGGCCAGGCGGATACTTTGTGTGTACTTTACCACTTACAAGTTGAATTCACATCAAAGACAAAGGAAGTGGACATTTGATCGCAACCAATTGCATAAAATCTTTCCTGTAGTAAGTTTATTGAAAGGTATCTAAATGGGTAATGAATTCCAGTAATAGCATATATAATTTGAAATGAGAATGAGCATTGAAATGGCCAAATTATGGCTTTCGTTTTCAAATGATTTCATAAATTATGCCCTAGCTAAGTTACAAGGGTCCTTTTTATAATAATTTGGGTTTGGAAATTATTCGGTTCGCATTTTGAATATCAGGTATTTTTTTATGGATTTTGAGCCACTGATAGTGAGCTTGCAGTCTTTTGAGATTGGTTAGTGTGCAACCGTTTTCTAAACCGATTCTTTTTTGTTTTTACTTCTTTGATCAATATGGTGGTGAAACCTTTAAGTTGTTTGGTGATGGTGAGGAAGAGCTTGCTGAAACTGAGGTGGAGAAGCATGAGTTTTCAGAAGGTGAAGATTAGATGTCGTGGTATGTAAATTTCAGTGACTTGCAGTATTCTTTGTTCATCTCTATTTCTACCATTTCGATACACAGTATCTGTATTAAAGATTTTGTTGTTATGCTGACTCTGACATGAGGGGTATTCAGGAGCATGGATTAACTCAGGCCTCAGGGACTGTTGAATATTCTGAACAATGCTTCATTTTAAACTCAGGTACAGGATTAAGCATAGGAAAGATCGATGTTCATATGGTAGCGTATGTTCTCACGATAATGGATTGTTTTCTTATTGCTTCATTTAATTTCGACAAGAGTTTTGATGCATTTTCAGATTCCTTCTGTAGTTCTTTTTGACGTCGTTGCTTGGTTGTGTTTATTTCGTGAGTGTGCATTTTATGTATTTTCCCGAAGATTAATTGTAATCCTTCATCGTATATATCATGAACTCGAAATGGGTTGTTAGTTGTAATGTTTTTCACTACACCAAAACTAGGATTTTGTAACAGTGTCACAGTTTATTTTTCAGATACAGCAGTGATAAATCCTGTAACAGTTATAACTGTTATTAAATTTTGCATTCGTGATAATAATTAGGAATACTAAAATTTTTTATTAGTCACAATAATATTTGTTGACAATTTTACGGACAATCACAATTATAATTCAAAGTGATGATTCCACCCAAATATTTCACCACATCTAAAACAACACCAAAATTATAACACTTTGAATTTTACTTGTCACTAATTTTCCTACATTTGTATAAACTAACAATTATATTTCATTTCTATAAATCAAAATACATTTTTCTTTTTCTTTTTATTTTTCTTAATATTAGAAAACAGGATCAAGACCAAGTCAACAAGTCATGACTTTATAGAAATTTGACTTTGACATATCTGCTTCTTTCGAAGACGGTGAAAATTACCAGACTACCCTTAACGGAATAAGTGCAATAAAAATTCCGAAAATTGTGAAAATGACCAGACTATCCTTATCGGAAATATGTAAAGTAAATATTACAACATGTTAAAATGACAATGTTACCCTTAATGAAAATAGTGCAACACAATACTATGCAGACTGTGAAAATGACCAGACTACCCTTATCATAAATAAGTGAAATAAATATTATTATATTACAGACTGTGAAACTGACCATATTACCCTTAATGGAAATTAATGCAATTAATATTATGAAAACTGTGAAAATGACCAGACTTCCCTTATCGGAAATAAGTAAAGTAAATATTACAGACTATGAAAATAACCATACAACCCTTATAAGAAATAAGTAAAGAAAATATTACAGACTGTGAAAATGACAATTTTCCCCTTACCGCAAATAAGTGCAATAAATATTATGGAGACTATTAAAATGACCAGACTACCCTTATCGGAAATAAGTAAAGAAAATATTACACATTTTGAAAACAACCATATTACCCTTACTGTGAAAATGACCATATTACCCTTACTAGAAATAAGTGCAATAAATATCATGGACACTATGAAAACGACTATATTACCCTTTTTAGAAATAAGCGCAACAAATATCATGGAGACTATGAAAATGACCAAACTACCCTTATATGAAATAAGTAAAGTAAATATTACTTACAATGAAAATGACTATTTTACCCTTACTGGAAATAAGTGTAATAAATATTCTGGAGACTATGAAAATGACCAGACTACCCTTATCAAAAATAAGTAAAGTAAATACTACATACTGAAAATGACCATATTACCCTTACTGGAGATAAGTGCAATAAATATCACAGAGACTATGAAAATTACCAAACTACCCTTATCAAAAATAAGTAAATTAAATATTACAGACTATGAAAATGACCACTTTACCCTTATTGGAAACATATGCAATAAATATTATGGAGACTGTGAAAATGACCAGACTATCCTTATTGGAAATAAGAAAAGCAAATATTACAGACTCTGAAAATGACCATAGTACCCTTACTGGAAATTAGTGCAATAAATATTATTGAGAGTGTGAAAATGACCAGAGTACCCTTATTAAAAATTAGTAAAGTTAATATTTCAGACTGTGAAAATGACCATATGAGAAGGTATCTCTTGTGTAGCAACTTTTCTAAATCTCAACGGGTTATTTCATAATTTGTGAAAAGAGAGTATCATTTCAGGATCAGAGATGGTGAGAATAGTGTCCAGAGCAGAGCATATGATAGCAACCAGAAGGAGTAGACGAATCGCAAGAAGGAGTAGACGAATCGCAAGAAGGAGAGGAGGTGAAATAACCAAGTACAACAAATCCAGTCCCAGATCCAGCGTCTGCAAGAGGAAAAATGCATATAACAGATACAAATACGGCGGAAGAAAACGAGGAGAGAACTTAGGAAGAAGGGCCAATCGAAGGAACCGAAGAAAATTTTACAATAGAAGAATTAAGACAACGATTAGTTAAAGAAAGGAGAAGGGAAGGAGAAGCAAGAGTGAATCTAACGCGCCAAAACGCTGAGCTAAGAGAAGAAAACCACAGGTTACGGGATCGAAGATCACGTACAACATCCAGGACAACACGTGTGATTCAGCATCAAGGACAAGCAGAAGTACGTCAACGCGAAGTCGATCAAATCGTAGAGACAACCGCGTAGAGCAACCAGTGAATAACAACTTTGTTGAGCGTCTTAATGTAGGCGACAACATGCAGGAGCAACGCGTTCATAACCGCATGCAACAACATCACCTAGAAGACCGATAAGGCGAACATAATCGCGCTTATGATGACGGTGAAGAAAATGAAGAAGAAGCAAGAAGAATACTGCAAGGACGAGTACAGATACCTTATCGTAATCAACATTATCAACAAATTGAGGATCTAGAGGACAATAATGAAGCACAGGTTAATATCAGAAATGAAAGACGTAGGCGCAGGAGGGAAGAAGCAGAAGAACGGGAATTTCATGAAGCAGCACGTCAAAATAGACAAGACAACAGAGAGAGAAAAGCGTGGCTTAAAAGACCAATGGAGGGGAATCAAAACATTAACCAAATAATATTAAAAGACCTAGAGGAGATGTGAGCCATGATGACATCTCGGAAAGATTGACGAAGAAGACAGCTAGAAGAAGTAATAGGAGAAGCAAGAAAATCACCTTTTATAAGAGGAATACAATATGCACGGATCCCAACCAAATGCACTTTACCAGCATTTACTAACATTTTTGACGGGACTTCATGTGTAATCCAACACATTAAGGCGTACAACTTATGTCTTTTACAATGGGCACCTAATGATGCGGTGCTATGTAAATATTTTCCTGCAATCTTAACAGGGAGGCTCTAAAATGGTTCTATGGGCTAGATGCCAATGGGAACCATTAGATCATTTGATCATCTACAGAGCATCTTCTTGGGAGCATACATTAGCAACAATATGTTATGACCAGGAATTGAGAACGTATTCAACCTAAGACAAAGACGAATGAGAGCTTACGCACATTAACAACGCGCTGGAGGACCATGTGCAACGGCAGGAAGAGTAGAAGAAAGAAATTTCATACTAGCTTGCATTAACGCCCTTTTTCCAAATGATCTACTATACACGCAGATATTCAGGCTGAAAGATACCATAACAATGACGGAATTACGTTAGTATCAGGAGGAATAAATAGTTCTTGAGGAAAAGCAAAGAGAAATGGAATCATATCATGTTTCTGTTGCAAATGAAAAAGAAGGAAATGCAAGACTACTACCAAAAATGGAAAACGCGGTTGCTAGTACCTCCCAAGGAAGTCAGGAGAAGCAAACAACATAGAGTAACCAGAAACAAGTGGCCATGAATAACAGAGATCAAGAAATGTTCGATAGGGAATATAAAGAAAGACAATATAACAATCATGCAGGAAACAACAAAATTGCAAGAATTGATAACCAGGGAGAAGGATACGGTGGGAAAAAATACTATAATCAAGGGCCAGGAGGAAGCAACTATAGGGTCTATGAAGAAGTAAAAATGTCGCACTTAAACACTGCAATAGATGAGATCTGAGAGGCGATGATTTTAATGGAAGAAATACCAGTACTACCAAATCTTGGAATAGAGCCACCACCAGGGTAAATCAGCCGAGAATTTTGTGTCTATCATTGCTTTCACGGCCACAACACAAACAACTGTCGAAATGTGCAAAAATTCATATTGAGACTGATCGAACAAGGAAAATTGTACCATTTCTTAGCTACATAGCAACCAAATTTACCACCACCACCAGAAGGACAATCACCCAGAGCGGAGAGTGGAAAGAATACATATTTGATCGAAGTGCGCACAAATGCAAAGAATTTATACTGTAATTCAATAATTCACTCATTCAGAAGCATAAAAGACTTTCATGACAATGTGTTAAGCAGAGTCTATGCACGAGATGATGAATGAAAAGAAATATTCAATTTAGCCAAGGTATCACCACTTCATGATTGGTAGAAGCAACCTATTTCATTAAGTACAGAAGAAGTCCCAGGAAGCGGTGAATTGCACGTCAGTCCATTGGTCGTTAAACTAGAAATTATACCAAAGAGGAGAAGCGGAGAAGAAGAAAATGATGATCAAGACGCGTGGGAGATATATAGAATCCTAATAGATTCTGGCAGATCAGTTGATATTTTATTTTATCACACGTTCAAAACTATGGGTGGTAAAGACTCAGACCTAATCCCTTCAACTTATAAAATATACGGATTCAATGAATCAGCAAACAAGTCTAAAGGAGAGATCACTATGCGAATTCCACTCAAAACTATAACTACATAAGTGGTATTCTGTATAGTCGATGTTGAGTTTTTCTACAAATTTTTGATAGGCCGACCTTGGCTACATGGAATATTAGGATTCACATCAACCTTTCATCAGTGCATCAAATTTCCGCTACCTCAAGGAATATGAATGATAAGAGGAGACACTACAGAGGCGAAAAATTGCAATGAAATAGATGTTGAGAAAAGTGAAGAGCGTGCAGCTAAAAGAAGAAACTGGAAAGACGAGATAAAGGAGAACAAAAGAAAGGAAAGTTTAATGGTTGATGTTATAAGTAAGAGAGGGGAAATGCATCAAATTCTCACAAAGGCGACAACATCAACATCAGATCTTGAGTACAATAAGCGCGTCAAAGAAGGGGAATTCCATCCGGGAGAACTAGTTCTGCGGCAAATACCGCCTTATCAGAAGAGAAAAGACGGTAAATTGGAGAAGACATGGGAGGGACCATACGCTATAAAGACAGTTGTTGGAAATGGAATGTACGAATTAATGGATTATGAAGGAAAGAATGAAGGTCGAAAACTTGATCAGCCTTGGAACCAAATATATTTGAAGAAGTATCTACATTAGGAAACGCGACAATCATAATATACTTGAAGGAAGTAATTTGAGTGTGAATCTAATGAAGAACAATAATGCAAAAAGCAAAGAAGTTATCTTGAGAAATTATGTATTTCAAATAGATAGTTGTTATGAAGAAGAATAAATAAAGAAAGAAGACATACGCATTGTATGAATCAAACATATAAATGAAAATGAAAGATTTCTTCTTCAAAATAAATACATATTTCATATACAATACAAGTAGAAGAAAGAGGCAAAAATAAGACCTTATAATAAGACCTTAATAGGAGGCAATAACAATTAAAACCTCTAATTAGGGAGGCTAGGCATCCAATTATGGCGTGCACCCTAGTTTGCAAGAATGCAAGAGGCAAAAATAAGACCTAACACGCATCACAATTGGGGAAAACCTAGTAATGCATGGCTTGGGTGAAAGCCATACCATCCCTGGAACCTAAGTCATGGAAAATTGGGGTGAAACAAAAGCCTATTTAGCAGAGACTCCCGGGTTAATAGCCCAGGGTACTAAGTTCTCTCCTAAGGAGTGTAAAAACTCGATCAGGGCATCGAGGTACACGGTTGAGTCAAGAGCGCATGGGGCGTCTGGAGCGTACTTGGCCATTCTTGACATGTCCTGACTATGATACACTCGGTCCTCAAGAAACCCCACTTAGGCTGTGATCTTGAAAGAGGTCACGAAAACAACTTATTGTCGGCATAACCGGACGGGAAGAGCCCAACCTAACCTGCTATGGGTAAGCTTCCTTGAAGGGGCAATCATGGGGAAGATAAGGACGGCACCCTCCATTAGGGAGCTGAATTGTGTCAAAGACGTCAATATCGTGGGGCTATGACTCAAAGGATAGTGTAGGCCTGTCTTATTGACGCGTCAATATATCCTGCAGAGACAATAATACGAAAAGATGATAAGGCAAAGTCAATAGGTCATTATTTGAGAGAGTAGTGACTGCTTGCGATTTCGCCTCCCTACCATAAATAATACCTTGGGGCAAACATAAGACCTATCAACAAGGGTTGGCTAAATAAGACCTCCACTTAGTGACGCATAATGAGACCCCAAGAGAAACACAAAAGACCTATAAAACTGTAACTAAATCTATTTTTCAGGGAACGATCAAGTAAGAGAACGCCAAAAATGAAAAGGCAAGCGACTATATACGCACAAAAGTACAAAATAAAATAAAAGAGAGATTGATAACTATACGCGAAAATAAAAGTGTCAAAATAAAGAAAAAACTGAGGAAGAGATTAAATGCGTAAAAATAAAGACGAAATTATCAAAAAAAGATGAAGCAGAAGGGAGTATAATAAAGAAGAGAGAGTACAAGCATAAAACACAGTTATGATTATGCAAAAGTTACGTGTAATAATTTTTTCGTATATATGAATAACACTGCAAATATTAACGCACGTCTGCATAACCCATAACTATAAAGGCAAAAAACAGAGGCAAGTATGGGAATACAAATGTGAAAATAGAATGTTGTTTGCCTTTATATGATGGATTATGCATGCATTGTTACTAATTAAGATAATAGAAGAAATAGTATTTTGTTTTCATTAACAATTAAGTGCAGGAAAAGGTGCAGAAACTAAATAAAAAAAGAATATTCATAAAAGAGGAAAGATTCATCGAAGCTTGGGAGAATCAAGAAAATTATCATATACAGGTACCAAAAGGTTGTGTACATAAAGAAAGAAGATAAAGCTTTGCAAACAAAAGAAAAAACAAAAGGCGACAAAATCTCTAAAAGGATGGTTATGTTCGCCTAAGAGCATCCTCATTACTCCTATTGCTCTTCAATGTCTGAGTTATTCTCATCTCCGTCAGTTTCTTCATACTCCTCTTCGCTGTCAGAGATTTTTATTTCTTCATCATTGGGAGGAACATCAGGGAAATCGAAATCTATTAAAGGAAGCTTGTACTCAGTACAAATCTCATCAACATTCTTCTTAACATGCTCATTTGGAAGACGAAGTGCATTCTTCTTAGTATTAGAGACGTCAATCACAAGCTTTTCCTGCAATATGCGATACTTGGAATCTCTAACAGAAAGCCTCGGCTTTAAATCATTAATTTGCTGAAGATGATCCTTTTCAACAGCTACAAAATAAGACAGAAGAGATTAGTGCCACATAAGAGCAAAAGACAATGAAGATCGGAGTATTTAAAAAAGAATTTTGAGCAACCTTCTTTTTCAGAAGTAATAGCTCTTAACCACTTCAGCATGATCATTTTCTAAGCTAACATTTGAGCCAAACCCGTTCTAGCTCTATCAATAACCCTTACAGCCCATTCAAACTCATCATCATTTTCTATGAGAAAACGAGAGCGTATCATATTTTCGCGAGCGGTCAAGGTTTTAATTTCACTTTTGGCCCGATACCTCTCTGTCTGAACTTGGAGTATCGATTCTTGAAAATCCTTTAGAGCCTGATCTCCCTTAAGGATCACATTATCTTTTTCAGTTATTAGAGCTCCTCTTTTCCTCCAAACTATTAATCTCTTCCTTGTCTCTACGAATGCGATTCCTAAAGTTATTAGTAACAGTTAGCATGGACCTATTCTCGAATTTAAGGGTTTGATATCTTGATTTGAGCTCCTCCAAACTAAGAACATCTAATTCATCAACCGAAGAGTTATTCAAGGCGGCATTAAGATGATCTAGAAGGATGGAGTCTTCCACAGGATAACTGATCGCTCATCAGTTCAATTATAAATCTCTGCACACACATATTATTAAAGGAGAGTGAAAAATAACGTATTGATATTTAAATCGAGGAAGGAATGAATTACATACCGATAAGTTGCTTGTTTCTTTCACAGAGTTCTACCACGTCGTTCTCATAAGAAGAAAGATCTCCTTTGATTTTGAGATTCTCGTTTTCAAGACTGCAGATCTTTACGCTAAGTCATTGATGACAGCATGAGACATACGCGAGTTCTTCATCGACATAAAGAAAGCGGGAATTATGAATAACATGAATAAAATCAAAATTCTGAAAAAACTAACACGAGATTCAATGGCAAGTTGAAAATCCAGGGTCAAGGCAAACGCAACCCCGTGGAGAGATTCGTTATTTGACGAAGGAGCTTCGCAAAGTTTAACAACCACATCACATGCTCGACCCAACGCGGGATTATTAATAGTTGATAAAGAGTTACTAAAAAGATCAGAGAGGATCTCCATAGAAGATGCAGAGGAAGAATCCTCAGGAGAAAGCAAGGCATCATCGCGAGAGAAAATGTTCATAAGAGAAGGAAAAGATCTCTTTCTTTTCTTGGAAACCACAACTTTATATTTACCTTTCACCTCTGAAGATGGAAGAAACTCATTATTGGAACCAGTAGTGTCCTCAGGCTCGACCTGCACGCTCCATGTTAGATAAGAAACAAAGGAAACAATATTGTTAAAACAGATAAAATATTTCTTACTTTCCTTGGAGCGTGAAGGTGACGCCTTTAGCAAATTCTTCTTCTTTTTCTTGGACATATGTAGTTAAAGGCGGTAATGAATAAAATAAGCAAGCAACAGGGGAAGACAAACAAAGAGAAAGGAATAAACATACCTCTTTCTTTTCCTCAGGCCAATGAAAGACCCAGGGTTTATAGGTAGTAAGTCTATCAGGAAGAGGGATGATTGATCCATCAACACTTTTACCAGTTATGTAAGGACCATCCATGATAAGAGGAAATTCCACCCAGTGAGTATCCTTAAGCGAGCAGAATCATTGGATTTATTGTGAAAATCAACATCACGCATGATCTTTTCGTGCTCCGCGAAACCATCCTCCCTCATCAAACGGATACCTCATCGGTGGCGCTCATTGGCGACAAGGGAAACATCATAATGATTAAAGAAAATTTCCACAATATATTCTCCCTTCTTGGGCGGAACCTTCACATATTGAGGATATCAAGACTCTAAACCAGCAGCGCGGCAAGAGTACTCCACCATAATCCTAATACTATCGTCGTGCAGTTGAAATATTCTGCGAGAGAACTTAATATTTGCCAATAGCTCGTAAAAAGAGGGATCTCAGGATTATAAAGAGGAATGGGGAGCCCAGCAGAAGCTGTCCAAGCGAAATAATGACCCTCTGGTCACTCCATTTTTCAGATGCGAACTAATCAAGTCCAAGCACGGTATTATGACTCGAACCTTGGGGAACTGTCAACGTGATTCCTTTGGGTTTAAGATCATCCTTCACTCTTACAAGTTCCTTAAGAAGTTTTTGTCCTGCTCGAAGACCATTTAAAGTATGGGAATATGGAATAGAGAAAGAAAGTTCAAAAAGTTTGAAATCAAAGGATGATCAGATCGATCAAGTTAAAGGTAACCAGGGTTTCAAACTGGTGAGATTAAAATCGAAAAAGAGAATAATAACAGGAAATGATAAAGATGAATTAAGTAGCAATAGAAGAACAGTAACAGCAAATAATGTTGCAGATGAAAAGAATAAAGAGAGTAAAAAAAGAATAATGAAGGCGTATTAGGGTAGATAATTTTATCCCTCTTCCCGAGATATCTCGTTTCACAGGAGCATTAATTAGAGGAGAGATAAGAAGGGGCGGTTATTGTAAAAAGGAGATTTAATGGAAGATGTGTCGATCAATGAGTGATAAAGTCAACATGTGTAAACGGTTAGATTGAAATTCCATAAAAATGTAGGTGGATCTAAGAGAATGCGAAAAGACAAAGTTGATGCGGAAGATTAAGAATTCTCTTGTCGCTCTTTCTTTCAAAAAAGAACGATACGAGAAGAGTCAAAATGTGGGTGAAAAATACCGCACACCTAATAGTAAGGCGAAGATATACATTTGATAGAAGGCGGATATGACGCGCTCATTACATTTCTGCTGACGAATGAGATGACGTCACCAAGTCACACCAAAAGTGTGAAGATCGGCGCGGTGGTTAAAATGTGAGTGCGGAAAATATAATGAAAGTCGATTATAATGCCCTTCCAGATCCGAAAATAAGGGCTTTATTAGCTGTCCCTATAAATTAATTGGGTGTTAATTATAGGATTTCCTGCAACTACACGAAAAAAACATAATTTGACATGCAATTTGTGAGTCACATTTCATTAATGTAAGAAGTTGAAATACATGTGGAACTGAACAGTTTAAGTTTTTCAAAGAAGATTGCATGATAAACAGTCATAATTTGAAGGCCTCGTTTTAACATGTAGCTTTTGTGAGTAGTAACATAGTAAAATTCAGGTTCAGCTATTTAAAGAGAGACGAGCTGGGAAGAACATTATCTTTTCTAATAAGGTGTTAAAAATGTCTAAAGAACAAATGACAATTGAAGCTGAGATGCCTAAGGAAACTGTGATAAATAACGTATATCAAAAATCAAAAATAAAAGGAAACTGCATATTATAAACTAGCAGTAAATATCTGAATCATTATGTGGATAACAATGAGAATGTAATTAGAATTCTTTTTTGAGAAATTTCAATAAAACTTTGGATCTGGTTGTATTATGAACTGCAGGAGTGGGAGCAACGACAACGAAATATGACTTATTGCTAGTAAAAAATGAGATTTGAGTACAATATTGTTAACTTTCAACAAAATATATTTCCGCTCCATGTATACCTCATAAAATTGGTTCAATGACTCTTAAATCTCTTTCCTGGATGTAAAAGAAGAGTAAAAATGGATATTGTTTAAATATTCAATAACTTTTAAGATACATTTTAAATATTTTAAATTGGATATTTTACCCAATGTTTTTTTTTATATAACTGATTTTAAAAGGTAACCTTCTAAAATACCTTTTTCTATTTGCCTTTATGTCAATGTTCATAGATTAGAAATTACACATGCAATTAAATTTTTTTTCTTTTATAAACATTAAAAATTGGATATATACAAAACCACTGTATTTAACGAATTACCACAAATAATTGAAATATTTTAAAACAAAAGAAACTCTAGCATTCCTGATTAGCTCATCAGCCACCGAATTATTGACTCTCTTAAAAAAAAAACGCGAACATGAGTTAAGCTAGTCATGAGCCAAACATGTAACAGCCCGTCTTTTTAGCATGGCCCATGCTCAAAGATGCGCCATGGTCCGAGATGAAGTTTCATCCAAAGCTTCTGTTACGTAGTAAAGGGAACATTGGCCTAGGCCAATACGGTTCCAAAAATGGCATATTGTGTGTGTATATTGCCCAAAGGCCAATCTTGCATCAAATGGTGCATTAGGCATGTTGGGTAGATGGCATTGAGAAAAGTTAGTGCTAACATAGCACATTACGCAGGTCATTGGCCTAGAGCAAATATCGCATCATTGTGTTGGATCAAGCCAGAGCAGGTTTTCTTATGAAATGTTCAGCCATCAAGGTCGTACATTGGAATTGGAATGTCATCTAGGGTTCAACACTCCACCGCTTCGCCTCTATACATACAAATCTATTTACAGATTTATATGCTTCGATTGAACAGAAGTTCCAGAATAGGCGGCCATCATGGCCGGTTATTTAGAAAAACATGCCAACGACCATGAATAATGAAGCAAGCACCTCGAAAATGGACTTGGCGAATATCACTTTCCTCCTCCAATTTGAGTTGTAGAAATGTCAATAAAACATATATAGGGAGGGGTAGTTGGTTGAAGGTGCATATGCGTACCATGCACCAAGTAAGCTTCATAGCTTAGACGGAAGAGTATAAATGATGTTTAACCTCATTTAATAGTTGCATAGCCTTGCCAATGGGGCACATGATGTGAAGGCATCTGCATCACCTTAATGCATTTCTACGGAATGGCCTATATGGATAGGCCATTACCAGTATTGTTTGGCCATAGCCTTGCAGCGCGAGTTGGCTTAAGTTGTTGTGCCTTCGAGGACTACGGTATGTGATTGATCCCTTTAGGGTAGGGAAGGGTAAGTAGGCAGACGCAACGAGTTACAGCATTACCGGTCAATCACATTGTCGCTCATATCATCTAGTTGCGAGATGATTGCGGCATATTGACCTCTCGTATCATCTAGATCGGTATTGCGATGTAATAAATAATTTGGCCAAACTTGAACAGGCAAGTTGCATTCCATTCGTTGAATGTTCATACTTCCTATCAAGGCGTTCGACGAAGACATGCACCAACGGCGCAATGGGAAGGCCAGGAAATTAAGCTACATTAATACACAATTTAGCGAAGTTTGGATAAACCTAAGGAAGGTATGACATGAGCCTGATTGATGCACCCTGGGCACGAGAAAGACCAGTGCATGATTTCAACAATGCCAAATCAGAGTAAAGAAAGTATATATAGGCCGGAATGGCCTATGCATAAGTTCAAGGCATGTTCTATACCTAGAATGGACTCGAAATCATGTGATGCATGAGATAGTGCATCAACACTAGCCTCAATGTCTTTAAACTCTTTGCATAACAAGGGTAAGTTCGAAAGGTGTGAAATATGAGTTCTAAGGCAACATGCTCCACGAGCATGATTGCAAGGGAAAATGAACGTGCATTTTCTTAGTTTTTAGGTCCGGTTAGTAGCATCAGAGTGGCGCACCAGGAACTTATGGCTTTTAGCGTTCTGGCACGCTAGGCGTAATTTTCCGGTATATCATAGTTGGTATATATCATAACAAGTTCCGAAAAATCTCTAGGGACTATGCGGGAATGGCTTGTCAGGGAACATTTTTCCTTTAAAGGAAAACATAAAGGTGGAGAATAGGCCAACTTTTGCGCGGAAAAAAACTTGTAACTGCTAGACCAGTTACTTTGCAAATCATGTTGATCTTGTTTTAAGTACTGTGAGTTTTCCTAGCCTAAGTGGAAACACACTTATGAGTGGAAATCCGTAAGACCATTCGGAACGGTAGTAATACAATGGGACTAATCATGCCCATATATTGGCAACTGCCCAATGGTGTGCGCTGTCAGAGTGGCTATCACCCCACTTACGAGTGGCCACCTGGGAAACCGTCAGGGATGGTAGGCAACTAGATCATGTTCCATATAGTAATACAAAGTATTTACACGAACCTTGTGAACCTTAGGGACTCTTGAGCTTGTAGTATGGGACGCACGCTTAGGATACCTTATTGAGATATCCTTTTGGAAACTGGCCAAAGGAGATTCTCGGTAAAGTTGTGGACTCTTTTTCGATTCCTGAGTATGCGATATGGGACGTTTGCTTAGAGGTCCTAATTAATGTTCCATAATGAACTGAATAACCATTGAGTAATTTCTGAGCATCTGGTATGGAACTTTTTCTTAAATCCAAACCGAAGAGTTTGTGCACAACAGTCTTTGTTTTGTATTTCGGGGACAAAATTGTTTAAAGGGGTGAATGATGTAACACCCCGTGTTTTTAGCATGGCGCATGCACAAAGATGCGCCATGGACCAAGATGAAGCTTCATCCAAAGCTTCCGTCGCGTGGTAAAGGGAACATTAGCCTACGACAATACGGTGTCAAAAATGACATATTGCGTGGGTATATTGGCCAAAGGCCAATCTCGTATCAATGGTGCATTAGGCCAGTTGGGTACATGGCCTTTAGAAAAGTTAGTGCTAACATAGCACATTATGCAGGTCATTGGCCTAGGGCCAATATCTCATCACTGTGTTGCATCTTTCCAGATCAGACTGGCTTAGGAAATGTTCAGCCATCATGGAAGGACATTGGAATTGGCATGTATTCCAGAATTGAATGTACATCCCTCATGACCGGTTATTCAGAAAAACATGGCAACGTCCATGAATAGTGAAGCAAGAACCTCAAAAATGGACTCGGTGAATGTCACTTTCCTCCCCCAATTTGAGTTGTAGAAATGTCAATAAAACATATATAGGGAGGGGTAGTTGGTTGAAGGTGCATATGCAGACCATGCACCAAGTAAGCTTTGTAGCTTAGCCGAAAGAGTATAAATGATGCTTAGCCTTATTTAATATCTGCATAGCCTTTCCAATGGGGCATATGATGTGAAGGAATCACTATTCCATGTCCAGACTAAATATGCATCACCTTGATGCATTTTAGCAGAACGACCATGACGGGCTAGGCCATTACCATTATTGCTTGGCCACGGACTTGCAACGCGAGTTGGCTTAAGTTTCTGTCTCTTCGAGGATGAACTGCGATCTTTGTTTGATCTCTTTAGGGTGGGGAATGGTATGTAG
Source organism: Papaver somniferum (assembly GCF_003573695.1). Taxonomy (NCBI): domain Eukaryota; kingdom Viridiplantae; phylum Streptophyta; class Magnoliopsida; order Ranunculales; family Papaveraceae; genus Papaver; species Papaver somniferum. The sequence goes on from NC_039358.1 coordinate 227,551,533, forward strand.
GCAGCCGCAATGAGTTGTATCATTTCCGGTCCAGCACATTGTCGCTCATATCATCTAACTGCAAGATGATTGCGGCATATTGGCCTCACATATCATCTAGCTCGGTATTACAATGCAAGAGATGATTGTGGACAAATTTGTTGAGGCCAGTTGTATTTCATTCCTTGAATATTCATACTTCCTATCAAGGCATTCGACATAGGCATGTACTAATGACGCATTGGGCATGGACGGGAAAGTAAGATACATCAATACGCAAGTTAGTGGAGCTTGAATAAACCTAAGAAAGGTACGACATGAGCCTGATTGATGCACCCTTGGCACGAGCAAGACCAGTGCATGCTTTCAGCGGTACCTAAGCTAAGTAAACAAGCTAGAGATATGACACAATGGGCTTGTGCGTAAGTTCAAGGCAAGTTTTCTTCCTAAAATGGACTCGAAAGCCAGTGATGCATAAAATAATGCATAGGCACTAGCCACAATGGCTTTAAACCCTTCACGTAACAAGGGTAAGTTGGAAAGGTGTGGAAGCTGAGTTCTAAGGCAACATGGTCTTCGAGCATTCTTTCATGGGAAAATGAACGTGCATTTTCCTAATTTTTAGGCCGGTTATGAGCATATCATAGTGGCGCATCAGGGAATTATGACATGTGCGCCCTGGCGTGCTTGGCATAATTTTCCGGTCTGTCACAAAACACAGATCCTCCTTAAATTAAAGAAGATACAGAATTATTAACACCATATACTACTGATTTACAATCACTTACAATTTTCACATAAATAATCTGGTAACTTTGAATCCATTAAGCTGTTCGATGGAGAGATAAAACCTTTGTATGAGGCTGCCAAAAAATAGTTAGTGCAGTTAATTATTAGGCATCCAATACCTGCATCATGAGTGTTAGCCAGGGATAACCGAAACATCCACAAGAATGTGTAAACAAGAAACGCAAAGATCATAGTGCACTTATGAAAATAGCAGTGGTTTTGATGGCACCCACAAATCATCAGTATATCATTTTAAACTATATGATGATAATTAAAAAAGGTCATAATCAAGTGTATGGTCATAATAGGTGTTTGGTGGTCGTTTTCAAACACCAGAAAACAGCATGCTTTCTAATGAAACCATGTGATTACCTCAACAATGTTAACAAAGGCTCGGTATCCAAATTAAAAGTATTACGAGGATTCAGTATAATGTTATTCCAAGAGAGAATAAATTGATGGCTAGAAAATCTAGTGATACCCTATGGTGAAAGTTGTTTCCAAAGTGCAGTAGTGTGAGAACACTCGAGCCAATACAAGGATTAAGATGATTGAGTGTCATGATTAATAATATGCAAAATAGTCGGAAGATAGAATATGAAGTGAGAGAACTGAGTTGCACTAAAGTTTTATTGTCAGAGATGATTCCACATGTGAGCATTAGGCAGAATGATACCACTCATCGTAGGGAAGAGATTCTACTGACAATGAGAAGTAATTGATATGAAATAAAAGTATCTCCTGATGTCCAATGATCAACGTGAGCATGCATATTGTAGCTTTCTCCAACCTCCCATGTTTGATATATTTTCACCCATTAAAGGCCTCTTTGGATGTTGTGTTATACCAAGAACCATTATGTTTCAAACGGTATAAAGAGGGTTACAATTTTAAAAGTACCAGGAAGGACAAACTTGAACCCACACAACATGAGTTTCTGGATACATTAAGCAATAATACATGATATATTTATTATGCACTGCGAAAACTATGATAAAACGGGATAAAACCAGTTCCATCCTAGTTTTGGGTGAAACCAAATTTATCCAATCTAAAACAGGATAACACTAGTGTAAGGCTAGTTTAAAATGGGAGAAATCAAATTCAACCCAATCTAAAACAGGATGAAACCAGTTTCGTTATAGTCTAACATAGGAGAAAATAAATTCAACCCAATCTAAAACAGGGTGAAACCAGTTTTATCGTAGTTTAAAATGAGATGAACCAAATTCAAACCAATATAAAACAGGATGAAAGATAGGAATATGCCAGTTTTATCCTGTATAGACTGAACAAGAACTTTTATGCAAGAAAAAACATATCATATCAATATTTCCAAAATAAAAAATAAAATGAAATATGCACATTCAAAACAAATTGAAACCAAGTTCATCTTAGTATAAAACTAGATAAAATCATGTTCAACCCAATCTAAAAGAGGATCAATCAGGTTCATTCTAATCAATGTAAACATATAAACATTTTTGCTAAAACAAGTGCAAATACTTAAAGCATTTTGTTCAAATTTCATATTTAAAACAAATCTTAAACATACAAGTACAGGTGCATCAATCTTTTTACTAAGATGAAAAAAATTGAAATCAAATGTTATAAAAAAACACAATTAATCTTAGGAAATTTTACCATTTTCAATATATTCCTCATTTTTTATCTTGTAAAATTGATTTAACACAAAATCCTAATTTTCTTAGTTTAATATATTTGAGAAACTTTAACTGAATTAGGACATTAAAAGAAAATCACTGTTGATGGTGATGGTGTTGGTTTTGATGATAGTGTTTTTGATGAAAGGGGATGATATTGATGGTCGTGTTGGCGTTTGTGATAGTAGAGGAGATAAAGATAGTGGAGAAAGATGATGTTGTCGATGATGGTGTTGGGGGTCATGATAGTGGAGATGAAGATCGTCCAGGAAGGTGATAGTGATGCTGGTTTTGGTGTTTTGTGGGGAAAAAATTTTGAACTCACGCTGCGAGTTCAAAAATGAATTCGCGGCATCGCAACCATTGGATAATTGAGATATGACATCATCAAAATGAAGACTTAACCCCAGTTAAATTGCTGGATTATTAAAAAATTTCTGTATTTTTAGAATTTCTCTTTGTGTAAAAACTGAATTCCTCGAGAAATAATAATTTTTTGGCGCCGAAGGGATTTTCAAGATTCTGTCCTTTCGGAAAACCTAAGATTTTATTCAGTGGAAGTTCTTATCGCGGAATGATGGAACTCTATTTTTATGACCAGTTTGAAAGAAAAGCCTGTATATAAAAGCAAAACATGTATATATACATATATATGTTACGGAGACAAAATCAAGTCATAGTCTCATACGCATAAGAGATTGGCAAATATTCTTCGGAGAAAAAAAGAGATTGACAAATGATGACTAAACTCACGATCAATTTGCAAAAAGAAAGTATGCTTAAAACTTAAATTTTTGTATACTAATCACAAGAAGAAGTGATAAATCTCAAGAAAAGATAAACTAACCAAACAAATAAGACATATGAGAAACACTTAATTGTTGGTCACATGTATCAATAGCACCAGGTGATAAGATCTTATTTTGCCGCAAAAATCTGTTATAAGTAGACATGCCATATACCAAAAACTTAAAACTGTTAATATGATGGTTTCCTTCTCCAACCGAATCAGTGGCTCATAAATTGACGTAGAGTACTAGTATTTGTAATATAACCATGCTCATATTCTCAATTTCTGCAACTTTCCGAACTGCGCTGAAAAACTAGAAATATCCATTCCAATCACTCACCTGCAAAGAGGAAGTTTTTGGTAGTTCTACTCACTATGGGAAAAATCATCATTGACGACACTGTATTAGCGTTGTAGTACCCTACTCACTACGGGAAAAATCTGATAGAGAAAATGAGTTTATAAAATAGTTTGGTTTTTGGTCTTGGTGGGATTGGAACTTAGGATCTATTGGTCACTAAGGACACTAGGTCATTTTCACTATTTGTGAATGAACCTTTAGTCCACATAGGGAAAACTAAAGATGATACCTCTCCATAAGTATTGAAAATTTTGATATTAGAGTGGCCCTTGGGTCATTAGCACTTTTGTACGAGGGAGAGGACTTAGGCAATGGGCTAGTTGGTGCAATCACAAATTTTCACACACGCGCGGTGCTTCGCACCGAAGCACGCACGCCGCCGCCGTCCGTCCGTCCGTGCGTGAGTGCGTGCGGGCCGGGCTCGGGCTCGGGTGTGGGTGTGGGTGTGGGTCAAGACTTATCTTTTTTGGCAAAACTTCTTTTGAATTTTTGAATCAATACTTAAAAGATTTCAAACAAAATAAATCTTTGGGCAACATTATGTCTATGCATGAACGTTATATCAACATTAATTTGCATGAACGTTTTATATCAAACTTAAATTTGCATGAACGTTTTTATTTCGAATTTAAATTTGCATGAACGTTTTATATCAAACATAATGACACATGAACGTTTCAAACGGTTGGAAAAAATCTGAATTAATTGAAATTGTTTTAATGCGCGTTTATGAGACCTCTCTCTATTCTCCCCTATATAAAGCCATCACTTTCTCTCATTTCGTTTCGTGTCCAGAAGAGCTACTATCCTCTTCTTTTCGTCTTCCCCCCCTGTGTGGTCCTTTATTTTTCATTCCGTGCGCAATTGCTGTTGAGGTCGTAAGAGCGGGCAAGTACTGTAGTGCTAACAGTGCTTGCAACGGGCAGTTTTATCCTGGATACGAACTTGACCACAGGGTATAGGCATCACTCATTCTTGAGGCGTACCGGTCAAATATCGTGATAAGGACAGCGTGTTGAACACTTGACTCTGTCCTCTGTTTGCATTCCAATTGAGTGTCTATTTACTTTCCAGAAATTAATCCTTTTATTCTTACATCTTTCTAACATTTTTCTTGAGTGATTTATTGTTACAGATGCAACAATCTTAACACGATATTTCTGTTTTCTGTCTGTGACAATGGGTTAGAACGATGTTGAAAGGCCTGCAAATTTTTCTGGAAAAGACTTTAAGAGGTGGCAGTCAAAAATGTTATTCTTTCTAAGTTACCATGAGTTGGATTCATATGTTCTGAAACCTTTTGATGAATCACTGAATGATGCTGGCCGTGAGTCTTCTTTAGAAGAATGGAAGAGGAACAATTACATGTATAAAAATCATATTCTGAATTGCTTGGAGGATGCTTTGTATGATTTTTACAATGCTAAGGAAAACTTCTCTGCTTTTGATTTATGGGATGCTTTGGAGGCGAAATACCAAGCTGAAACTGCCGGAAGTAAGAAATTCTTGGTAGCTATGCTTTATGAGTATAAAATGGTAAATGACAAATTTGTGGTTGATCAATTCCTTGAACTCCAGCAAATTATGAATGAAATTCTTTCGGAAGGTATGGTGATTGATGAAACTTTTCAAGTGTCTATTGCTATCGAGAAATTGTCTACTTCCTGGTCCGAGTACAAGAAGAAACTGAGACATGAAACTGCTGAAGTTATTATGGTTGAACTGGGTAAGAAAATTCAAGTTGAAGAATTGTTGTGCTCCAAGGACAAAAATGTATCTTCTTCAAGGGACATGTCTTACAAAGCTCATGTGACTGAACATAAAGGTTCCAATGCTGATAAGAACCGAAACAACTCCAAGAAACCTCCAGGCAAGAAAGGTATGTTTCAGAAACCTAAATCTAGCATTAATAAAATTAAGGGTGATTCCTATGCTTGCGAAAATCCTGGCCATATGGCGGTTCACTGTAGAAACCGTAAGGACCTTAAAAAGAAAAATAATGCTAATTTGGTTGAAAACAACAAAGATGAATTTTCTGGCACGGTGTCTGAAGTAAATTTGGTAAAAAATGTGAGAGACTGGTGGGTAGACTCTGGGGCTACCAAACATGTCTGTGGGAACAAAAAAATGTTCACCTCCTACAGTAAGGTAGGGGAAGGAGAGAAACTCTATATGGGTAACTCATCTGCAGCTGCGGTTGTAGGAAAAGGCAAAGTTGGGCTCAAGCTCACTTCTGGCAAGACTCTCACTTTGAATGAAGTTCTTCATGTTCCGGACATCTGCAAAAATCTTGTTTCTTGTGCTGTTTTAGATGATAAAGGTTTTAAAATTGTAATAGAATCTGGGAAATGTGTTGTAACTAAGGGTAAGTATTATGTGGGGAAGGGTTATAAGACTGAGGGTCTGTATAAGCTTAATGTAAAATCTGCTGTAATGAATAACAATGATTCTTCTTCATATGTTTGTGAGTCTTTGAACGTTTTGCATGGTAGACTTGGACATGTAAATTATAAATCAATGCTTAAACTAGCCAATGTGGTCTGCATACCCAAATTTAGTTTGGAAAAGGAACACAAATGTGAAATATGCGTAGAATCAAAGTATGCTAGAAAACCTTTTAGCAAAAATGTTCATAGAAATTCTAAACCCTTAGAATTAATTCACTCAGACCTAGTTAACATGAAATCAGTTCAAACTAGAGGCGGTAAGAAATGGTTTGTTACTTTTATAGATGACTGTAATAGGTACTGTCATATTTATTTGCTTAGAGGTAAGGATGATGCCTTAGAAGCATTTAAGAGGTATAAACTAGAAGTTGAAAACCAATTGAATACTACCATTAAAACCATTAGGTATGACCGTGGTGGTGAGTACATAACTCCTATAGGAGATTTCTGTGTAGAACATGGCATAATACACGAGGTTACCCCTCCTTATTCACCTCAGTCGAATGGAGTAGCTGAACGTAAGAACCGCACCCTTAAGGAGATGAATGCAATCACACATTTTCACACACGCGCGGTGCTTCGCACCGAAGCACGCACGTCGCCGCAGTCCTTCCGTGCGTGCGGGCGGGCTGGGCCGGGCCTGGCTCGGGCTCGGGTGTGGGTGTGGGTCAAGACTTATCTTTTTTGGCAAAAATTCTTTTGAAATTTTGAATTAATACTTAAAATATTTCAAACAAAATAAATCTTTGGGCAACATTATGTCTATGCATGAACGTTATATCAACATTAATTTGCATGAACGTTTTATATCAAACTTAAATTTGCATGAACGTTTTTATTTCAAATTTAAATTTGCATGAACGTTTTATATCAAACACAATGACGCATGAACGTTTCAAACCGTTGGAAAAAATCTGAATTAATTGAAATTATTTTAATGCGCGTTTATGAGACCTCTCTCTATTCTCCCCTATATAAAGCCATCACTTTCTCTCTCTAATCCTTTTATTCTTACATCTTTCTAACATTTTTCTTGAGTGTTTTATTGTTACAGACGTAACAAAATCATCATTGACGACACTGTATTAGCGTTGTCGTACCCCTACGAAAACTTTATTTTATACATTGTGGATGGGGGGTATTATAGAAAGTCCAAGATTTTCTACAATACTTGACTAAGAGTTGTAAAGGGTGATGTGATTCATGGTTCGATAATATTTTGGCAAAGTTGCGATTCTCTTTCGATTTTTTTTTGAAAGCCTAACACAACTCTTGCTTGTGTTGTAGGACTATTTTACACAACAAAGAGTGTGTATCGTAAAAATATATAACACAACACTTGTATAAGTTGAAGGTCTATCTTAGACAACCTAGGATGTGTATCGTAGAAATATGTAACACAACACTTGTATAAGTTGAAGGACTATCTTAGACAACCTAGGATGTGTATTGTAGAAATATGTAACAACTCTTATTACTATTATGAATAAGATTTGCACGATACTTGTTAGAGTTGTAGAACTATGTTGGACAACACCTAATTATGTCGTAAAGACATTCTTTCACAACCTTTGGTTTGTGTAGTTGAAATATGGAACACAACTCTTATTAGAAGTTGTGTGCATATAACTATTTTGAAAAAAAAATTATAGCTGAAACCGAATTGTCGAAAGTATTTGACATTCATAATTTCATATTAACCTGCCAGTGTAACACATTTACATTCATTCAAGTTACCATACCAGTGTTAAACACACACATCCAAAAAATGGCAGTAATATAGATGTTTGTTACAAAAAGTTGACTCCAAAAATATTTTGAAGATTAAGATGTCTATGAGAACACTATTCGACAACATCACTAACATACTTGAACTCTGAAGTCGGCATGTAGACATGAGCATCATCCACATGAGGAGTAATCACACACACAATGTAGGCTCGTCAGTTTAAAAAGTACTTGCAAGGTCTTCAGTCCGACAAAGATTTAAACCTTCACCCTGCAAGTGCAGACCAAATGCCAAACTTTAACAAGGAAATACATTTCATTATAGCAAATAGTTAGCATGTTATAATTAGGTGTTGAACTTAGGTTTTCCGTTGCCAACACATATCATATCCAACGCATATCATATCCAACGCATATCTTATAATGTTAAGGTTAGGCAATATCTTAATAATGGTATTGCCTCGTCTTCAAAACATAAGATTGTGCTTCCGCATTGCTAAGGACTAAGGAGTGAATTACAAAACAGAGAGGATCCCGGTTGATACAGATAATATTTACAGGATATAACAACAAAAATTTTATCAAAAATGAAAATACGGGGTAGTAACAAACCTTCAGTTCTCGCCAGATGCCCCACCCATATTGTCTACTATCTTCTTCAGATCAATTCCACGCATCAAGTTCATTCTCCTTGAGTGGATTTTCAAAATATCCCATCGAGACTACAAGAATATGTGAAATAAAAATCATGAGACGCTGGCTAAGAGTAAATCATGAAAACTGAATCAGAGCACATTATTTACAGAAATTTTCAGATTTACAATTTCAGCTACAAAGTTGTTTTACCCAAAAAATCTACTGCTGTAATATTATCAAACAACTAAATGATGGGCATAGAATCATGAAAAAAACAACTATTAATCCCATCACACAAGATCACAATGATTCAGGAGGTGAACACTACTTAAGGTGAACGTATTACATACCTCCTCGTTGGGATTTGGAAACTCAATCTTCCTGTCAGTACGTCCATGCCTTAGGAGTGCTGTATCCAGAATACCAATCCCATTTGTAGCCATCAGAACCTGTAAAAATTACGTATTGAGTTTTAATAAATAAGCACCAAGGAGAAATATCAAACTTTATGCTACAATATTAATCGATTTCCTACGAAGGCCCAACGCATCATAGAACTATTGAGCATACCTTGATCTTGTTTGATTCTTCAAATCCATCCAGCTAATTAAGCAGCTCAAGCATGGTCCTTTGCACTTCACTATCACCATTACCAGTTCCACATTCCATACGAGATGATCCAATACTGTCAATTTAGTCCATGAAAATGATTGAAGGCGCATGTTCCCTGTCCACGTTAAGAAACATGTACAGCTTAAGTACGAGTGATAAAACTTCTTACAAAACTCAATAACATGATACATCACATGAGAGGCAATTTAATCAAACTAAATGGAATCCACGAGTCAGAATTAAAGATAAAACCATGTTTGAGGAAGCATGACTCACCCGTATGGAGGGTATGGAAACCCTTGTTTGTAGATGTATGAAACTGATTGAGTGTAAGTGGGTTTTGTGATGTACGGTCACGAAGACCCTGCACTCCACCGTAGTAGGGAGTTATTGCGCTCATGGTTCCTGTAAGAATAAACCAAACAACAAGGTATATAAGCTTCGAAGAAAATATATTTATTTTTTTCTTCAGTTCGTACCGATAAAGTACCTGGTTGAACCACAATTATTAATATAGCAAATTTCATAAGATTAAAGGCAGAAATTAGTAAGAAAAGTGACTCCACCACCCAAACTCAAGGGTAATAATTCATTTCCAAGGGAATAAAAACTGAAAAGTAAGAAAACAAAAATCACAAGGGTCTTGAAGAATTATACTGATTGGTTGCGGAGATTGCTGAGACCGGCCAAGCGAAGCTATACATTCCGCTCACCCATTAACCATCATTGCAACTTGTGTTCATAAGCAACATACACATCTTCAAATGCAGATACAACCTCACTGCAAATACCCGTTCCAATTCCATTGCAACATCACCTGCAACACCATCTTGCCATCACCATGGAAGACACCAAAATTGCACTTATACAAATTCCAGCAACAACAACTTCTTGTACTGCTCATCCGAATTTCATTGCACCCATTCTACACTGCCTTGGCAACTCAGTTTTCTTCAATTCATGGCACCAGCATCTCCATGTACACACCAGTCCACCAGTTCAGTTCTAAATGCTCATCACTTCAACCACCATCCGTGCAGACCTCCACCATTCCTCATACCAACAGGTCCAGTCCATCATCTTCTTCCATCTTTCAGTGTTGTTCTCACAGGTAACAGCAGAAACAAACCAAACCCATCCTTCTTTCACTGCATACAACAACACAGCACCACCAGAAGCTAATCATAATAAATCACCATTACCATCTGGACTTCATCTTTGTTGTGAATTAACACCACCAACACATTGTTCTTCAGTTATGCAATATTGCTTACAACTCACACAGCATCACATTCTGGAGCTTCACCTGTCCTAACCATACATCAAATTCACTCTATTTCGATTTCATAAACTTAATCCTACTCTTGTTCTTGAGCTCATGACAAATCTACCTTCTCAGTAGATGTATCTTCTTCATCTTTTGTTCTTGACTAAACAAATATGAAACCCCCATCGATCTCAACTCCAAGCTAGTCCTCTTTCCCATAAAAACAATTGGTATAAAACACAACACCACCTTCTGCAATCAAATCCACTACCATCTCTTCTATCTCGGTTCAATTCATCAGCTCAAATTCATTCAAGCCATAACCCATATCTCAATCAAACCCTGGATTTTTTGTTCTTGGCTACAACAACAATCAAATTGAGAGAAACCCCCAACTTTACTCTCAAACCCTCACTCCTGAGAATCTTAAATTCTTCTCCTCTGATTCTTCACCATCTTTAATATTGAGCTCACCTTTTTACTGATTTCAGAACTAACTTGAACCCAATCTTCAGTTTCCTTATAAACTTCGAAATTTAGTCATTAACAGACCCTTAAGCAATCTCCATCAAATCCACAGTATCATCTTAAAAAAACCCTAACTTCCCATGAATATCAACAAGAACAAATATGCAAATTCATCCAGATTTGATCCCTAAATCGCATATTACGCATTGAAAGGGGTTCTGATATTGAATCAGTGAAATAAGAAATCGGTAGCATATTACGATTAAAGTTGGGTTTCGTTTGATTTAGGGTTTGTAGAAGGTGGATCTGAGGTATTCAATTGATGAGTTTCTGTGACTGAGGTTGTGATGTTTTTCACCGGAAATTGCAGATGAGAACTAATATGGGTCGATTCAATCAAGAAATGAAGATGAAGAAGAGGGATTGAGAGAATAAGAGAGATGTTCTTCGGGGGAGAGGAAGAGGAGAGGAAGAAAGAGAGAAAGAGATGGATTTCGAGTGGTTGAGGGAGGGTTTGGTGGGTGAATGAAAATGTTGGACGGACCAGATTTTGTTTGATCCACTCATACGGAGTGGGAAAATAATTTCACGGTTGAGATTGTATTTTGGGATGCTCATACGGATTAAGAAACATATGTGTTTCTCTTTGTGCTAATATGCACTCATGTATTCGGTTTTATTATCAACCTTCGACACGAAAAAAATCCAAAAAAAATATGAATAAATTTAGCATATTTTTATCGACATTCTGATATAAAAAAATCCAAAAAATGTATGAGAATGAAGCTGAAAAATAAGAAATGAATTCGATAATTGGTGTGTGTCTTTGTGCTTTTGTGCTTTCTCTTTGTGCTTCCGGTTTGAATTTCGACTAGTTACATAGGTCATGAAGTAATTTGGACTAGTCATACAGATCATGAAGTAGCTTTAGTTCACATTAGTAGCATGATACATCATCGAAATAGATAAATATGAAGCTCGGTGTCGATTCAAACTTCAAATGTGGTATAATGACATACAAACTATGAACCAAGAAGCTCTGAGAGGGTTCTGACTTCAAACTTAGCATGATACATCATCAAAATCGATAAATATGAAGCTCAACGTCGATTCGAACTTCAAACTTTGTATAATGGCATATAATCTATGAACCACGAAGCTCTGAGAGGGTTCTGACTTCAAAATTAGCATGATACATCATCGAAATTGATGAAAATGAAGCTCAGTGTCGATTCAAACTTCAAGTTCGGTATAACGACTTACAAACTATGAACCAAGAAGTTTAAAAGTGCACAAAAACGACGAATCCAACCATTTACTGGTAAGATTCCATGGAAATATTCTACAAAACCTTAAACACACACAAAACTTGGTAAGAACGATGAATCCATCCATTTACAGGTAAGATTCCTTCGGAATATTCTATGAAACCTTAAACAAATTGTATGCATACCAGGCTCTGAGATCGAAACCTGGACGGGAGTGGACTACTATAAGTCAAAAACTTGGTAAGAACGACGAATCCATCCATTTACAGGTAAGATTCCTTCGGAATATTCTACGAAACCTTAAACAAACCCTATTTCTGCATATTTTATGCATACCAGGCTCCGAGATCAAAACCTGGCCACGAGTTGACTACTCTAAGTCAGAAACTTGGTAAGAACGACGAATACATCCATTTACAGGTAAGATTCCTTCGGAATATTCTACGAAACCTTAAACAAACCCTATTTCTGCATATTGTATGCATACCAGGCTCCGAGATCGAAACCTGGCCGTGAGTGGACTACTATAAGTCAAAAACTTGGTAAGAACGACGAATCCATCCATTTAAAGGTAAGATTCCTTCGGAATATTCGACGAAACCTTAAACAAACCCTATTTCTGCACATTGTATGCATACCAGGTTCCGAGATCGAAACCTGGCCGGGAGTTGACTACTATAAGTCAAAAACTTGGTAAGAACGACGAATCCATCCATTTACAGGTAAAATTCCTTCGTAATATTCTAAGAAACCTTAAACAAACCTTACTTCTGCATATTGTATGCATACCAGGCTCCGAGATCGAAACCTGGCCGCGATTTGACTACTCTTAGTCAGAAACTTGGTAAGAACGATGAATCCATCCATTTAAAGGTAAGATTCCTTTTTAATATTCTACGAAACCTTAAACAAACCATATTTCTACATATTGTATGCATACCAGGTTCCGAGATCAAAACCTGGCCGTGAGTGGACTAGTATAAGTCAAAAACTTGGTAAGAACGACGAACCCATCCATTTACAGGTAAGATTCCTTCAGAATATTCTACGAAACCTTAAACAAACCCTATTTCTGCATATTGTATGCATAACAGGCTCCCAGATCGATCCTGGCCATGAGTGGACTACTATAAGTCAAAAATTTGTTAAGATGAACCCTTTACATGTAACATTCCATCCGAATATTCTCTGAAACCTTAAACAAACCCTCTTTTGGATATTTCTACCCAATCTCAAAAAGCCTAAATTTCTAGAATTTAGTGGGGGGTGTTAGAGAAAATAGTTTTTAGCATAAGTGAGAAAATTTTAGTAGAACCGAAGACTAAAATATTTTTTAGCAGAAGTGGGAAAAATTTAGCAGAAGTGTTTATAACTCTACGACAACTCTTGTAAAGGTTATCAATAGTGATGAAATTTTTTTTTTGCAAAAGTGAATAAAATTTAACCATCCATTACAAAAATATTACAAAAGTGCATCGTCATTGTAGAATGTATGTGATTGTTTACAGAGAAGGCTTCACGTTGTTTGTGGCTCAGTCACCTCAGCGTTATTTTTGAACATTATATTTTGTTTTACAACTCTTATAAAGGGTTATCATAAAGTTAGTATATTAAAGAACTGCAAACTTGACAGAAATTGTGATAGTGTAGGTATGGTTAGTGGTGTAGACTTGCATGCAGAAGGCTGAGGATCAAATCCCCCCAACCTCATTATTTTTGAACATTATATTTTTACTTCAACAACTCTTATAAATGTTGTTATACGTTTTTATTAAAAAAAAAGACCAAAACTTGTGAACTATAACAATGGTTGATGAGCTATACTAACCCATTGTAGGTTCATGTTCGAATCTCACCTCTAACATTATTTTTCATCATCATATTTTGGTGTTCTTCAACAATTCTTGTGAAAATTGTGATAGGCTAAGTCACTACATTTATGGAACAAAGTTGTTATAGCTAAATGTCGTTACAACTCCTTTTTTAAGGACTTGTCGTTTGTTTTCTTAGCGCAACCCCTTGGTCCTAAGAGTTGGTAGTGATGATGTACGACAACTCTTCATTTGAAACCAGTTGTAAAACATAAGACTTTTTACGATATTTAGCAAAGAATTGTAAAACTCCAGTTGTAGATGTATATTTTTCCTGTAGTGACTAGAGTGATATAAGGTTCATGCCTACATCTTTAAGAGGTTCAAATTAGTGATAATAAAAACATCTTAAATCAATACGTATTACTAAGCAAGTAAGACGTTGATGCAAAACTTGGATTTGGCATTGAAAACATTAGCCAGGATAACGCTGTTGCCACCGAAGTGCTAAAAAGCTCTGCACCAAGAAAATATCTAAGTGAAGAAATGAAAACAGATAGTTATGAGTACTTATTAGATTCATACTTGCTAGTATATATCACTGCATCATAAAAGAAAATGGAAGGAGAAATATAGAGACACAATTAGTTATGGTTCTTAGTTATCCAGTAGACAATGTGTTTTACCTCGTTAGACACTTAGACTCCACACCTGACATGATGGGTTGCTTCACCTTTCATCAATTACCGGTAGTAGGTCCGCGAGATGTATCGAGAAACTTGTATTGTAATCGAGAAAAAGGTAAACAGAAGAATATTTTTTCAGCAAGAAGAAGTTCTTGTTTGGGATTTTATAGAATAAAATTCTAGGTTAATAAGAGATATGGAAGATCCTTTCTTGGCACCAAAAATAAAGACTGTGTTGGGAAAGTTCGGTATTAGATACATCATAAATTCCAAAAATATATACGGTGAATTTTTAAAAACCCAGCAATTTAACTGGGGTTAAGGTTTCCGTTTGATGATGTCACATCCGCATCATCCAACGGTTGCGATGCTATGAATTCTTTTCCGTTTTATGGTGATATCGGTGGTGGAGATGTTGAAGGAAGAGACGCTAATGGTGGTTGGAGAGGTAGTAAAGAAACCTATTTTCTTTCTGTATCGAAGAATGATCGGGAGATGTGATAAATTTGTACGTTATACTAGGGGTATAATAGTCAAAAATAATAACGAGTGGAACCTTCCCATTTCACCCAAACCAAATTTTATACTTGTCCATACAAACATGGTTTTAAAGATTTCCGAGCAATTGATCCATTTTTTCTATACACATCTGGTAGTTGCTCTTATAAAAATTTTTTATCTACTCCCTCCGTTACTTTTTAATAGGTCAGTTTCTATAAATAAATATTTCAAAAAATAGGCCAGTTTTCTAATTGGGAAAGTCAAATGTTACTTTAATTTTCTGGGACCACTTTTCTTTTAACTTCTTTTGATGACAAGTGTTATGTGGACCATTTCACTTATTTCTTTGGCTGACAAGTGTCATGGGGACCATTTCACTTCACTTCTTTTATTGACAAGTGTTTAGAGGACCACTTTCAATAATTAGTTCTCTTAATTTCCTTAATTTTCTCAAAAAAAAAGAAACTGGCCTATTAAAAAGTAACTGAGGGAGTAATAAATTTCTCCCTTCTAATATATTTGGTTCGTAAGTTTAAACTTTACATTACTTTTTCTGAGGTAGTTTTTAGGAAGCATTGCTTATATGTATTGCCATACAAGATTGAAATCGTTGGTCAGATAAATTTTCACGCACATCGTGTTCGCTTGGAACGATATATCTATGATGTTATCGTAAAAGATTATAGAATTATCAAGGAACCAAAATTAAAGAGAATAACATTGTTGCTTAGGACAAATCGGACATTATACTGCCGCAGCAACCTGTCTTACAATAGAGTGATTCTAGAGACTGGGCGAGTAAGGTTCCAAAAAAAATTCAATAGTTGGTGGAAAGTGATTCCATCATTGAGATAGGTAATGCCTAAATTGGATCCAAACTATGTTTCATGCCAAATTTCTATCAAAATGGACCCTCGGTTAATTTAGCATTTTTTCTCACAGCATTACCATCTCACCCAACTGGCAGCTCCCGTCATTACTGAGTTGAAGATTCCAAATATCACTCATGTGCTGTTTCTAATCTATTTGGAGTTTTAATGGCTTTGTGAATGGTGGCTTGTGGTAGAGAATAGACGGTGGCGGAACCAGAATTTTAATATAGGGGGGCTAAAAAAAAATTACATAAAAATCAAACAATTTTTCATGATCTACTGCTAGTTTTGATACTTTACATACTTTTATGTTATATTTTTGAGTAAGTTTTGATTACAATTGTTTTAATTAGGGTTATGACCTAGGTTTAGGTATTTCTCTTCATTCTCAGATTTCCAATCTTGTTAATCTAGTCTAGATGTTTAACTTATATTCTTAGATTTGCTATTCAGTTATTTATTTTGATTTTAAGTCTTAATTGTTGCTTTGAAGGGTTTCTCTCTGTTTGTTTTTTATTTTAGGTCATGAGATGAAGAAGGCGCGGATGTAGGGTTTCAGTCTATCATCATGAGATTAATGAAGAAAGAAGGCTTCAGTGAGGGGTTGGTTCTTAATGAAGATAGACTTGCCATTCAAAGGGTATGAACTGATTCCTTTAAAGGTTTAATTTACTGGTACGCATCGAGAATGGAGAACAATTTGGGATATCTTTTATTGAAGGATTTTAAACTATTATATGAAGGAGATTAATCTATGGAGATCCTACTTATTCTGTAGGGATTTGATTTAGCAAGTCTGTTGCTATTACTGGTATAAGGAATTTTTTGAAAATTGAATTTCAAAGTGTTGTTTTTTAGGTCTATTCTGTAAGAAGAGGTTAAGATGTTTAAATGTAGGGTGATTTAACTACTGCTTTAGAATGATGATTTAAGTTAATCTCTCCTTCAATGCCTCTTTTAAGACATCAAAAGTTGTGTATATATTTTTTATTTCAATTATAAAAGTGTTTTAATCCACATTGAGTGTGATTAATGAAGTTAAATGCAGTTCTTATCTGCTGAAGACGGCTATCTCAGAATTCTTATTACAAGTGGCATTAAAGAGTAAGACCTGTTCTCCATTGCTATGATTCACTAAGGAACTGATAGAGTAGAACTTTATGAAATGTTGCTTCTAGTTTAATAATTGATACTTCTTAGAATCAGTGTTGTCAAGGTCTCTAATGCAAGCATGCTTGTTACTTAACTTCAATCCTTATTCTGCTTTTGTGTTGGGAAGATACATCAGAAAGAATCCTACACTTGGCATTTAGTTATTAAGGAACACAATATTTAATCAGATGATTCTCTGTGCAACAAGATTAATCAAAATGGTCTGAACAAATTCTGCAATTAAGTGTCAATTCTGATTTTATATTTCTTCCATTAATTGTCACTTCTCAATATTGGTGTTGTCAACTAAAGGCCTATATGCTTACTACTCAATTACTCTACTAAGCCTACTTAATTCTGAGTTTGTTGGTTCGAAGTAAAGTGCATTAAGAATAGATGAATAGAATTATCTCTCCAGATTCAATGTCCTGTCTTTTCATCTGCGTGCTTCAATCCTTTGGTCTTCCCTCATCTGGTATAAATATGAAGCATTATATGTTAAAGTTTTTCATCCAACACACTTTCTTTTCTATCAGTTTCATTTACTTCTACCTTCTATTGATCTGCTTCCTTAGAAAGAGTTTAAGTCAGTCAATTCTAATGGGTCAGTTTAGTAAGTTGGCATGGCCTGCAGATCAAGTGAGAGTACTTGATTTAGAAGAAGATGTTGAAGAGTTCCCATTTAGGTTTGTTGCACTCCTCCGTGATGACAGTAAGAACTACCAATAAGGCATGGGCAGTCAATTTTCCATATTTCAAGTTAGCTAAGCCTTTTATTAGGGGGAATGCGATACAAAATTTGTTTGTGGTGATGTTTAAGAGGAAGCAAGATAAGGAAATAACATATGATGCAAGGCCTACTTTACTATTTGGTCAACTTTTTGCAGTTCAACAACTTAGTAATGTAGAATCCATCTTTGATTTGGTATGGGAAATCACTCTAATGCCTGTGCAGATCAAAATTCACTCAGACCTAGTTAATAAAGGCTTGGTTAGAGAAGTTTTGGACCAGATAGGCAACTTTGTCACTGCTGACATTCTTGCAGGTAGTCTATATGAGGCAAAACTCATGGTACCTATAAGAAGTCCTCTCACTAGGAAGGTTGTTTTTAACACAAACAAAAGAACGTATATCATGTATGCTTTCTATACAAAATTTCCATTTAGGGCATGTAAGAGATGCTTTGTGTTGTATCACAATGAAGCTCAGTACAGGGAGATTCAAAGGAGGATTCTTGTGAGGGCTCTTCCAGCTCCAACTAGGCGTGCTTCACATGTTGTTGTTACCAAGAGGCAAACAATCTCAGAAGTTGGGGAGAGCTCGAATTCAGGTAGCCGAAAAGTTGCTTCGTCTCCAGATGTTATTGGAACTACTGTTGAACATTCGAAGCCCTCTGCTTTCTCGGTCAGTCTTCAGCCAGCTGCTCCAATCAGGAATTCCTGTTCTTCTCTATTTTCCCCTGTTGTTTCATCAGCAGCACCTAGGTTTTCCCCTCTCACTATTAGGGAACCATCAAGCAGTAGCACTCATAATGCTAATGGAAATATTGGTATGAACTTCACTGGTTTCGCACAATCGTATGAAAACATTACCTTTGGAACTGATGGACTGGTGCATCATAGGAAGGGTAAAAGATCTCGAACTTCTTTCGAATCTTTTGCTCAGGGTAATAACTCAGGGCCATATTCTTTTACCATGATCCCCACTCCACATTGGCCTCCTATCACTTCATTACCAGCTTTCAACCCTCCTGCTGAAATTGCTTTTAATTCAGGTGGTTCTTCTTTTTCAACTAATATTGGTAATGTAGATGCAAATGTATTTTGGTCCACGACAACTTCTGCTTTTGCTCAGACTATCTTCTCAGCACCGGGACATGTCTATAGTGCTGCTTCAGAGATGAATTGTAACTCTGAAATGATGATTCCCTCAAACTCTGAAATGGATTTCTCATCTCTTGTGGAACAAAAGAAGGAACCTTTGGAAGATAGAATTCTCGAACCTATGCCTCTGTCAATGCTACCTTCAGAGCCGGATATTACTGATAAGGAATTCGAGAAGGAAGTCGATCTCATGATGATGGACTCTGAACCTATGGAAGCAGAGCCTTTGGATGCTCACGACCTAGTAAGTCCAATACCTTTAATTTGAATTTTCCCTTATTGTTTTAATTTTTCTCGCATCTTTTTAATTGTGTGGTTCATTGTTTCATTAAGAATATGAGGGTTTTCTTTTAATTACATCATGAAGTTTATTTCTTGGAATGGATGTTGCTCAGATAAAAAATGGTTGCATTTAGAAATCTTTATAGAAAGCATAGACCTGCATTAATCTGTCTTATTGAAACAATGGTAGATAGTGAAGCTGTAAACAAATTTACTCATTTTTTGCCTTATGATTCTTGGTATGTTGTTCCTGTTGTGGGTAAATCGGGTGGTTTGGAATTAGGGTACTTTAAAAATTCAAATATTGAAGTTTTAAGAAGTGCTCATAATATGATACATTTGGTATGCGACATCATACCTGTCATCAAAAATTGTCTTGTTACCTTCATATATGGTTCTTTAAGTACTTTAGGTATTAGAAATCAATGGAATTATTTGAAACAATTAACTGATTCAGACAACAGACCATGGATTTTACTTGGTGATTTCAATTTTATACTGAATACCTCTGAGAAACAAGGTGGTATTCCAAAGAATTCTTTGGCTTCTGATTTGTTAGAAATGCTCTATCTCTGTTAAATATGCATGATGTTTTCTCTTTTCGTAATCCTTATACTTATTGTAATAGAAGATTCAAGAATCCTTCTGAGTTAATCTTTGAAAATCTTGATAGGGGATTTATAAATGATAAATGGGTACCGCTTCTTCCTCAGACTAGGGTGACAAATTTGGGTAGATTATTCTTAGACCATTGCCCTATTCTTCTGCAATGTTTTCATCAAGTAACCATTCTAGCTATTCCTTTTAAATACTTCAAATGCTGGCAGTCTAGTCCAGATTTTAAAGAAGTTCTTTTACGTTCTTGGGGAAAGGTTTGTAAAGGTTCATCTAGCTATGTTATTACTGGAACGCTTAAAAACCTTAAGCATGATCTTAGTAGATGGAATATTAATGCTTTTGGTCATATTAAAACAACCATAATCAAGCTTAATTCTGAAATAGAAAAACTCCAGAATATGACTTATAATCCCTCGATTGGTAGTTATATTCTCAATTACTCTAAGAAATTAGATTTTTGGTATGATATAGAGAACTCTTTTTATAAACAGAAATCGAAGATAGAATACTTCACTCAATACGATAAGAATACTGATTTCTTTCATAATTCAGTTAAGTTGAGAAACATGTACAACACGATACACACTTTAAAATATAATCAAGGAAATTGGTTGGAAAATAGGGATCAAGTTATGTCACTTCTTATGGATCACTTTAAACGGATTTTTTCTTCTTCGATGCCATGTACTTCTAATATTGATGATGTGCTTAGGGATATTAAGCCGATTATTACAGATGATATTAATATTGGTCTTGTTGCGATCCCTACTGTTGAAGAGATTTTTTCAACAGTGAAAAGTATGGCACCTTGGAAATCCCCGGGACCAGATGGTTTTCCGGGGGGTTTGTTCAGAGATAATTGGGAGTATGTTTCAACTGAAGTGATTAATCATGTTCAAGGTTTTTCCCGCAACAAATTTCTTCTTGAACATCTTAATCATTCATTCATTGCGCTGATTCCTAAGGTAAGTAACCCCTCGACACCTAATGATTTTCGTCCCATAAGCTTGTCCAATACTGTTTACAAGATAATATCAAAGATTTTAACAAATCGTTTAAAACCCATATTAGACTCTTTAATATCTCCATACCAGTCTGCATTTATAGCTAACCGTCAAAGTCATGATAATATTATTATTAGCCACGAAATATTGCATTCTTTTAAGACTAAAAGGAAAAAAAATAATAAGGATGGGTTTATGGCCATTAAGCTAGACTTATCGAAAGCATTCGATCGTCTTGAATGGCCTTTCATAATTTCTGTTTTTAAGAAATTAGGTTTTTCAGAGGATTGGTGTCAGCTGCTACACCAATGCATTAGTACTGTCTCTTACTCTATCCTAGTGAAGGGTTCTCCTGGAGAAATGTTTTTTCCTACTAGAGGTATTAGGCAGGAAGATTGTTTATCTCCTTATATTTTTATCATCTGCATGGAAGTTTTGTTGCAACTTTTGTTTAAAGGTGAAAATGAAAATGTAATTCAGGGTTTTAAATTGACAAAAAATAGTCCTCTTATTTTCCATTTATTTTTTGCAGATGATTGCATGCTTTTTTCAAAATCTTCTCTAACCTATGCTAGAAACTTAATGAAAATCATTAACAATTTTGCTAAAGCTTCAGGCCAAGCTATTAACCTTGAAAAATTTGGCTTTTTCACCGGTAAAAAAATGCATAATAAACACATTAAGATGATTTCTAAAACTTTAGGTATTAAATTCCTTAGTAGTATTGGAAAATACCTAGGTACGCCTTTGTTTGTTGATAGGGATAAAACTAAATCTTTCTAATTTCTTATTGAAAAGTTTTACAGTAGACTTGGTAATTCGAAGAAAACTAATCTTAATGGAGCATGTAGAACAGTTGTAACTAACCATGTTTTAGCTAGTCTGTCTGTTTATCATATGTCGTGCTTCCCTTTTCCAAAAAAAATTACTTCAAAAATTGACTCTATTCAAAGAAATTTTTGGTGGTTTAAGAAAAATTTAAGAAAAGTAGCTTATTTTCGCTCCTAGAGGGACATTGGGAAAACCAAATTAAATGGTGGTCTTGGCATTAGGAACTCTTTTGCTACAGAGTTCTTATTACGAAACTGGGGTGGAGAATCTGTAAAAACCCTACTCAGCTAGTTTCAATTTTTCTTAAGGACAAGTACTTCCCAAACCAGAATTTGCTTGAAATAGATAAAGTTATAGAAACCTCTTCTTGGATATGGAAGGGTATTGTAAACAGTTTGGCTTTTCTTAAGGAAAATGTAGTTTATAAGATTAATGATGGTAAGTCAGCAACGATTTGGAATCACAATTGGCTGCCTGGTTGTTCTTCTCCACCTACCCATTGTAGTTCTAATTTTAGTAATTATAATCTGGTTAGTGACCTATCTAATACTCATGATAACAGTTGGAATATTGGTCTTCTTTACTCCCTATTTTCTCAAGATGATGTAGTTAGGATCATGTCTCTTAGGATAGATGTTAACAAAAAGGATGAAATTATGTGGGCTCATACAAAGAATGGTCAGTATACAGTAAAATCTGCTTATAATGTGTATATGAATGAACCTGTCAATACTGATGATGCTTCTTTCTGGAAAAGGGTGTGGTCTTTAGATTGTTTACCAAAAATAAAGTTTTTCATATGGAAGATTTTTGCATATATGTTGCCTGTCAATTCTCTTCTCAAGTTTTACAATCCTGCTATTGAAGATTGTTGTCCTTTTTGTACGAATGAAGTTGAAACTGTGACGCATCTGTTTGTTCATTTTCCGATTGCTTCTCATATATGGTTTGCTCTCTCATTGAAACATTTAATTAGTAGTGATTATGATTGGATTGATGATATTTATAATTCCTGGTTTGACAACAATTTGGGAAGTTCCCCTTATGCTGTGAATTGGCCAAGTGTGGCTGCAGTGGTACTCTGGTTAATATGGAAGCTTAGATGTGATGTTATTTTTAGAAAGATTAAAATTAATCTGGACAATGTTATTATGGATATTAGAAGATCCCTTAATACTTATATTGCAGTTCCCTCTAAGCATAAGAATGCAACTTTGATGAAAGTGAATATCCCTAAGTAGGGCATAGCTCACATTATATTCATTGATGGTTCTTTTAAAGACTTTAATATGGGTATTGGTATCATTATGTGTGATATTGCAGGAAACATAAAGAGTTGTCGTGCGGATTTTGGGCTGGTTCATAGTGTTGTTGCTACTGAGACAATGACGCTAATTTTGGCTTGCTCCTGGGTGAGAGAGTTGAATCTTTCCAATGGCCTCTTTGTTAGTGACTGTCTTCAGTTGGTTCATCTGGTGAATGAAGGAAAGGGAGAAATTGACTGGAGGAGTTTGCAGTTTTTAGAACATTGTCGGATTTCCTTTTCTTGTTGTGTGAATTCTATGCTAGTTTATGTTAAGCGTGTTAGAAATAAAATAGTTGATCGACTTGCACGTCGAGATAGGAAATTCAACTTAAAGAACATATGGAATCCTTCTCCTCTTTTCCTACAAACTTTATAGGAGAAGTGCCATTGACTGATATTTGTAACAATTTGTTTTCGTAATGTTATTGTGTATTTTCCCAGCAAAAAAAAACACCTTTTTTTGTAGTGGAAAATGTAGGGAAGGAAAAGAGACAGAGGGTTTCTATTGATTAGCATCAACCTTATTACAAAGCTATAATATCCTTTATATACATGGAAAGGTAAACCCTAACTATATAGATGGGCCGCACATCTATGGGCCATAGGCCCTACAACACTCCCCCTTGTAAGGTCCAATAAAACTTCATATGCAGTGCTTCATATATAGTGCTTCGAATGTAGTTCTTCAAATGTCGTCCTCTCCTTGATGACTTGTGCCAAAATCGATTGCTTCATTAAAAGTTTGACAAGGAAAAACCCAGTGGGACAAAACCTTGGTACAGCTCTTCACATGTAATGCTTCACATGTTATCTCGTTCTTTACATGTAGTCATATGCAATATGATCTTCAAAGATCGACGAGTCTAAGTTAATTGCCTCGTTAAAACTTCGCCAGGGAAACCCAGAGGGACAAAACCTAAACTAAAGAAAAAGAGTACAATACTAAGCAAACTTAGACATAGTTGGACTCGAATATGTTGCCTCATTAAAACCTTGATAAGGAAACCCATTGGGACAAAACCTTGACGAAGTGAAAAGAGTACAACACACCATTAGATGCTCCCCCTGATGTCAGACAATTTTCATTAATATAATGTAGTCAAAAGGATTTTATCACACTTTACCTTGGTGACTTGAAAGATTATAAGACCATGTTGTTGATTCTGGAAGTTACGTTGCTTAACAGACTATGGCGTTTCATTTCTTTGATTCAGATGTTTTCACTAATATCAATGCGAGCTTTATGTCTTCAACGTTCAACATACTTGATGTTTTAGTATTGTCTCGCTAAAAACCTTGTCGAGTAACAAAACCCTTTGGGAAAAACTATTCTCAATCGAAGGGAAAAAGAGTACAACACAACTTCAATTTCGAAGTAAAATATGTCGACATCATATCCTTGGATCCTCCCCCTGATGTCGGCATCTCCCCCTGATTACTTTCAGAGTTTTTCTAGACAGTTTCTTTAGTCATGTACTTTTCGAAACTGAATATCGGTAATAACCTATAAAATAATCTACCATATCTCCCTCTGATTACTTTCGTCGGAGAAGAGATTATTGTTCCTTCATAATCAACAACTTTTGGATTGCACTTTCATTAGCATTCCTTTTTATGTCTTTGCAGGGATAAAACAAATTCATGTCAATGGTTACTTTTAAGTATATATATGATTACGTTCATTATACCATTCCAATGACGTTGCGTTGGCTCTGAGATATATCTAGCTAACAAGTTCACTAAGGATGTAACATTGGGTCGAGTACATTATGTTAAGTAGAATAATGCGTCTATTGTACTTAGATAAGGGAAATTCATCTCCCGACGCATCTTTGTCATGTTCCTTTAGAAGAATTGGTCATTTACTTACATTTGAACCTCGACTAATCATGGGAGTGCTAGCAGGATGCATGTCCTTGTTAAATTGCCTGACAACTTTAGACATATGCAAACTGGTGGAATAATATACCACAAGCTCAATTTCAGATCGAGCTTTCCCTATATTTCTCATCTCAAATTTGGATTTAGAGTAGCTTGTAGGATCTCTTATTACGTCAAGAGTACTCATCATGTTTGTAACATCAACATAGGTACCTAGAATTCTAAATCAGGAACTTGCTTGCGAATACGCAAGGAAAAATAACTTGCTTGTCTATCCCCTCCAAATGAAATAGCCACTTAGACGGGTATACCACATCCGCCTGATTGCTTAGATATATAAGTGATCATTCAATCTAACTGTAAACGAACTCTGTGGTTTATAGTCACTTGATTTGGATAACAAAAGGCTATCAAGTATTTTTGTAAATATCTTTTATCTCTTGATTCTTTCAGAGATACGTAACAACCACATACATATTCTGCATTTCAATTCCTTTAGAAATTACCAAGCTAACTGAGTAGCGGAACATTATGAAGTTCATTATAAGAGCACAATTCCAGGGCTTTGTGAGAAACCTCGCGCCACAAGGCGACTCTTTATACTTTAAGACTTATTTCTTATCTCTATGCTTTGTGACAAATTAATCATGTATGTCCAATAGGCTTTAGACTTGGTTGGTTAGAACTACCACACCAAATACCTATATATTTGTCAAAGAACCAAGTTCTACCTGGATTGTATATGCCAAATATGCTCTTCATTGACATTAAGCAACAAGGAGCTTGGTTCAATCTCATCTTGCTCTATTTCCTTAAGCAAGTATATATAAAATTAATCATAAATATGCTCGCATGATCTTTCCATTGACTCGTGCGCATTCTCATAATCCACTTGGGATGTCATTGTTATCTGAAATCATTAAACTTCGGAGCGTCCTCCAATTTGATTCATGGACATATTCAGAGACAATATTATGAAATGATTTCTGATGATATAAATAAGTTGTGCCTTACTCACCTACTTCCTTTCTAGGTGAGTATTGATCGAACCAAGTGGTCTCTCCAACTTCCTTTATGGAGCCACGAACTCAACCACACTTCCACTAAGTGTAGTTGCAACACCTAAGTCTATGGTGTATATCCCGTATTGAGGATTTGTAACTTTGCAGGTAGGTTTGCATCTGGTATGTGTGATCTCGTCACTTTAATTTGCAACATTGGTGTACATTATGAAAATAAAATATTCTTTATCACTTCACATTTACATTTGTGGAGTACAAGAATCAATATGAGACACAATGGGAACACACCACGACAATTCCTGTCGTTCCCTTAGAAAATACTTTTTCTTATCTCCCCCTAACGACGGGAAGATTGTCTTATCAAAGTGATAACCCGCAAATCTAGCGGTAAGAGATCTCCTGCCAAAAATTTTAAAATGCGGATAATTGTTGGAAATTCTTGTCCAACATAATCACTTAATCATTTTGATGACCCATCATAGTACGATGTAGAGTCGTAAGGGCACATATATATTGCAAGCAAAAATGCGTAAGAACACAAAATGTCATGCTTATATCCAGTTACCAACTAGTACGCATAGAATGGTTGACCAATTGTGGGTCTAAAACGAATAAGTGAAGTTGCGTGTAATATTGCATATTACCCAAGAAGTTAAAGGTAGGTTTGTACGCATAACCATGCCTTAAGCATCATATGTAACCTTTGATGATAGCCTTTGAGAGACCATAAGGTATAGGATGCTCTACATTGATCCTATTAAACATGCAATAACCATCAAGTCCTTTTGATGTATATTCTCTAGCATTTACAAGGGGTGGTGAGTCCTTACATGTATAATGTGTGCTAGTAGTTTTCCAAACCCAACATTACATGGGAACTATAACTAGTCCAAAATGTCAAAAGAAAATCCACGAGAGCCATAAGTCACTTTAATGGTCCGCATTCTGCATGGATATTTTTCTAAATATCACCTTGTTATCTTTGTAATATGGATTTTTTACCATTTGCATCTTAGGATGGTCTCGATCCTGTTTTACTGAAGACTTTGTAAAAATGAGTGATATGCTTTCTTACCTAAAAACATAATGGGAAGGGGGTTGTGCATCTAGTACTTTAAAAAACACTTATTGAGAGATATTTTGTTACTTCGCATTTTGTTAATATTTTTCCCTTTCTCTCATTCACTCAAATAAAGTGATGTACGTATGAGTCCTTTCAAAACGATCATCATGTCACAACCAAAGTGGTTGTATGGTTATTCCAAAGTCTGTATAAGTCAATACCCAATATTTCATTTTCGGGGTCAATATGGATTCAATCCAAATATTAGTGATTTACATTTCACCAAATTGACTCATAAATTTCTCTAAGAATATGTTTCCTTCCACATTCATTAAATATTATAAAAGATGCAATCAATTACATTCTCATCACTGTGAGATTCCACATGATATCCATTTGCATGGTTTCTTTGGAATTTGACAAGGTGTGACTATCTCCCGGTACATGTAGAGATTTTGTGACGTCTTTGTTCTATCTTGAAAACAAATTTTGAGCAGTGCTGCGCTCGATGATCCAATCCTCGTAGTCACATTATAAAGAAATAGTTCAACAACTAGTTTAAATTCCTCAAGTTGGTGGGAGAGAATTCACTATCTGTTCGACATTGAGTCTTGAGAAATTAAATATGTGGTGTGTCCTTATTAGTAACAAAAGGGAGATTCAACTCAAGTACTCTAGATTGAATATATGTTACGTTTTAGGGGGGATGCTATATTTTTCATCCGTACATGTCTCAAGTGTTTTAGAGAATTTATGTCTCGTGGGAATAATGTACTTTTCATTCCATAAGTACAGACATTGGATCTAGTTCAAATAAATAGTCAATTGGCTAGACAAAATTCTTGTTGCCATTAAAGTTGATGTGAAAATTGGTTGATTATGATACGCACATTACATTGTATATACCAACATCTATGACCAGGTGCATTTCCAACTCTTTCATTTATGATGGGAGCTAGAGCTACATTTTAGCTTCATCCCATATTCTGTTGATACCTGTACTTTGGTATCATTACTACTGGGGAAAATACATCTTTGTCTCATGATATATATGTTCCTTATCACATGCTTTATATGAGTCGGTACGTCTAACCCTCATTACTTTGGGGTTTTCCATTTTCTGTTGCTACGATTAGCTTAGTTTGAGAAATTTCTTTATCTCAACAGGACAAAAGAATCTCACTTCGCATGTCAACCACTTACTTTAGGTTGAATATATTACTGAAGATAGTGAATCTCTTGTTGGCATACTTCAAGATAGACTGGTTAGTTTGTACCATGAATGAAGTAGAAAAATGGAAAAAATAATTTCCGACTCATACCTCCCTCTGTAAGTGCTTCCACAAAAATTTGATTTTATTTCCAACGTATATTTTGAAAATACCGACTCTTTAATAGTCGAGCAAATGCATTACATCCCACAAAACATTCAAATTTAGGGAGAAAATAATGGTGCTCAAGTATTTATAAATTTCAAATGAATATACATTGGAATCGAGTTGGTACAACCAATTGAACAAACAAAAAAAAATCATTCAACTATAACCACTATCAAATTCAAGATTGAAATTGACTATTTATATAATATGGACTTATCTAAGACAAAAGAATGTTACGAAAACAAATAAATAAGCCCAATAGATGTTTCATTAGGTACATACCTTAAGCTTTGGTTCCCGCCATACATAGACAGAACCGGAACAAATTTAACCACGCACGTCCCAGAAATAGGACCGGATTGGATCGGTTCGCCTGGACCGGTCCAGGTTGGATGGACTTGGTCGGGTTAGACCGGACTGATTGGTCGGGTTAGACCGGACTGATTGGGTCCGGACCGGATTGTCTTCTCCCATATCGGAACAGACGCCCTTCTTTCACCGATTTGTTTCTCTTCTTTTCCAAACAGAAGGTTTCCAGATCTCCCACCGAACCGGAACATAATAATATAATAATATTATAAAAAAATGTATTAGTACAGTACTATTGGATCGTATCGAGAAAAAAAATGTATCATTGTTTGGCGATACGTTACATACGCTACAACTTTGCAATCAATGAAAATTTAACAGACAGCCGGTGATGGAACTGATTGGTGTGTCTATTGTTATTATTATCATTTACATAGATCAATCAAAATTAAAATAAGAGACGAGCAGTACAACATCAATCACTACGGAGTCTTGATTTTATAAATATTCGTGTACTCTTTCTCACCATCTCAAGTTATTCTTATGTTCATGGGATCATATAAGATAAATTAACATCATGTTATATGGAAACATATTATGTAAGCCAAATAAGACAGAATTGTACACAAACAGAAATTTAAATCATGTGAACATGGAATGATAAAATGGCTCATACATAAGTAACATAACATATAGAACATAGACCATGTCTGCCTACCAATGATCTTTTCGGTGGACGATTGAAAGACAGAATAAAACAGAAGTACCATGTCCAAAAGAAGAAAAGAGAAAAAAAAAACACAAGTACCAAATCCAGACTTTAATGGAGCTTCGCGAGATAATATTGAACGTTTTGATGCGAGCCAAAAAAAAATCCATAGTCATTGGGTTAGAGTTCGTGCATGATAACGTTTTGTAATAAAAAAGGTAGGAAAGGTAAAAAGACAGAGGATTTTTATTGATTAGCATCAACCTTATTACAAAGCTATAGTATTCTTTATATACATGGAAAGATAAACCTTAATTATATAGATGGATCGCACATCTATAAGCGGTAGGCCCTACAACACCTTTTTATTTACGGACTAAACTAATGGATATGGACAAACCGGTGGAAAGTGGTGGAAAGTGGATGGATATTTGGGCTTAACTTTTCCTTTCGGACTAAACTAATGGATATTTCTGCCCGTTTAGCTTTCCCTTTCGGCTTCTCCTGTTACACTGCAAATGAAAAACCATCCAAAGATTTTGGAAAGTGGATGGATATTTGGGCTTTAGTGGACTAAATTACTTCGACCTGGGGGATAAATTAAGAATCCTGATTTTGGGCATACTGAAATCTTTCTAGGCATACAAAACAATAGTTTCATCTTGGATGATCTAATAAGGGATATCCTATGAGTAGTTCAATTACCTATATACCCTCAATACAAAATTTAAAATCAGGTTTCTGAAAAATCAAAATCAGTTTCCCTTAACATCTCTTCTTCTTCCTCCTCTAACCGAACTCTTCCCCTCCCGCGAAAAAAAAATCCATCACCGTGATTAATTATCGATTTGTAAAAATTTGATCGTCGATTAAACTCAACCACATAATGACTCGGACAAAGAAAAGCAGGGACTAGGCGAACCAAATCGTCTTCTAATCCATCACTTGAAGAAGAGAACCAATTAAAGATGAAGGTGTACAAACTGAAAATCAACCACCAATTGAAACAACTGCATCTCCAACTCCGGAAATGAGGATAAGAAAGTAAGTTTTACAAACCCAATCTCCAATTTGCTGTTTTTCATCGATTAAATGACGGTTACGGTGTTGGGTTCGGCTCAAAATTGAGTTGCGTTTTTAGCCTAACTGTTCTTCACAAAAGCATCCTGTAAGTGTATATGAACAGTTCGACATGAAATTTCAAGCCGAACATAGTCACAGATAGAGATGCATAGGGGTTCGGCGTATTCGAAAATCATAATATGTGCCGAACCTAACACATTTACGAGGTTCGGCTATATGATATTCACATTATATGCCGAATCAATACAAAATTCTTATCCCAACAATTATCGGGAATATAAGTGATCAGGTTCGGCTTATATAATACTTATGTAAATAGCCGAACCATGTACTACCAAAAGGTTCGCGTTTACCATTTTCTCAATATAAGACGAACCTCAGATAATTTTTCTTCCAGATCACACAAGATTAGGTTCGGCTAATTATGACATTTTTAAACAAGCCGAATTAGGGGCTACAAAGTAGGTTCGGCTCATAATAATAACACTTTCAGCTTGCCGAACTGTTCAATAGTTGTCAATATCCAGGTGGGTTCGGCTGATATATTAAGCCGAGCATATTCCAGACTCGCCGAACCTTAGTGAAAAAACACAAACTTTTTTATGATTTTAAGCTACAAAAGTGAAATTAAACATTGGATAGAAGTGTACCCTCCTCATCCAAATACAAGCTTTTTTCTCATTTTCCCCTTCTCCTTCTCCAAAAAAATCTAACTTTTTTTTCTTACTCAAAAATTTTCATCTACACAAATTTATAACTAAATAATCTTAAACCTAATCATCGATCACTAATCACTAATCGGAATTATTTTAATTAATCATTACTATTAATACTAATCCTAAAAGGGCAAATTTGTCATTAAAAAAGTTTGGTTAAGGGGACTTCTGATTTTGTTATTTCCCATCTTTTTTTTTGTCTTTATTAGGTATGCCCAGAAAGATTTAGGTATGCCCAAAATCAGGGTTCTAATTTAATGGCCTTGGCCCTTGGTGGACTAACTATTAAATTTTATTTTTCTAAGGGGTAAATTACTAATATGTGAAGATTTTGAGTTAGCCCCCTTTAATTCTGCCTCTGAGAATAGAGGAAAAGTTTCTATGGAAGTGAAAGAGAATTGATCTTACCCATCCAATTTTAAGGAGCTTCCCCTTCAATTTGCAAAGGTCACCTAGTTTTGACCTGCTAGTGAGTCACATTTGTTTTATGTGAAAAAGTTCATGGTATTGAACAGTTCCAGTTTTTTTTTTGTTTGAGATTTTGTTTTGTTGAAGCATTTTTGAAGGAAATGTGCATGTTCAACGATCACAACTCGTAGGCCTCGTTTTAACATGTAACTTTTATGGGTAGCATAATGGAATTCAGTTTCGGGTATTTATAGAGAGACAAACTAATATATGCAATAAGTTGGTGAAAATGGTTAAAGCTCGAACTAAAACATTTTAGGGTGGGATGTTAGAGGAAACTGTTTTGCCGATAAATGACATATGTTAACAAAACGGATACAAGTAACGGAAAACTATGTTAAGGATAAAAGAGCTACGAACAAATAGACGAAAATTCAAATTTTCACAATGGAACAACCACTTTAGTTTAATTAGCCAATAGATCATATACACTTTTTCATAAATCAGGAAAAGAAAATGTAACTAATCCTTAGCATGACATCTTTGAATAATGTGGTGAACATTTAATAAATAAACTGCTTAGAATTTTCTGTGAAATTTTTCGTTAATTGACTTTGAAACTATTTTTGCAGGGTGCCGAAAGAATGTAAAATGTCCGATGATTTTTGTGTCATTCAAATTTCTTTTTAAGGCACAATATTAGAAAAGTAATGAGAGATTTTGAGTTTTAACGCATAAAATTGGAACGAACATACCAAAATTATGTTTAGCTCGTCAAAATCGCAGGCACCTCCTCTTCGTTCTTCTTCTCTGTAAGAAAAAAAGAAAAGAAAAGAAAACCATAGTCCCCATTATTATCTTGCTCAGATTTGATTCTTTTTGGACTAGATCTGAACAAGATTTTTGTGTGTACCTAATCAGCACCATCCACGTGGCTCAGAGATTACATGTGGGTATCATATGATATCAGGGCATCAGAAAACGAAGACACGTTAAATACTTAAAACCTAAATCTATCATCTGTCACGTGGTCCTCAGCAAGTAGATCTAACGACCGCAGGATCAAGGAGTACCTGATGAAAAGATAGCCGCGAAGCATGGAAGAAGTTCAAAGAAGCTACTTTACCAATCTCCAGACAAATTCAAAATTGACGGAGGAGAAAAACCCTCACTGACACCGAAATGACAACTGCAGTAACAACTGTCCCAGGCGTGGGAACTGCCCAACTACCCGCATTAAATGCTACGAATATAGGATATGTGTCAGGATTCGTGGGGCTCAGAGAGAGGCGGATCTTCGTTACCATGTATTACCGTTGAAGCACCATCGAGTCGTCGCGACCGTCATCTTCGGGATCGGCACACAAACCAAAACAATGAGTAACAGCTGTGTCGATAAGAGGGGCCCACACGAAGGTGCTACAAATACCCGACTCAGCTAATTGAGAAGAGGTCGACCAATTTAGAGAAAGAAAGCGAAAGAGAGAAGTATAAACTTTAGGTATGAATTATATATAGTCATGTAACCTTTACTTTTCCTCACTCAAAGTCATTCGACTAAATCTATTATAATATCGATCATAACATAGTGAAAATTCCCAATACCTCATGGATGTAGGCTTTAGAGCTGAACCACGTATATCGTCGTCTTATTTACTTTCCGGCACTTACTTTCAATGTTATTGTTTATGTTGTTGAGGTTTTTATTATCGTCATCATCATGTATCGCATAATTGTCGTTGGTGCACCGACGATGAGATATGATGCTCACCGTCCTCTTCTGCATAGTCTCATTTGTATATTTACTAATTTCGATTGTTACTCTTTATACGTATTGCGAATATTGATTTTGGACACGAAGATACCTTCGTTATTTTTGTGTTCACACTTTCTTTTTTCGTTTTAAGTTTTAGTAGGTAGGTTTTGAATAAAACTTATTTTTCTTTTATTTTTTATGTCATTTGACATATTTTTTCGCTATTTTGAGCGAATTTTCTTCGCAATTTGGGGCGATTTTCTCTTTATTTTGAGGGAAATTTATTCAAACCTTGATCACAGGTTCGTAGCTTGCTATTCTCGATTCAAGAAAATCGTAGATTCAACACGGTATTGCTTTGAATTCATATTCAATCAAAAGGATTTAGAGCATCCGCGTACGCTTGGATCTACAAGATTATGAGAGGATCTGTTGTTGAAGAAGAAGAAAATCAGATTAAATGGTCGGAATCGATTCCGGATAATACCATCATTCTTCCCTACTACATATACCAAAATTGGATATCGTTTCCGTTTATTGCTCTTTCTATTCGCGATTTACTTGTAATTGATATCTTTATTTGTATTAAGATTTTGATAATCTTGTATTTTCACCATTTTGATATGAATAAATCGAAATTGTTGATTGACAAAAAAAAAAATCGAAAGCGTTGACCACTGAGCAATTCGGTGGCTAGGGATAGGGTTGTATGTTAATGTCAGACGGCTAATTTTTTTTTTTTGGCAGAAAAATAGACGAGTCTAGATCTTATCATCAAGAGGGTGGTGCAAGAAAATGTTTCCACTGCAGATTTCGGGCCTTTAAAACTTAGGCTCTAGGAAGCTGCTGCCTAGCCCATCAGACGGCCCTGAGCCATAATTTGTTGCCAATGCCAAATACACAAATCTTAAAACTGTAAATTGTTATATTTTTGAAGCAAACGTTGATTACATTATAAATAAGCAACAAAGTCTGTCACTTGCAAATGATCTAAAATTATGGCCTATATGAATTCCATTTGCAGCTCCTCTTTAGCTCTGAGACTGTTATCAAAATATTGAAGACATAAAACCATGTCATTAAACAGTTAAGTTTGAAAGACGGAAGAAAAAAAAACACGAAACCAAGGGTAGGCAAGAGACTTACAATTGTGATGTTTTGCAAGTCTAGAGATCATTCACATCTCTCTTTCTTATAAAGTTCAAATGCATGGTATTGAATTAGGGATGTCAATGGTACCCATTACCCGGAACCGGATCCGCTAGGTTTGGGTCCGGTTTTGGGTCCTAAAGTTGGGCTCATTAGCAACTTATGACCCGATGGTAATTACCCAATTGGACCCGAATGTTATCGGGTCCAAATGGATAATACCCGTCGGGTACCCAGTTATTTATCTTTTTATTCATCTTTTTAGCAAAATATAGCAAAATTATAGGTATTTTGCTAGTTTGGGCTTTGATTTTTTTTTCCATTTTTCATTTTTTTTCTTACATTTAATCTTTATTTAGTACATTAATTAAAAAATTAATAAATTTTTATAAAAATAATTTAGATTCAAGTTAAAAAGAGAAAAAATTAAGTTTTTAAGATACCCAACGGGTACCCAGGACTCTAAACGGGTCCGGTTCTGGGTCCACAAATTTAGGAACCGGATCCGGAACAACTAGGAACCGAACCTGACCTTTATAAGTAGGGTCCGGGTCTGGGTCTTGTGATACTCGGGAGTAGAGGTGTAAATTGGGTTGTGCTAGCACGAGCACAGCCCAGCCAGCACGCTAAAATCTGAGCCTAGTCCATGCCAGCACGTGATTTAGTCCAGCACCGCCCAACACGTTAGTTTCATGGGTTGTTCTGGGTTAGCCTAATCGGCACAGGAGTACAGCACGCGGCACAGATAAGCACGTGGCCCAGACCAGCACAACACGTTAAGAAAGCACGTCATAGCATGCACAAGTACACCATATAAGAAGGCATAATACATCACATTTTCTGTAAATTTCAGAAAAGAGTCACTATTCTTGCTAGTTTTTGACATTTTGTGCTAGCTTATTTTTATAACAACACATATAATACCTAAATATTTGGAAAATATATTTCATTTTGACATTTTATGCTAGCTTATTTTTATAACAACAAATATAATACCTAAATATTTGGAAAATATATTTCAATATCGTTGTTATAATGTCGTTACCTATATTTGACTAGAACATTAATTTACATGATAATGATCCAATTTTATATTGATGGGCTATTTCTTTTTATTGAATAAACTTGTTAATTTTACTTGAAATAATTTCAAATTATATGTTGTCTATTTAGATTCTTGTAATAATGTCTGACTTAATGTATATCATTAAGTAATTTTAAATTATTTGTAACATGTGTGCCAGCACGGCACAACACGGCCCATCACGTTTATTCGTGTGTTGGGCCCGTGGTTGTGTTGTGCCTAACTTTTGACTAGTAAAGCACAGCACGGCACAACACGTTTAAATCGTTGGCACAACACGGCACATGGCACGTAAAGCACGCGACTTCGTCTGTCGGGCTGTGCCGGGTCGGCACGTTTTACACCTCTATCCGGGAGGACTCGAACCCATTGACAGCCCTATATTAAACAATTAAAAGAAATGTGCATGATAAACAATCATGTAATTTGATGGCCATTTTTCTACATGTAACTTTTGTGAGTAGCATAATGAAATTAAGCCATGAAATTTATTTATTTTTTAGATTGAAATTCATGCCATGCACTTCATTCAGATTCAGCTATTTATACATAAACAAACTAATAAATCCAATAAGGTGGTAAAGATGGTTAATGAACAAACGGAAACAATTGAAGGTGAGATGTTGAAGGGAATTGTTTAGTTGATAAAGAACATATACTAACAAATTGGATAATGAAGAAATAAGCAGAGGTAGATATAGGTAAAAGCTAAGAGAAGAAAATGAAAATAGGTACGGTGCAATGGAACAAGTATTCTATTTTAGTTAGTCAATCAGTGGAGATATTTCCAACTTTTTTTTAGTTTAGTTACACATTCAGCAGTGAGGTACGGTACAATAGAACACGCATTCTATTCTAGTTAGTCAATTAATGGAGATACTTCCAACTTTTTTTAGTTTAGTTAAACATTCAGCACTCAGCAGGGAGACTCGATCTCGATCTTATGGGTGCATTTATAGAAGACACTTCCATTCCACTATGATTAATTGTGATTATAGAGTGTTTATTAAAAATTTGTTTTTAGTTTTCTCATTTGGAATCCTTAAATTTTTCTTAGTTTTGAGTCTATTAATTTTGGGCCTTAGGAAACTGCCTTGGCGCCTAGCCCTTAAGACGATTCTGTGCCATACCATGTTGCCAATGCCAAATGCACAAAATTGTAACGCTGTACATTGTTTTTATTAATTTTTGAAACAAACGTTGATTACAAAGCAACAAAGTCGGTCACTTGCAAATGATCATCTATCATTATGGCCCGTGAAAACAACACAATGTTTAAGGGAAAATTGACTAAAACCACAAGCAGCACCCCTGCTATCAAAGTTAACACTGCAGTAGACATACTATCCACATGGACTCGCAAATCTTCATCTATGCCCAACGCCTGTCTGTATTCTCTGAACTCGGTCGGATTGGGTCAAAAGTCACCCCTCTGCAGATGTAATTTTCCTTTTTATCAATATATTTCTGTCTTTCCATCAAAAAAATATACTAGCACATAAAAGACTATGACCACAATTATCTTGTTTCGATCTCTATCAACAAGATCCTAGAATTTGTTCCATTTGCTATCAACAATACATGCCACGTCTGTCTTCTCTAAGTTACTCACAACAAACACAATGAAACTCCAATCTGCTAGTTTGACCTTCAATTAGTTCTTTAGTTCTTAGCATATAAATCTGAACTGCAAAATATATACAACATACACTCGTCTGTTGTTCCCGACCTGTCGTCAATCTGATCTGACTCGTTGAGGGAGTACGAGAAATGGTTTGAAAGTCATGACTAGTCCAATCACCAAATTTACATTCAGGATGAAGAAAATCAAATCGGTACCTGCATTCAACAAGCGATAGAACACTTATCAAAATCAGATTAAAAAATGAAATATAGTCCATACATCCGATGTATGGTCATGTTCTATGTTGTCAATCGGTCAATGTAGTGAAGCCTGAGTGCCAACCCAGAAAGGAACCAAACATACTGTTTTTAAGATTTAGAATTGATTAGAATTTCATACCAGGTAGAAAGGAAGCATTCATACGCTTTTCCGCCAATGAAAAGCTGCAAATACAAAAAGTTTTTGTAATCGATTGAAAACTACTAGTAGAACTATGTGACATAAATTAAGAAGTAGTTCTTCTTAATTTGATCTCCTTATACTACTTTCAGAATACCAACAACACCAATATACTTACAGGATACCACCACCAGCTGGACCAAATACTTTGAACAGAGACATTGCAGTTGATGCAATTCCATTTGCAGCTCCTCTTTGGCTCTGAGACTGTTATCAAAATATCGAAGTCATAAGGCCATCTAACGTAACATTTAGAAGCCGGAAAAAAAAAACACGAAACAAAGGGTGAGCGAGATAAACGTACAATTGTGCTGTTTTGTAGGATGACAAACCCAGTGAAGATAGATGTCTGCTTAGTCATTAAGAACCCGTAGTTAGTCGTCGTCTTAAGAAAAGATTTTAAACATTCAACTTTGAGCTTATACTTACAGATAAAATACTCTTCAGAAGTGATGCAATATTTATACACAATAAAAGGCTTGTCCCGGAGAGTTTAGATATGGAAGGGTAACTTGCCAGAACCACAATAGATAAAACCTTCAAACAAAAATGCAGTTTCAAAGTAAATGAAACCAATCATCGGAATAGAAAACATTAACTTCTTCAAATCGTATACAGAGGGTGCTACTTAAAACATGCATACCGCACAAACTCGAGCTACTTTGAGGGGTCCTAGGATCCTTTCAACCTTTGGGAATATTGCAAGTTGAAACAGGAAAAGCCCGGCACCTGATAATATAGTTGACGTAGTAGGCAAGTGAGTATAATTAAGATATTCAGAGATTCAAGTCCAGTGAAAGAGGATTGTTAGATCTGTATATATACCGGTGACTGAAAGAACTTCTCCGACATTGTCAGTGCTATAGTTCAATCCACCATACTTTTTAGGACTCACAGCCCATAATGAGAAAATCTGTCGAATATATTCAAATAACATCAAATTTTACTAAGAAGTCACAATATAAAGGTAAAAAAACCCGACAGTCATCTTACGGGTCAGTTACCTCACTGTAGGCCATATTGTGAAGTGAGAAAACACAATACACGACAATACATGACATTAAAGGCCAATTCTTGAAAAGGTTTTCTGATTTTGTTGATCCTATCTCATCGCTGTCTTGTCTCTTTTCAGTGATACCGGTTCCGTGAGATTCTTCATTGCTTTCCTTATGCTTGTGCAATGTTTCCTGTCAAATATGAAATTATATTATACGAATTAAAAGGGTTTCAAGATCATCGGTATACCATGACTCAAACTAGATTTCTTTACTGAACTTTTAGAAGAGTTTTGTACGTCAACTGTAATAGCATGAAAGCAAGGATTTTAGAAACATACCGGAAGCCATAAACAAGCAATAGTTGCAGCTGCTGTCCATATAGATATACAGAGGCATGGTAAGAAGTACGGAAGTCTGCATGATTACTCCCCCGAACATTAGAATATACATGTCGAAAAATCACAGCAATTACTGAACTGGTTCACTAAATCATATGCATGTCTTAATTCCTACCTTGCAAACAGCGAATCCTTCGTAAATATATTCGGATATTTCACTGCGGGCTAAAAGAGCAATAATTCATTAAGATCGATGGCAACCAATGGTTTTTACTACTAATACTTATCAACAAAAGAGAAAAACATTTATGCGAGATTGCGAGGAAATATTCTTCTAAGATACCTCGGCAAGGAAACCTCCCATAGCAGGACCAATTATCATCCCTATTGCCCATGCTGAACTAGTCTGCAAAAAATATATATACACATTCAGCGTAATCAATGGTTGAGATTATGGTAATGTCGTTATTCGTGAAAATTTTGGAGAAACTTACGAACGAAAGGGCCAAAGTTTGATGTTCTTCTCGGCAAACTTCGGTAGCATAAGCCTGCCAAACATTCATCATATGCTTTCAAATAAGTAAATTGAAAAACACAAGTGCAGCAAATGAAGAAACAGAAACACGTACCTGAATTGGACCAAATATTGCACTGGATGCCCCAAGAAGTAATCTGATAGGAACTGCCATCCAAAAGTTTGTACTGAGACCAAACAATGTGGTCAAAATAACCCTGGTACAGAATATCGTGCAATATATATTATCATGATTGATCTTGAAAAATATATCATGGTCGGAAATCTAAATTTGTAATGCAATACTAACATTGTTGTACAGCAGAAGATTATAACTGGTTTTCGACCATATCGGTCTGCTACAGCTCCCCATAACACCGAAGTTAAACCTCTTCCAAGCATGTAAGCAGATGCTAAAACAAAAAAACAAATAAAGTAAAGCCACAAGTAAAATTGGTTATAAGCATTCATATATTGACGCAAACGCATTCGATACTCAATTAATGATAACTATAATGCTACTGACCTACACATCCTGCATAGTATCCAATATCTTCATCCCTTTTTGTGACATTGAAGTCTTTTACCTACAATGACAACATTGGCTATAAATTTCGGCATCCTCATTCGAATAAAACTCGTAACTTTCAAGTTTTGGAAGTTATATGATCGAAACCCTTGCTCACCAGAAAATATAGGTATGGATACAATGATGATATTGGAAGACCTGAAAAACAAAACCCAAGAAGAAAATGTTATTGCAGGCTTGAAGACGTCATCCAAGGTTATTATTACTTTCCAATGTCAATGTTTGCTCGACATTAACATGGTCCCCGATCACTTACCAACACATAATGCGATAATCCAAATATAGAGTAATTCTTTGTAAGGTGCTCCTAAACATGTTTCCTTGCGAAGGTCCATTCTGCAACCTGGGCAATCCTTATCATAAAAAACATCTATCGTACTCTTTGGCAATAGTGGTTCCGTATTACTATTCTCTCCCGCCTTCGGTAAATCCTGCAATACCGACTTCATTTTTCTTTTCTTTTCTTTTAAAATCAGTACTCTCGTAACAACTTCAACTTTGAACTCGGATATTAAGGTATCAAATCCTACATATATATATAGTACCTAACCAAGGTTTAACATGACAACACTTAGCTTGTCGCGCAGCACACACGCACACATATTTACATATACGGTTAATTCCTAACCACATATATATTTTAACAATATATGATCGGCTGGTATTGAAGTAAAATATGTCCAATTATTATATATCAAAATTGTTTCTATATATAGTATGTCGAAATTAGTGACATTATGTCTCCCGATCCACATTCCAAAGCTACGTTTTGAAAAACAGTGGACATATGGGGGAGGGAGTATGGGATATGGTGGCATGGTCTATTGGCAATTGCCGGTTTTGCACATTTAAACAGTGGTCAGCTGTAATACATACGTCTTATAGGAAAGAAAAGTCTGATAGAACAGTAATCACGGCCGTGTTGGACTGTTATAAGGGTGCGAACTAATGGCAACTGCAAGATCAAACTTAACTTATATAAAGACTACTCTCTTTATTGATGTTTAGAAAATAACTCAAAACTAAACACAAAGCTCTAATTTTGCTCATATGATCAAACCACAACTTTGATGATCATATATATAGAATTAAGATTTCCTTTTCAAAGTTCTATTCCCTTATTACATGTCTTTTCTTATCTTAGAACTAGCTAGCTCCTAATTCTTAGAACTTCATGTATTTCCTAATCTTGTCCTAACCAGTTTGTTAGTGACTTCTATGTTGAAGTTTAACCAACATTCTCCCCGTTAAGCTTCAACCTTACCCGTGACATATCTTGTTGTCCAATCAGTTGTCTCATTTCTTCAAACTTGATCCGAGCTAATGTCTTTGTCAATATATCTGCTTTCTGCTCAGTTCCTGGTATGTGTTCAACGTTGATGATCTCCTTCTCGATGCATTCTCGTATGAAATGATACCTTTTGTGAATATGTTTCGTCTTCCCATGAAACACTGGATTTTTAGTGAGTGCATTTGCAGACTTATTATCAATCTTGATGAGAACTTTTTCAGGTTCTCTTCCTTTGATTTCACCCAACAGTTCTTGAAGCCATATTGATTGTTTAGTTGCTTCTGTTGCGGCCATGAACACAGCTTCGCATGATGACAGAGATACTGTGTCTTGCTTCTGTGAACACCATGTAATAGGTGCTTCTCCTAGATAAAATATATGACCAATTGTACCTTTTCCATCATCTTGGTCAATATTATGACTGTTGTCACTATACCCAACAATTCCTTTTGATCCTCCTCGACCATACTTCAAGCCACAGCTGATTGTTCCTCTTAGATATCTCAATATCTGCTTTATTACATCACCATGAGACTTGCGTGGACTCTGCATATAACGGCTTGCTACTCCCACAGAGAAAGCCAAATCTGGTCTTGTGTGTAATAAGTATCTTAGGCATCCAACATTTCTTCTATAACTCGTTGAATCAATCTCTGCTTCTTCTTGTGCCTTTGAAACTTTAAGTCCAAACTCTATTGGTATCTTAGTTGGATTACAAGTTTCAAGTCCTGCTTCTTTCATAATTCTCCTTGCATAAGCTTCTTGTTTAATCTGAATCCAATGTACTCCTTGATGGTCTTCTATGCCAAGGTAATAAGTGAGTTTTCCGAGGTCTGACATTTCAAACTTTGATGACATTTCTCTCTTGAACTCATTGATCACCTTAAGGGAGTTGCCAGTTAAAAGTAGATCATCTACATAGACTGCAATCACAAGAAGCGTTCCCTTTTCTTCTCTTCTGTATACTGATGTTTCTTTAGAGCACTTAACAAATCTGATTTCTCTTAAGATTTGATATAACTTTGTATTCCAGGATCGAGGAGATTGTATTAGACCATATAGAGCTTTTGATAACTTATAAACCTTATGCTCTTGTCCTTTTACTTCAAAACCTTCTGGTTGTTCAACATACACATCTTCTCTCAATTCACCATGTAAGAATGATGTCTTAACGTTTAAGTGGTGAGTTTCCCAAGAGTTTGATGCAGCTTCTGCTATTAAGAGACGAATTGTTTCAATTCTAGCAACTGGTGCAAAAACTTCATCAAAATCTATGCCTGATTCTTGTACATATCCTTTAGCAACAAGCCTTGCTTTGTATTTATTGACAGTACCATCAGCATTCCGTTTTATTTTGAAGATCCACTTAAGACCAATCACTTTTACCCCACCTGGCTTATCAACTAGAAACCAAGTCTTGTTTCTGTTGATTGAAATAATTTCTTCTCTACATGCTTGTGTCCATTTAGTCGAGACCTTTGCTTCCTGAAAATTCCTTGGTTCATCATTAACAGAAAGTAGCATAATCTCACATTCTTCTGCAGCTTGAAGAACATAATCCTCCAGATACTGTGGCTTTTGTATCTGTCTTGTTGATTTTCGCAGTGGAATGGGTTGAGTTATTTCATCGATCTCCTCCTAATCTTCTTCTTCTTCTTCTTCTTCTTCTACTTGATTAACATCATTGTTTCCATTGGTATTGATGATTATGGGTCCTTCGCCTTCATCAATTACTTGACCCCATCTCATGTGAAACATTCCTGGATCCCTACTTGGTCCATCATTAGTTTCTTTCCAGTTCATATTCAGACACAATGGCCTTCCAATCATGAGACTTATCTTGTAGAGTCTATTCTGTGAGCGTGAGACTCTAACTAAAAGTCTTCCACTTGGATCATGAACTGTTAGATAATCTTGTCGCATTCTAACATCACATCCAACTTCTGTAGCTTGTCCTAAACTTAGAATGTTGCTTTGTAAGTTTGGGATGAAGTAGATGTTTGTGACAAGCTTTTGTTCTTCGGTCTTGCTCTGAAATAGAATTGATCCTTTCCCTTCAATTTCTACAGAAGATCCATCCCCAAACTTCACTTTTCCTTTGATTTTCTCGTTGAGTTCATAGAAATAGTGTCTCTTGCCAGTCATGTGATTGCTGGCTCCATTATCTAAATACCAGATTCCTTCTTCTCCATCCTTTGATTCGTAGTTCTTTGGTATTAGTTTCCCTTCGTTTAAGAATACAACTTCGTGCATGAAAAGAGTTGTATCTGCTTCCCTTGTTTGCTTATTCCATCTTTTGTATTCTTTCAGGGCATACAGAGGAGAAGTGTCATGGTTTATCACATCTGTAACAAATAATGTTTGATCTATCCTTCTTTTCTTTCCCTTGGTTTTGATCATTCTGACTTGTTGTTCTATCTTGTGAGTTAAACCTTCCTCCCCTTCCTCGACCTCTATTTGCTCTACCACCTCTTCCATGACCTCTTCCTCTTGTCGCAGAGTTTTGTTGGTAAGAGTTTTTTTACAAGAGTTTTCCTTGAGTTTCTCCGTTGTTTTCTTCATCAAGGATTCTCTCTTCATATGCTTTCATTTCCAAGTATATTCATATCATAGCTTCTCTCGAACAAGTCATTCTGGTATAGAGATAGCCTCAAAAGCTGTGTCACTTGGACAATCCATTGATGAAGATAAACTGGTATAAGTGTCTTTCATCTTCACTCTTTCAAATTCAGACATTAAGGTTTGCATACGGGCTTCTTTAACTCGATCAGCTCCGAGATTTCGTGCCTTT
This sequence comes from Papaver somniferum, assembly GCF_003573695.1. Lineage (NCBI taxonomy): Eukaryota > Viridiplantae > Streptophyta > Magnoliopsida > Ranunculales > Papaveraceae > Papaver > Papaver somniferum. The sequence goes on from NC_039358.1 coordinate 227,595,652, forward strand.
ATTGCATCCCAAATTTTCTTTGAAGTTTCCTTTTCACCAACTTGTAGAACAAGACATTCTGGTATTGCTTGAAAGAATAATCCAATGGCAACATTGTTTTTGTCTGGGTCCAATGTACCAGGATCAATTGTTTCCAAACTTTGTAGATTTTCATCAGTACCTTCATTCTCATGGCCCATACTGTGTAGTTTGTGGCGTTGAGGATTGGAACTTGTATTGATGGTGACATGAACTGTTTTGCACCCACAATGGTGGTTTCGTTTTCCATGGCCTAGAAACAAGCTCTGATACCAATTAATGGAAACTGCAAGATCAAACTTAGATTATATAAAGACTACTCTCTTTATTGATGTTTAGAAAATAACTCAAAACTAAACACAAAGCTCTAATCTTGCTCATATGATCAAACCACAACTTTGGTGATCATATATATATAGAACTATGATTTCCTTTTCTAAGTTCTATTCCCTTATTACATGTCTTTCCTTATCTTAGAACTAGTTAGCTCCTAATTCTTAGAATTTCATGCATTTCCTAATCTTGTCGTAACCAGTTTGTTAGTGACTTCTATGTTGAAGTTTAACCAACACGAACTACGTCAAAATGGCTGTTCACAGCGCTAAATACAAAGACGTGGTAAAAGTCCTCTCTGGTCAAGGCACATGACCGTGGCCATTAAACAGCATTTTCCTAGACGAGTTTAGAACACTGCAAATCCATAGTGTACTCGTTTAACTTTTTTTTTCTTCGTTTTGGGATGGCCATTGATACACAATTCGGAATCTTTCTGTTAAACAATACCGTAAAACCGAAGAATTTCATAGAGACAAACACAATATTCCAATCGGACAATGGCCACATGTAATTAAATTGGATTAGTTTGTAATGTTGTCTCTATTAGGCTATGATGAAGGAGGATTACAAATAAAGTGTCATAGATCTGTTGTCACTAAACCGACTTAAATTAGAAATTATAAACAGTGTATAATGTCAAAACTATTGAGTTGTAGTGGGTAAAATTTGTCCTAATGTATTCCATATACTATTTAATTGCAGCAGGTAGAGTTGAAACTGGTTTATTTATTTATTTTCCTTTTATTTTTGACGAAAAGGTTGAATTTGTATTACTTAAAAAGAGATGAGAAATACAACCATCAGAAGTGTCCAACTTGATTCTGATAGGAAATTATATTGCTATTCAGTTGTCCTTTATTTAGTTTAATGATGCAACTTATTTAATCTTTGTTGCTGCATCGCAAGTGGACTTTAATTGGTAAATCACAAGATAATAGTTTGTTTACGACTTGTGGTCAGAACTCATCTGCATCATAATTACAGATCAAATGCTGCACTCTTCTGCATCTTAATCACAGATCAAATGCTGCAGATACATACCAAGTACTAAAGGAACCTTGTCCGAGCTAAAAACAACTTGCGCTATATCTAAGATATAACCTTTGAAGTCCACCATTATGGCTAATAAGCAAGATAGATAAACAATTTGTGGAAACACTGATGATGCCCATAGGACAAACCTCTCCTACCTTACATCTTTCATTTTCAAAGATGGCTCTTGTACGTGCTGCATTAAGATTCCTTTAAGAGGTTCACTTTCACTACCTTCACATCTCAACCAACAGAAAATGACAGTTATAAAGAACCTTATCAAGTACTATGCGAAGAAGAAAAAACACTAAATTATGGAAAACTTAGAATCAGTGAAATAATATTCGGTACCCATCAATGAAGGAAGAATATTCAGTAAAAAAAACACAGTTAGATTTTAGACCTTCATTTCTCAAAATTTCTAATGAAGTTTCTATTCATGGCGACATATTACCAATTACTATACCCAAATTGTAATTTCAACAAATTAAAACGTCTTAAATTCATTGGCAGAGGAATATAATAAAAGTTTGAAGCAGTCAGGATGAGATAAAACTTGGGTGCTTCTCAACTATGGGAGTAAGACAAACTTATTTTTATGTCATAGAAGTGAAAGTCGTGCACCAAACGTGATAAGAAGGAAACGTGGAATACAACTGTATAGTACAAGTCTAACGAACAGAAAGAAAAAACTAATCCTACATCCCAGAATTCGAAAGAAAAAAAAAGTACTGTGCACACTGTAATGTGTGGTTAGTTAGTCCCTATCGACGCAGTATAGATGTTGGGTTCACAGCTTTTTGAACCGTTAGCATGGATAGCAGAAAAAAAAAAATCCATCTTCGGTATGACATATGAGCCTGTGAGTAATAAGCTGGCTCAACGAGAGTATCGGTTAGGGCGATTTCTATGGCAATCAACAAACTTATTATTTTGTTGAGCCACGTAGATGAATAAACTGCATTTTTTACTATGGTAAACCAAGGAAAAATGAAAAAATCACTATATTTTAGGGTCCCACCAGTAGTTCTATTAATATAAACTAATAAGAGTTTGGTCCCACTAATCATTTTATTGATATACACTAATAAGAGTTGGGTCCCATTAATTATTTAACTAATAAACAAATAATAAAAAATAAAACCTATGTTGGAGTAACAATTAGAGAAGGAGAAGAACTTCTTATTGATAAAGAGGCATCCTATATTACATACACATAACGTTCTTTATATATATGTAAGGGAAAACCTAGTCATCTAATGGACCGCACATCCATGGGCCATAGGCCCTATAACACTCCCCCTTGTGCGGTTCAACAATGGAACTCCAGGTGTAGTGCCTCGAATGTAGTTCTTCAAATGTCGTTGTCTCCTTAATGACTTGTGCCGAAATCAATTGCCTTACTAAAACTTTGACAAGGAAAAACCCAGTGTGTAATGACCCGTCCCTCCACCGATACTGTCCCCACTTAGCTACTACGGTTATCCGGCAATGTAGGGTTTTCAAGGGCATCGCCGCGGTAACCCATCAAAAATTTCCCAGAAGCTCACCCATCCCAGGATTTCTCCTGCCCGAGCACGCTTAACTATAGAGTTTTCTGCCCACTCTGGAGCCAATTGTGCTGAAAAGGCCTCGGTGTCAGAGAAGGACAAACCATTATTTATATTCCATTCAGCCAACCACAGCCGAATATCGGGGTATTACACAGCGGGATAAAACCTTGGTACATCTCTTCACATGTTGTCTCGTACTTTACATGTATTTCATCACATGTAATATGATCTTTAAAGATCGACGAGTCTAAGTTAATTGCCTCGTTAAAACTTCGTCAGGAAAACCCAGAGGGACAAAACCTGAACTAAAAAAAAAAGAGTACAATCTTAAGCAAACTTAGAACATAGTTGGACTCCAATATATTGCCTCACTAAAACCTTGACGGAGGGAAAAGAGTACAACGTGACAGATGCAAGTAAAGGTGATCTGTTGCAGATGATAACTTTGATCCGTTGAAGTTGACTAGTTGCTTCACAACTCTTAAGGCAGAAAATCCTCGTGGGAAAGACAATAGCCTTAGTTGGATAATTACATTCCCGGTGTTTGTGGTTGTCATTAACCCTTTGGGTAAAACTATTCTCGATCGAAGGAAAAAAGAGTACAACACAGCTTCAATTTCGAAGTAAAATATGTCGACATCATATCTTTGGATCCCCCCTAATGGCGGCACCTCCCCCTGATTACTTTCAGAGTTGTTCCAGACAGTTCCTTTAATCATGTACTTTGCGAAAATGAATATCGGTAATGACTTAGAAAATAGTGTGCCATATCTCCCCCTGATTACTTTCGTTGGAGAAGATATTATTTTTCCTTCATAATCAACAACCTTTGGATTGCAGTTCCTTTAGCATTCCTTTTTTATGTCTTTGCAGGGATAAAACAAACTCATGTCAGTGGTTACTGTTAAGTATATGATTACGTTCATTATACCATTCCAATGACGTTGCGTTGGCGTTGAGCTATATCTAGCTAACAAGTTCACTGAAGATGTAACATTTGGTCGAGCACATTATGCTAAGTACAACAATGCGTCTATTGCACTTAGATAGGGGAATTTCATATCCCTACACATCTTCGTCATCTTTCTTTAGACGAAATGGTCATTTACTTATTTTGTACTTCAACTAATCATGGGAGTGCTATCAGGATGCATGTCTTTGTTAAATTTCCTGACAACTTTAGACACATGCAAACTGGTGGAATAATATACCACAAGCCCAGTATTCGGTCGAGATTTCCCCAGATTTTCATCTCAAATTCGGATTTCAAATAGCTCTTAAGGTCTCTTATTACATCAAGAGTACCCATCATTTATGTACCATCGACATAGATAGATACAATTCCAAATCAATAAATTTCTTGTGAATACATAAGGAAAAATAACTTACTTGTCTATCCCCTCCAAATCAAATAGCCACTTAGACGGGTATACCACATCCGCATGATTACTTTAATCTATAAGTGAGCATTCTATCTAACTGTAAACGCACTCTGTGGATTAGAGTCACTTGATTTGGGAAACAAAAGGCTATCAAGTACTTTTGTAAATATCTACTATCTCTTGATTCTTTCAGAGATACGTAAAAACCATATACATATGCTTCATTTCAAGTCCTTTTGAAATTACCAAGCTAACTAAGTAGCGGAACGCTATAACGTTCATTACTAGAGGACAATTCCAGGGCTTTGTGAAACCTCACGCCAGAAGGCGAGTCTTGATACTCTGAGACTTCATTCTTCCCGCTGTTCTTTATGACAAATAATCATGTATGTCCCATAGGCTTTACACTTGGTTGGTTAGCACTACCACACCAAATACCTGTATATTTTTCAATGAACCAAGTTCTACCTGGATTGTGTAGGCCAAATATGCTCTTTGTTGACATTAAATAATAAAAAGCATGGTTCGACCTCATACTGCTCTCTATTTCCTTGAGCAACTATATATAAAAATAATCATTAGCTCGCACGATCTTTCCATTGACTCGTGTGTGTTCTCATAATCCTTTAGGATTTCATTGTTTTCTGGAATCATTAAACTTCGGAGCGTCCTCCAGTTTTGATTCATGGACATAGTCAGAGACAATCAAATGAGATGATTTCATTAATGATACAAATTATAGGTTGTGCATTACTCATCTACTTCCTTTCTAGGTGAGCATTCATCGAACCTGTTAGTCTCTCCATCTTCCTTTATGGAGCCACGTCCTCAACCACACTTCCACTAAGTGTAGTTGCAACACTTTAGTCTATGTATATCCCTTATTGAGGATTCGTAACCTTGCAGGTAGGTTTGCATCTGGTATGTGTGATCTCATCACTTTAGCGACATCAGTGTACATTCTGAAAATCGATTATTCTTTGTCACTTCAAATTTACATTTGTGGAGTACTAGAATCAAGATAAGACACAGTGGGAACACACCACGAAAATTCATGTCATTCCCTTAGAAACTACTTTTTCTTATCTCCCCCTAACGACGGGAAGATTGTCTCATCAAAATGAGAACCTGTAAATCTAGCGGTAAGAGATTTCCTTCCAAAGGTTTTAAAAGTGCGGATAATTGTTGGAAATTCTTGTCCAACGTATTCACTTGATCATTTTGATGACCCATCATAGTACGATGTGGAGTCGTAAGGGCACATATATGATGCAACCAAAATTACGTTAGAACAGAAAAATTTCAGGCTTATATCCAGTTACCAACTGGTACGCAAAGAATGGTTGACCAATTTTGGGTCTAAAACGAATAAGTGAAGATGCGTCTAATATTGCATATTCCCCAAGCAGTTAAAGGTAGGTTTGTACGCATAAGCATGCCTTAGGCATCATCTGTAACCTTTGATGATAGCCTTTGCGAGATCATGGGGTATTGGATGCTCTACATTGATCCTATTAAAAATGCAATAACCATCAAGTCCTTTTGATGTGCACTAGATAGCATTTTCAAAGGGTGGTGAGCCCTTATATGTACTTTTGGAGCATGAATGAGCTAAATAAGCAGAGTTTGGAGTGTGTAGGTGATTGCAGACGCGTGAAAGAAAAAGAAACAAAGAAATATTCTTGTGTAGCTACATAAAAGGAAGGTAAATATTCTTGAAGTAAATGGTGAAGATTTCGAGTTATTACTATGATTTTCTTATCCTGTCGAGTATAAAAAGAGTGCTAGAGGTTATTAGATGGGATATCAAGTGATTGGGGAGGCTACAGAGTCGAGAGAATTGCTGCAGAGAAATCTGCAGCAGCAGCAGAAAAACAGTGAAGAACGAAGAACATTGACCCACACAAGCAGTCGTTTATGCTACATTGAATACGACAGTCGCAAGACAGTCTTATATGCTACAGTGTTAACGACCCACAACTTATGATTTGAAAAAAATTAGTTATTATTTTATTAGATGAGTCATGCTTGCTTAAATGTTTAATGTCCCATGCTTACGATTTATAATTAATGTTTGGAGAATCTACCTTGGCAAAAATAAGAGTCGATGTTGTTTTATTTGTTGAGCGATAATTGTTTGAGAATGAATGATTGAACCTATTGACATGAGTTCGGCCGAATCCTAGACTCAGTAACTTTCTATTTTATTCCTTTAAAATTAATCTTAACAAGTCTTAGAGTTCGAATCTTTACTACTACAACAACCACAATCAAAAATTTATTTCACATAACCATTTTGCCGCATCATCCTTGATGGGTTTTACATCACATACCCTGTGGGGTGCCACAACGGTCCAAAATAAAGGAATAAGTCTGACCGTCCGTTTATGTGTCCATTAGCTCGGTCTTCCTTATATGGATCAACGCATACATCTGAGGCCTGCTGATGAGTGCTAAAAAGTGCATATTTCTATATATTTTTCTTGGCATTTAACTCATCTTTTGTGCATTAATTCTATATTTTATCCCATATTCTGTGTTTTCGTTGTTTTCAAGAATAAATACTTTTCTTAATTAATTTTGCATTTTTAGGTACTAAATAAAGCATGGTTATCTCACGGAGCGAAAAGAGCAAAGGAACGGCAAAGACTCCCGCTAGGAGGAAGCGAAGAATGATGTTTGCAAGAGCCGGATCAACTAGAAGTGGGCTTGAAGAGGAAGAATTGTTCTTAAAGAAGATATGGGTTTGGCATACCCAAGGCCCAAAACCCTTACCCAAATCCATTTCCATTATCCATACCCATTTCCATGAGAGCCGTCAGATTGGATCCATCTCATCATCCAACGGTCGCCTCATCATTGTGCATCAAACTCCGAAGCTCCCGTCAAACACTTTAGTACCTAACTCCATCTGAAGCCGTCAGTTTTGTTGTATCTCATCATCCAACGGTCGCTTCTATCGCGTCGTTGGATCATTCCATCACCTTTTCATCCTACGCTTTCGCTTCGCTGATCATCAACCTTTGATACACCCGCCTCACACCCTAGCATCGGAACCTATACCCTTCACCCCAAACACTCCCTTCCCTTCTTCCCATCGATCTTATCTTCCCCAAATTTCTTTCTTCTTCCCCCGACAACAGTCTGCAACTCCATCCCCTCACCCTCTGCGCCACCATCTCCATACCTTGTCCATCACCAAAAACCCCATAAACCCATTCCCTAGTTGCCTCTCTTTCTCGTTATTAGCACCCACACACCCTAGGTGCTACAATCAAGAGAGAGATGAAACTAGGGTTTCATCACAGTTGAAGAGGAGACCCAAATCGAGGAGTTGATCGAGCAGACAATAGCAGAAGAGAGATGGGTTCGACAGAGGAGACAAATTCAGGGCATGGGTAAGTTGATTAACCCAAAAAAATTGTCTACTTCTACTTTTTGTGTAACCCTAATTTTTCTTTTGGGTATAAATTGAAGAACTGTAACAACATTGAGTTCATGCCTGGATTAGCCAGAGCTTCACCCAAGAGGACTGGACTAGCCAGTTCCTCAACTGTTGGTTCATTTGTTTTGTAAATTTTCAGTCATGTTTTGTTTGAATTTGCTCTTATTTCAATATCAGTTATTAATGTTAATCATGTTCTAGTTGTCACTGCTAGGGTTAGATGAAACCATTAATTCATTGTTAAGTTCAGTTCAAGTTTTGATATAGTCTTGTTGTGCTAAGAATGCCAGGATTGAAATTATCCTTCAGGATTGCTTACTCATCTAAGTTATTGATCTGCGGTTAGTTTGTTTTGTGAGAGGACAGCTAATACTAGGATTAGATAATTATCTTAGTGATACTAAACCATCCTCCTGAAACAACCCTTTGATGAGCAGCAGGCTTGAACCTTCACTGCCATCTAGATAGTCAGCAAGCCTAGAAGCTCACTGATATCTACACCTGGGACAAGAACATAATGGAACTAGGATGACTTAACTTAAGTTAGTGGTGGATTCAATCCCTAATTCTTTATTTCTTTGTTCTAGTGCTTCACTGCCATTACTTCCTTGGTTCTTTATTTCTCACTGCCTTAGGCTCATTGCCTTTGATTCTTTTCCACTGTCAATCTTTGCATCTTTGGCTCACTGCCACTGTCACTTACTGTCACTGCTTAGCATAGGAAACTTCAACTACACACACAAGTCCCTGTGGATTCGACCCGTTCTTGCACAAACTACAACCGACACCGTGCACTTGCGGTTTAACAAGTAGGCTTTCTTTTACTCTTATTTTCTACATCTTTAAGAGCCTACCACCTGCATTTGATCCAAAACGTCCCTCATGCGAACCAACTACAGTTCTTTTGACCTAGAACGATTGTTTTCAAACATCCACTTTGTTCCTCTAGGAGTACCTTTACGCCACTCAGCTATCTCAGTCACCAACTTGAGGATAGGGAAGTGCTCATAGATCCATGTCTGTATACATACAAAAACAACTATTAGGAAAGTGAATCTAACAATATTGTTCATGATCGGAAGCCTAGGTATTTACATTTCTGCCGAATACATACATTCGGAAGAAATGTAACTAACTCTCCCACCGAATACGACATATTCGAAAGATAATCATATTTCTTCTCTACCGAATCTACATCAAATGTAACTCAGTAAACTCTAGTTTGAACTACATATAATCGGAAAAAATGTCAAATACTGGTTCCCCGAATGTAACATATTCGGATACATAAAAAAACATTAACCTACCGAATGAAAAACATTTGCACACAGAAGAGTCTAAGTTTTTCACTGTATATAATCGGAATCAAACACAAAACATGTACTTACGAATACTCAACATTCGGAAGAAAAATAAAAAAAACTAAACCTACCGAATATGCAACATTTAGACATAGTATAGACTGAAGTGTTCAACATGAATAATCATAAGATAAGTTTAATAATAAATCCCCGAAAACATCATATTCGGAAGACAATGGAAAATGTATCTGACGAATACTCACATTCGGGAGACCTAATTAAAGATATGTTTTCTACCGAATATTCCTTATTTGGTAGACAAAAAAATCTAAGTCGTTAATCATAGAGATGATAAAATCCTGCAATAGAGACACGTTCCCCCAACTTGGCTGGTTGCTAGCCTCAATGCCTTTATCAACTCTTCCATCAAATATGCAAGGTATGACGTGCCTCAAGAGTATAAGGTTGGTGTCAATACAGTTTCCAGTAGTGTTGGGGAAAATGACACGTCCCAATACACAAAGGAAATAGGGGGTGGCCACTTGGTTAACTTACTCATTGGTTAACATTCCCTTCTTGCTCATCAGTTTCCAGATGATGACGTGTTATAAATTAATTGTACCTGTATACTAAATGGTAGCAATAGGTACTATGCTATTCTACCCACTATAAGGTTAAGACTAAAGGCATACACTTCAGCATATTTAATTAACACTAGATATATAGAATGGTAGAAATAAACATGTAGAATTGCAAAGATAAGAGAATGAAAGTGGGAGCATATTGTTTCGTTTCTTACTCATTAGTTTTCAACTACAGTACATAGGTGTCTCGGCTATTTATAGCCAAGAGAAAAACTGAAGAGCAAATATGACATTGCCACGTCTTGGTACACGTGGTGGGATTAAGATCAACTTAATCCAACATCCTTATCAAGTGCTAGAGTCGGTTGGTCGGCCACATTTTCTAGTAGCCGACTTTACAATATTCTTCCTTGGCTGACCACCACTTGAATAGTGTTGCGTTGTTAAAATCTCGTCGGTAAAATGTAGTAAGATAAAATCCGGACGATGATCGTAACACTAAAAAAATTTAGAATGATGTTGTACATACATCTGCTTCCTTGTCAAAACCTTGTCGGGACAAACCACTTATGAAAATTTGAACGCTGGAATCTCACAACGGTATTGACGATGCTGCTCATTTTTCTTTGTAAAACCTTATCAGGAAAAACCGTCTGTGGAAAAACCTGAACCAAATTATACATAGGTTTATCCCATAACCGCGTCTCGAGAAACTCTATGGATATACGTCATGATCACTGTTCTAAGATCATTATCTCATTAAAAACCTTGCCAGGAATATCCAGAGGGACAAAACCTGAGCGTAGGAAAACATGAGTACTTAAAACAATGATAAATCCGCAGATGTTGTCTCGTTAAAACCTTTCCCGGAAAAACCCAAAGGGACAAAAACCAGGACAAAGGAAAAAGAGTACAACAATTCGAACTGCGGATAGCAATGGACTCGCATGCCTCATTAAAACCTTAACAAGGAAAACCCGGTGGGACAAAACCTTGACTAAGAAAAAAGAGTACACGGCGTAATGTCCAATGTGACCATATCCATAATCTTTCATGGCTTTACTCCCCCTGATGAGTAGCCTTCTCAATTGATCATTGTGCCTGATAATATTGCATAGATACCACAAACCATCTTTTAATGTCTTCAGCGGCTTATTTACTTGAGAAAGTTGGTATGATTTTACTCTGTGCAATTTCTTGATGATCATCTGGTTGTGCCAGCCTTTTATTCTCCACTAGCTTTGTCTGAACAATCATAATCGATCGGAGAATAAAAAAGATCCTTTATTAGCAGACTATTAGCTAGGAAAATGTTTAGCTGCTTTAGTGAACCTGCCAATAATCAAAACTCAAACTGTCTGATTAGATTTTCTCTATGGGAGATATCTAACGATCTTTCATGCAAAAGATCAAGCTTAATGGTTCCACGGATATGAAGGGGTTTTCTTTGGACCAATGCCTCGATATTGGTGCTGGGAAGAGCCAGACTTTCATGTTTACTACAAACACATCTTTTGTGTAATATACAAGCCACAGAGCAATACATCTCCTTTGTTGAGATGTAATATGATCAATCTTAAAAGTAAGAGATCGCGTAGCTGCAATTGTGCCAGCTTGTCCATTCAAACATGTTTAAACCTTCAAGGTTGACGAAATTAATGGACTTCTAGCTACAATGTTCAGAATTCAATCTTGTTTTACCGAGATTCTCATCTCGAACTTCTGCTTTAAGCATTTTTGTGCTTTAGAGAACTCTTCAGAAGTTCCAATAAAGTAGATGTTGTATATATAAAATCTAGTAAATGCACAGTATATGGGAATATAAAATAATTCACATATCCATGGATAATATAAGCATTCACTTAGACGATTGACCGATTTTGTCTTTATTGAGAAAATGCATGGTAATTTTACTGATAGGTGGAAACCTGCAGTTATGTGTACTTCATACAGATTCGCAATAACCAAATCCTTTAGATGCAAGTCGAGTTCCTTAGAGACTTCCAGACAAATACCAAAAAGGTAATTGCATCCGTAATAGGTAATACGTTTCTTTGTAATCTATCTCAGGTTTTTGTGAAAGACTTTGTGCCATTAGTTGACTTTTTTCTTTTCTCACAATGCGCACTCTCCCAACTATAGCCACTGAGGGGTACAATATCATATGTAGGTACCGCAAACACCAGTTTGTGGCCAATAGTAGCTCATTTTATCGAGTGTTTGGGATGTAATACCAAAGTTACGCACCATTGCGAGAAACTGTCATTCCGCATAGATTTATCTTTTCAAGTTTAACCAATCATACCTTTGATGACATTCCCATATAGAGAGTGGTCCAATGCCAACATCATCTATGACAGTATCATTAGATACTTCGAGTATGTCACCAGTAATCATTGTATGACGATCGCAAATTTCTCTATTGCATGCTTGCTTTATTGGGATCTTCTTATTTTGAAGTTCCACAGTCATTGCAGAGATGTTCTCTTAATGGGATAACTATACTCAGAGAAATCAGATCTTCCTTTGACAGTCTCTTTTTGAGAGTACTATCTTTCAATGATTGTGACTGGTTCTTCCTTTTAGGTGTGCAAAATATTTTAAATCAACTAGTCATCCACGCTCAAGGTGTGCTTTAAGTAACACACTTGCTACCATACCCACAGCTTCTCAAGGGAGCAACTTGATTTGCAATTTCTGAAGATATCAAATCTTCTGCATATCTTTCATTGCTGAAAACACCAAGATGAGATGCATCCTGGCTTATCTTATGCAAACCAGAATACTTCACGCCGTTTTTCAGGGGATAGCCTTTCCTCCCCCAAACGGTGAGAATATTTTTCTCATCAAATTTGCAAATCTAGTTGTAGTAGCACATATAGTGGAACATAACACGTCTCAAACAGAAAGCATGAACGAATAAAAAAAACATTCAACAGATGCGTATAGGAACAATAAAATACTCATCATGAATGCCCAGTGCATCACTAGGATGATACAACATCAACGACTAGTAATCAAGAGTTTCGTTTAAAATCTATATGAGTAAAGATACACAGTTACCACCTAGGTGATAGGTTGAGTCATCCATGACTACCAGACCATACTTCCAAGAACCTGTTTTAGTGTCTGTGGAAATTCTTTGTCAAGGTTGTCGTTATAAAATAAGCGACCTTAGTTCTCTCATTATGCTTTCTTATAAGCATCAAATTTCGAACTAAAGTTCGTGGATACTAGGACCGAGGTCCTAAAAGCATATATAACTGAGAGAACAGCTTAATATGGACAGAGATCCATATTTTCCAATCATATGAACTTTGTCGATAATTTTTTTTTTGCAAAGGGGGATACACATCCACAGTCATTACAGTAGCTACTCTGAACATTATCGACAATCGGTTAAAATCAATTAACAACAGTCTCACATCATTCTCTCGAGTAAGAGGATATTATAATCCATTGGTACCAAACTTCAATATGCGGATATTCGTCTCCGTGAGATATATCAGCGCAATTTATATGGATATGCTCCTCGTCAGGAGTTATCGACTCATTACTCAAAGAGAATATGGATGTTATTGGTGGGCCCGGAGGAACGTGTATAATTAAAGCGCAATGAAAACGCGGGCCTACAGTAATACCGCAAGTGCACGGTCGTCAGTTGTAGCTCGTGCAAGTACGGGTCGTTCCACAGAGATCGGGAGTGTTTTGTTGTTTCTAGCTATTTGGGCTCTAAATTGCTATTGGGCTCTGAATTTGCTTTGGGCTTAGTGGGTTTGTTTGTAATGATGAAGTGCTTTAGGCCTTGGGCCTTTGAATTGAACTGAGCCTTGGACTCAGTTGGTCTTAAAATGAATTGAACTGGGCCTTAATAATGAACAGTTCACTTGTGAACTGGGCTTGGTTTCAGTGAACTGAACTTGGGCTCAGTGTTGAAGTGAGCTTTGGGCTCAGTTGTCTTGTATGAGGATCTGGGCTTGACAGTGACAGGCCTTAGGCCTTAACCTGAACTGTAGTCTTTGCTGAGCCAAGCTCAGTTGCAGCAGCAGCAGTGGGAAGAGGAAGGAAAGCAATGCAGCAGTGCAAGGCAAGTGGAAGAAAACAGCAGCAGCAACAGGGTTGCAGCAGCAGCAGCAGTACTGCACAGCAGCTGCACAAGCAGTGGAAGGGAGGCAGCAAGCCAAGGGGAAGAAAAGGCAGCACAACAAGGCAAGGAAGAAAGAAGGGATGGCAGTGAAGCAAAGACAATGAAGCAAAGGCAGTGAAGCAAAGACAATGAAGACAATGAAGAAAACAAGCAGAGAACAATGCAAATGAACCAAGGCCTAAGCCAAGGGCAGGGGAGATGGTGAAGCTAACAGTGATGACAATGCAAGGCCAAGGCAGTGGCTCTATGCATACAAATGGAATGGAAAAAGAATTAGCTTGCTATGAGCACTAATTTCTCCCATTGCTCAATCAAAACAATGCATCCTAAGCATACAAATGGAATGGGAAGAGAATTAGCTTGCTATGAGCACTAATTTCTCCCATTGCTCAATCAAAATAATGCACTAGGGTTTCTAGCCTAACCTTCCATCACTTCACATGTATCACATAACAGGTGCATTAACATTAAACAGAATTAACACTAACAGGATTATGCACTAGGAGAATTGAAGAAACTAAACATCACAGCATAAAACTAAAATTGACTTCACACACATTAACAGAAATGAAATGGAACTGAAATTGAAAATTAACAGAACTAAGTTCTGGACACTGGCTAGTCCAGCATCAAACCTCACAGTAACAGTTAACAATGGATAAAACAAGAGCAAAATATGAATAGCACAAAGATTGGAGAGAAAAAAAACATTAACAGAACATGAAAGTCCTGGACACTGGCTAGTCCAGCATGAAAATTACAACATCCCAAAGTTCCTATTTATACCCAATTACAAAATTAGGGTTTTAACCCAAAAAATCCCCAAATTGAAAACATTAAAATAATTGGGATTTCTCACCTAATTCACCTAATTCGGCCATACCCATATCATCTTTGTTCTTCTCTAGGCTTTCCCTATCAAAAATTAGGTTTGCTAGAAAAACCCTAAAAATTAAGAAATTAGGGTTTGAAATTAAACTCACCTAACATGTGATTTGACGAGTCTTCTTTCGACCCATTCTTCCCCTTGGTCCTCTGCTCCTCTCCATGCTTTCTAATTGAATTTCCAACTCGTCCTATTTTATTGATTTCTTCCCTAGGTTTTTAGAGAGAAATTAGGGGAGAAAACTATATAATAGAAGGCTAGAACAAGGGGGTAATGATGGAGAAAGATAGGGGTGATGATGGTGGAGGTGTGGTGGTGGCAGTGGAGTTGAAGAAGGTGGTGGCGTACATGGTGGTTGCAGAGCTCTCTGCACATGGTCTGTGAAGGAGAAGGTGAAATCGATGTTTTGGGAGAAGGGTGCGTTTGGGTAGCTGGTATAGGGTTTGGTGCTCCAGTGTGTGGCGGCTTCATCAAATTTTGATGTTTTGTGACTCTGAGCTGCGGGATGCGAAGATGGTTGGTAGATCTAACGGTGAGATAAGAGATGAATCGATGCAACCGTTGGATTTTGAAACACAACGAAGTCAACGGTGTTAGATGATGTTAGGTACTGTAGTGTTAAGCGTAAGTATCGAGATTTGATGCGCAGGCAAAGGAGCGACCGTAGGATGATGAGTTGGATCCAATCTAACGGTTGAGAATGGAGGCGGGTATGGATATAGAAAATGGGTTTGGGTAAGGGTTTTGGGCCTTGGGTATGCCAAGCCCATATCTTCTTTAAGAACAATTCTTCCTTCTTGAGCCCATTCCTAACTTTTTGGTCTTGTGCTCCATTCTTTGCGGCTTCCTCGCGTAATTTCTTCCGGCTTTTCACCACTCTTCAGCTCTTTTCTGCTCCGCAAGTCATCCAGACTTTATTTATTACCTAAAAATGCAAAATTAAGTAAGAAAAATATTTATTCTTGAAAACAATGAAAATACAGAATATGGGATAAAATGTAGAATTACTGCACAAAAGATGAGTTAAATGCCAACAAAAAGGGATAGATATATACATTATTTGGCACTCATCAAATACCCCCAAACCTGAATTTTACTTGTCCTCAAGTAAAACAAAACTAAGGAAATCCTACCTATACCACTGTCGCTGGTCTCTCGAATGCATTTAGCGTATGCACTAAGCCTTTTAAACCACTAAGTGTCCCTAGTGGACGAGTTGAAGTCTCGTGAAGGTTTGCTTAGAACGTACCTACAAAGTTCTAGGTCAAAATATAAGCTCAGATTCCATCAAATGTGACATGTGCAAAACAGTTTAAGCTCACAGCAAAATGGAGATGTCAATCTATCAAAGGCACAATCCTAGCACTGATAACAAAAAAAGACATGTGATAAGAGTGTAAAGTGTATCTACACATGTGTAAAGAAAGATCTGAAGTTATGACTACTAATCACCAAGAGATAGTTTCTCAGGCTAAGAACTGAGGTCGAAATCTAGCTAGCTGTCCGGACTTTACGAGAATTGTGAATGAGTTGGAGGTATTTCACAATTACTCGCGTTGTACATCAATGGCATACACCCTTCCTTGCTTATTACAATGAAACAACAAAATGACTATTTACATGACTCTTATTTACATTGACTATTCTCTTTTATTTTTGGAACAAGAGATGATGGAATTGATAAATACTTGATTATTATTTTTTTTGTAATATTTTTTTCTCTTTTTTTTTTCTGAATATACATCGTTTTTTTTTTTTTTGGAACAAGGAAACACTTTTGATACATATACAAAAGGAAACAAAAATTACATGACACTTTGCAAGAGGTAGCCCTTTTTGATGCACCCAGTTAAATTCGATGGTTGTCTTTCTTAATGTAACCTCCACCTTCTATCCCAACCAACCAAAGAACAAGCTAGTCAAGTTTCGTTCAGTATTCTAAAGTGATTGGCAATCGTAACTTCCTATCAAACACCTTGAAGATCGAGGTCATACATGTATTGGTAGGTCGTGCGCGTGCAAATTTCTTATCACTATGTGAATTGTGCTAGAATCAGGGTGCCTAAATATCTAGACTAAGACTCCTAATAAAAATACATATTTGCACAAGAGTCAACATTTCAAGGTAAATGAGCTCCATTTTTATGATTTTTTTCAATTTTTTAATTTTTTTTTTTTTTCAATTTTGATTTTTCAATTTTTTTGGAATTTTTCCATTTTTTCAAAAAGAAGAAGGAGTTCGTTTTCAATTATGGCAAATTATCATGGTATCTACTCTATACCCCCAAACCTAAACTAAACATTGTCCTCAATGTTTCAAAATATGGAAAGAATTAAAATGCAACATATGGAAAGGGACATGCTGAGTAGAGTAAAAGGAGAGAGAATACCCGATTTCGGCGAAAGCAGAATTAAAACTCCGTTATTCAAGGCAAAAAATCCAACATATTTCAGCCGAGATCATATTGGATTATCAAAATATATACAAAAGGAAAAAAAGGTTTTTAAAAAATTGTATCTACTGGATTATATACAAAAAATTCACCATACACCAAAAGTCTAAAGAGTTGAGGATCAACCTAAAAGAAAAAGTGTAGAGACATAGAAAGTTTCAAAACACTAAAATTGGACTTAAATGGGAGTGAGAGTGAAAAACCGAATGAATCACCCCTAAACCAAAAATTTTCAACAGGTTCACTTTTAAGCACAAAATCTAACAATTTTAGGGGTTCAGGATTCAAAAGGTCTAACTCATAATGGACTGTTTTCGGGATGGGCAAAGAAATGCATTCCAACTGTGGCTCTTTAAAAGTGTTATATTTTGAAGCAAAATAGTCCAAGAGGACTTGGGAGGCACACAGTTCCAATCCTAGATTAGGAATTTCAGAAAAATTGGTTTGAAAATGGGTACAAACCAAATCTAGGTTGGGTGGAAGGCCATCAGATTGTGACTTAGGTAGAAGAATAGGCATATCATTATCAATCAAATCAAATCTTCTCTAACTCATCTACACATGTCACATCATGCTCACAATCATCAATCAAATTGGCAAGATCACAATCAGAATTATCAACATCATCAACAGATTTATTCTCGTGTATCGGCACATCAGGGGAAACATCACATGGAATACTAGAAGAAATATCATGCATTAAGGTCGGGGCAGAGAAGCCTAATGTATTTGAACCCAAAGGTTCCATAACATTTTCAGTATAGACATGTTCTTCTAACATAACATCATAATCATCATCATCATCATGATAGGGATTTTGCAATCTAGGATAATTTTCAATCCTAAGGTCGGAGCTATTACAAGAATAAAACTCTAATTCATGGGGGTGACTCATATCATGTGGTGTTGTTCCTGTTTCCCTAACGGATTCCCATTGATGGGTTTTCTCTGCAATCTCGGCTAAAAAATTCCATGCATCATCCACAGATTTATCAATAAACTCACCATTACACATAGACTCAACCATGGTTCGAGATTTAAAGTCTAGTCCCTCATAGAGGATGACGACAAGTCTCCACTTCTCAATCCATGGTGCGGACATTCACTCAACAAATCATTAAAACGTTCAAAATAGTGAAAAACAGTTTCCTCATCCAATTGGACAAAACAATTGATACTTTGACGAATAGCGATGGTCCTATGATGTGGAAAGAATTTTTTGAAAAATATCTGTGAGTTGGTCCCAAGTGTTGATTGATTGTGGTCTCAAACCGTAAAACCATGTTTTGGCCCTTTCCTTTAAAGAAAATGTAAACAAACGCAATTTCAGAGAGTCTTCGGACATATGATCAGGTTGCATAGTCCGACAAATTTGTTCAAACTCTCTTACATGAGTATAGGGGTTCTCAGAATCGAACCCTCGAAATATAGGAAGTATTTGTATCATGCTTGCATTTATTTTAAAAGGGTTATTGGTTTGAGGTAATACAATACATGATAATGGAATTTTTATTGACGGATACATGTATTCATGGAGAGCACGAGGTTGGCCCATTTGAAAAGACACAAAGCCCACTATTTGGTTTTAATGGGTTGGTTTTTGGGAAAATTTTGGTTTTTGGGAAATTTGAAAAGAAAATTTGGTTTAAAAATGGGAGCAAAGTAGAATTTGGTTTTAAAATTGGGAGCAAAAGAAATTTTGGTTTTTTTTTTTTTTTTTTTTTTTTTTTTTAAAGAAAATAAAATTTGGTTTTTGAAATGGGAGCACGCCCACTGTTGGTTTTGTGTTTGCTTTGGCTCCGCTTGGTTGAAAACTTTTGGTGGAACTGAGTCCAAAATCTCGGCCTAGAATTTGGGTACTCGGCCCACTAACGAGTTCAACTAGCGTGATCGGTCACAAGCTCAGCTGGGTTTAAACCCAGAATACAAGATACAAGTCCAATTTAAACAAGCTCACAAAAATTAAATACACAAGCCCACAAATTAAACAAACAAGCCCACAAATAAATTATTACAAACCCAACAGAAAATAAGAGAAGCCCAAAAATTGGCTTTAATATTACAAGCCCACAATTAAAAAATTGGAAGCCCACAATTCGGGTTCTCTTAAATGGGTTACCTTTTTAGCACAGCCCAGCTGCTCTGATATTGTTGCAAAAACCCAGTTGGGTTTTGGTTCTTTTCCTTGGTGGCGTCCCAGCAGAGGAAAAACAGGTTCAGAATAGCAGGTCCAACAGCAAATAAAGTGAAGCAGATGCAGATGCAAATGCTATGCAGTGAAATGCAAAAATAGCTAATAAAAACACAGACCCAAGTCCCCGGCAGCGGCGCCAAAAACTTGGTGGGCCCGGAGGAACGTGTATAATTAAAGCGCAATGAAAACGCGGGCCTACAGTAATACCGCAAGTGCACGGTCGTCAGTTGTAGCTCGTGCAAGTACGGGTCGATCCACAGAGATCGGGAGTGTTTTGTTGTTTCTAGCTATTTGGGCTCTAAATTGCTATTGGGATCTGAATTTGCTTTGGGCTTAGTGGGTTTGTTTGTAATGATGAAGTGCTTTAGGCCTTGGGCCTTTGAATTGAACTGAGCCTTGGACTCAGTTGGTCTTAAAATGAATTGAACTGGGCCTTAATAATGAACAGTTCACTTGTGAACTGGGCTTGGTTTCAGTGAACTGAACTTGGGCTCAGTGTTGAAGTGAGCTTTGGGCTCAGTTGGCTTGTATGAGGATCTGGGCTTGACAGTGACAGGCCTTAGGCCTTAACCTGAACTGTAGTCTTTGCTGAGCCAAGCTCAGTTGCAGCAGCAGCAGTGGGAAGAGGAAGGAAAGCAATGCAGCAGTGCAAGGCAAGTGGAAGAAAACAGCAGCAGCAACAGGGTTGCAGCAGCAGCAGCAGTACTGCACAGCAGCTGCACAAGCAGTGGAAGGGAGGCAGCAAGCCAAGGGGAAGAAAAGGCAGCAGAACAAGGCAAAGAATAAAGAAGGGATGGCAGTGAAGCAAAGACAATGAAGCAAAGGCAGTGAAGCAAAGACAATGAAGAAAACAAGCAGAGAACAATGCAAATGAACCAAGGCCTAAGCCAAGGGCAGGGGAGATGGTGAAGCTAACAGTGATGACAATGCAAGGCCAAGGCAGTGGCTCTATGCATACAAATGGAATGGAAAAAGAATTAGCTTGCTATGAGCACTAATTTCTCCCATTGCTCAATCAAAACAATGCATCCTAAGCATACAAATGGAATGGGAAGAGAATTAGCTTGCTATGAGCACTAATTTCTCCCATTGCTCAATCAAAATAATGCACTAAGGTTTCTAGCCTAACCTTCCATCACTTCACATGTATCACATAACAGGTGCATTAACATTAAACAGAATTAACACTAACAGGATTATGCACTAGGAGAATTGAAGAAACTAAACATCACAGCATAAAACTAAAATTGACTTCACACACATTAACAGAAATGAAATGGAACTGAAATTGAAAATTAACAGAACTAAGTTCTGGACACTGGCTAGTCCAGCATCAAACCTCACAGTAACAGTTAACAATGGATAAAACAAGAGCAAAATATGAATAGCACAAAGATTGGAGAGAAAAAAAACATTAACAGAACATGAAAGTCCTGGACACTGGCTAGTCCAGCATGAAAATTACAACATCCCAAAGTTCCTATTTATACCCAATTACAAAATTAGGGTTTTAACCCAAAAAATCCCCAAATTGAAAACATTAAAATAATTGGGATTTCTCACCTAATTCACCTAATTCGGCCATACCCATATCATCTTTGTTCTTCTCTAGGCTTTCCCTATCAAAAATTAGGTTTGCTAGAAAAACCCTAAAAATTAAGAAATTAGGGTTTGAAATTAAACTCACCTAACATGTGATTTGACGAGTCTTCTTTCGACCCATTCTTCCCCTTGGTCCTCTGCTCCTCTCCATGCTTTCTAATTGAATTTCCAACTCGTCCTATTTTATTGATTTCTTCCCTAGGTTTTTAGAGAGAAATTAGGGGAGAAAACTATATAATAGAAGGCTAGAACAAGGGGGTAATGATGGAGAAAGATAGGGGTGATGATGGTGGAGGTGTGGTGGTGGCAGTGGAGTTGAAGAAGGTGGTGGCGTACATGGTGGTTGCGGAGCTCTCTGCACATGGTCTGTGAAGGAGAAGGTGAAATCGATGTTTTGGGAGAAGGGTGCGTTTGGGTAGCTGGTATAGGGTTTGGTGCTCCAGTGTGTGGCGTCTTCATCAAATTTTGATGTTTTGTGACTCTGAGCTGCGGGATGCGAAGATGGTTGGTAGATCTAACGGTGAGATAAGAGATGAATCGATGCAACCGTTGGATTTTGAAACACAACGAAGTCAACGGTGTTAGATGATGTTAGGTACTGTAGTGTTAAGCGGAAGTATCGAGATTTGATGCGCAGGCAAAGGAGCGACCGTAGGATGATGAGTTGGATCCAATCTAACGGTTGAGAATGGAGGCGGGTATGGATATAGAAAATGGGTTTGGGTAAGGGTTTTGGGCCTTGGGTATGCCAAGCCCATATCTTCTTTAAGAACAATTCTTCCTTCTTGAGCCCATTCCTAACTTTTTGGTCTTGTGCTCCATTCTTTGCGGCTTCCTCGCGTAATTTCTTCCGGATTTTCACCACTCTTCAGCTCTTTTCCGCTCCGCAAGTCATCCAGACTTTATTTAATACCTAAAAATGCAAAATTAAGTAAGAAAAATATTTATTCTTGAAAACAATGAAAATACAGAATATGGGATAAAATGTAGAATTACTGCACAAAAGATGAGTTAAATGCCAACAAAAAGGGATAGATATATACATTATTTGGCACTCATCAGTTATCTGGTTAGATTGGCATACCTCAAACTAGAGGTTTTCGTCTATTCATCAGAACACTTTTAGACGAAACAATCGCTGCGATTCCATGGCATTCCTTGCAAGGACTTTAGCTTATGCCGAATCAAGCAAGCGTGTTCTTACTAAATCTAGCAACAGAGTAATCTCCAACACTTCAGGCATTTCTCGGTGTGAGAATTTAGATGAGATACAATTGGAGTTGACCAATATCGTCGACTATTCTCTCCCTGATCCTTAGGCGCGGGTTGTCTCATCAACAGAACATCCAGTTCCGCGTTACTCTACCTATCAAGGGAGCAACTGGGTGCAGAAAACAACAATAATTCGCGTCCCAAGAGAGATAAATGATCAAGTTTTCTCTCTCGTTTACTGTCTAGCTGGAATAAATTTAAGAATTTAAATCGTCATATAAAATAAATAATATATTGTAAACGAATTTTGTGACCATAGAAACTATCTCAATATTAGTACCAGTCCTGCCAAGATGACCGATAGAGGTCAACAACAATGAACGACATTTCAGATGCACGTACAATGTCTGTCACAACTATACAGAGCTTTAACAGGTTCAAAAATGGCATATTTAAACCATTTCTTATGCTACCGTCCCGTATTTTTGCACTTATGGTGGTATGGTGCTCATGAGGTTCTTAAACCCGAGAACTATTGTGGTTCCCATATTCAAATATGCCTACCACAGTTGTATTTTCCTTCTTTTCCAAAGATAGACTTATTTGCATAGGTACTGCTGCAAATTTAATTCGCCAAATTTCGGATTTTAGGTAATATCTCAGGCCACGAGAAGACATAATATTAACTCTAAATATCATTTACAAAAATGCAACACTCATTATCGCTCGACGTTTATATATCTACGATGCGTAGTTAATATATGCAGCACTCGTTGTTGTTGGCACAACATATACAAAGTGAAAATTAATCACTAGCTCTTTAAAGCTCGTTGATGCATATAATTGGCGCATATAATGCACGCCGTAAAGCTAGAGGGAACACATAAGGGAGCAAATATGCAGCTCTCGTTATTGCTCACCACAACATTTTATACGGTGCATATATCTTCTCCAGAAATTAAGCCGAACTATTTACCACAAAAATCAATGGTAAAAACAAGGAAGAAAACGTTCCAAATATAATATATACGGTTTTAACACAATACCGAAAAATCTCCAACTTCACCTATTAGGGTCGACGGAATATTAATTTATCCAAAGTTGAAATATGAACAAATTCTTTATCTCAAAACAAATTGTCTCGATATCAATTGGAGGTCATTTCAAGGACCCTTGATAGAGACTGGCTAACCATGTTAACCCGAAATTTTTCATCGCATTCCATCATTGGGTGGAACAGCTTTGAATTTCGGAGATCATTATAGCAAAGGAATATTAAGATTTTTCTATCCCCAGGATGCAACAATTCCTCGCTCTATCGATATTAAAACCGTTAACACCACAAAAATCATTGGTTTACCAACAAAGGTAATTTTATTCTCTACAGTATCCAAAAAAGGACGCGGAAAAACCTTCTGTTGGTTGGCTAAAGAGGAAAATAGCAAAACTCTACAAAACTCAAATATTTGGCTAAATTCGGAAATCGAATAACATCACAGATATGAGTTGTAGCTAATACGTACCTATTTTTGATACCTCTTCATATATTGTATAATTACCTGTGCTCCAAATAGCATATACAAGACATAGTAAGATGTCTAATTTGTCAAGGTCTGAGTTCCAATAACTCAATTTACTAGAGTACAACAGTGGGTTATTAGTTGGTTCAGCACTCAATCATCTGCCAATGAAGACTGGATTATACAATTATCTTGTGCTTTATGGGAAGTCTGGAAGGAGAGATGCAATGTGGTTTTTGAGCAGAAAAAACCAAATCCAATTTCCTGCATTAGAAAAGCACAATGTCTTGAACAATCTATCAAGGATGACATATCTAATTCTAAGATCATTATTTCTACAATTCCTTTACTAAAGATAGTTATTGGAAACCACCAACAGATCCTTTTGATGCTTCTTTTAAGTTATGTTCAAAAGATTGTGGCTTAGGACTGATCATAAGGAATTTTGCAGGTAGCTTCCAAGGAGCAAAGTGCATCTACAACAATGGAAACCTGAATGCAGAAAAGGCAGAATGCATAGCTTCATTGGAGGCGGTACGATGGGAAATGAATCGACAGTTAGAGTATATCATTTTAGAAACATATTCATCTAATGTTGTTGCTGCTATCAATGGAGATGATGCAAGAGTTTGCTGGGAGAACTTATCAATTATATATGATATTAAATTTTATCTCAATAATTTTAGTTCATGGAAAGTGAGGCATGTAATAAGAGAGTGCAACAAAGTGGCTGATACTTTAGCCAAATTCTCTAAGAAAAACAAGGTTAATAACTTATGGGAGGAGTCACCTCCAGATTTTATCAGTAGCTAGTTAGAGGAAGATCTAAAGGATATTTTCCTTGTCTTACCTCCTTAATCAATAATTTTTTTTTTGAATTAAAAAAGAAAAAGAAAAGACTAAAGGCATGCACTTCAGCATATTTAATTAACACTAGATATATAGAATGGTAGATATAAACATGTAGAGTTGCAAAGATAAGAGAATGAAAGTGGGAGCATATTTTTTCGTTTCTTACTTATTAGTTTTCAACTACAGTACATAGGTGTCTCGGCTATTTATAGCCAAGAGAAAAACTGAAGAGCAAATATTACATTGCCACGTCTTGGTACACGTGGTGGGATTAAAATCAACTTAATCCAATCATCCTTATCAAGTGCTAGAGTCCGTTGGTCGGCCACATTTTCTAGAAGCCGACTTTACAATAGGTCCCATTTTTAGAATAACATTGTGAATCTCTGGGTCTATTCCAATTCGGGCAAAAATATTTCTAGCCCATTTTAACAAATCGGTAAGTATTCATTTCAGTTTTTCAATGTTTAACAGAAGGGGTTTTAGTTGGTAGCCGAGCAACAAGCTGAGCACCAACCCCTTTATAAATAGTAGCATCCAATTTATGAAAAATAAAACAACCAAGACCATTATCATCGTCATGACTAACTAAACAATTCTTCAGACACCCATTTTATATATTTTCTTTATTAAAAATTCATCATTAATTTACTATATATGTGAAGCCCATAATTAGTTTTGGCAGGGATTATTTTACCAAATGATCCCTTAATAATCCTGTTAATAATTTAAAAAATATTACCATATTTTA
Source organism: Papaver somniferum (assembly GCF_003573695.1). Lineage (NCBI taxonomy): Eukaryota > Viridiplantae > Streptophyta > Magnoliopsida > Ranunculales > Papaveraceae > Papaver > Papaver somniferum. The sequence goes on from NC_039358.1 coordinate 227,620,920, forward strand.
TGGTTAGCAAACCTTTTATTTTTCTAGCGGAACTTTGAGTTCGCTTACGTCGCAATTTTTTGTCCTGACTGAACTTTTTTCTGAACATTTATATATTGAGTTCGGTTACGTCCCATTTTTTTCTCCTAACCGAACTTTTCTATGGAAGAAAAAACTCCATTAAAGTTGAGTTTGGCTACCTTTGTCTTCAGAAACATTAGCCGAGCTACACTTGCAGAGAGTTCGGCTATCTGTTCTTCAGATGTCATAACCGGACTTTATTGCCATAGCCGAATTAATTTATAAAATTTTCATTTTCTTCAAAAGTTTTGACCATTTCAATCAACATTAACTAAATTCGAAGTATACCTATGCACCCAAACCCCCATTTCGCAAATAGACCATCTCAAAAAAGAATAAAAAAATTAATCCAAAACCCTATTCTTCTCTCTCAATAATTATTGTTCTAAAATAACCACTTTCAAATTTAACCTCATAATCACTAATTAACTTAACTTAATCAGTTGACTAACCTATCATTAAACTAACTAATTTTACACTAACTTAACTAGAAAGGGTAATTTTAGTATTAACATAAATACTTAGATAAGGAATGATTTAGATTTACTTCATAATGACCTTTTAAAATTTAAATGATGGTCCCCAATGAAAAAGGGATGGTGCCCAGAAAACGGTTCCTAAGATATAATGACGAAGTGGGCTTGAGTTGACAGAAGAAGATGGGTATCAAAAGATTTAAAGGTCTAGGCAAATAAAGCTCTCACATTGAACGATAGCTGAAAAAAGTTTTTTGTAGCTTTTGTGAAATGAGAGTTTTGTTGCGCACACTTGGTTGATTTAAAAATTACAAACTCAAAAGAAAAACTTAACTTACCATGTTTCGAATTTTATGGAATTCCAAATTCAATTCAGAAATCGAGTACACTTTATTTTGATAGTTGATAAGGGGAAAGACACTTTTATTAGACGGAAAGCTGGACCTGGACCAGGGATGGATTAACTAAAAACTAAAATCCCCACTCAATGGATTCTTAACTTTTAGTACAATTTTTTTTGATCAATTGCATATGATTAGATACAAACCACATATAAAAAAAACCCAAATTCAATGGTAAGAATGATTCTGATTCTAGCTTGATGTAAATAAATGTGATGAATGAATCATTCGGGTAGAAAAGAATAATGATTCTCAGATCACATCTAAAATGATTTAAGAATAAGATTTTTGCTTGACTTTTTGTTTTGTTTCGGAATGTTTCACCACGGATGGAACGAGAAAATCACGAGCATGTGCAATATATGCTATGGCCTAGTTTGGTACTGTTGTTACATCAACAGGATTGATCCTTTCGATTTTTTTTAAGCAATTGATCCGATCGATAAAAATATCTATTAAGATTAATTTTGAAAATAATAAGAACCCGAATGATAAAGTGTCTTACATCACCGAGCTTATCATGATGATGAAGCAAAGTTTAAATTGGCTTCTTCAATTAAAATCACTTAATATTCACCAAGTCTGATTAAAGTTTCCAAGTTGCTAACGTTCACTGAACCTAACTAATCTTGCTCTTACACTATAGGTTAACAGTTAACTTGGTCAAGAGACCTATTTTTAAATCCACCCAGAAAATGGCTTTCCTTCTAATAAAAGTGACTTTCACCTACCCAGAATTCCTTCTAATAAAAGTGACTTTCACCTTGACGGTTATCTTTATTTTCAAATTAATACATAAAAAAGGGAAAACAAAAACCCACATATTTCACACATATATATTTTCTACAAAAATAAAAGAAAGAAATAAATAAAATCTGCATACATATATTTCGTATATTTTCTCTACTTATTTAATCCATTCGCCTCGCCGTATCAAATCAAAAATGCATTGCCACTGGGCGAGGCGAAGTCCCTTGCACACCAAGTTTAAAATTTAATGTCATGTGCATAATACGGGCACAAAACTAGTATATATAAGGAGGTGAGATGTGATGGTTCATAGGAGAGGCAAAGAATACCTCTGACCTTTGGGCGATGGAAAATAAAAAGAATAAGAAACAGAAAGGGGTTCCATTTTATTAATGGGTTTAGAATGAAAGAGAAACTAATCAGCTTTAGTACCCCCACAAGCGCATTCTACTTTTTCTGGCTGGTTAACTGTTGTAGGCACGGTGCAAATAATTTATGGAGTTTTAATATTTCCTTGGCATCCATCTATCTTTAGTATTGGTGAACAAAACAGTTCAGAAGATTTGAAGACTGTGTTGTTGGATACTTGGATTACCAAGCTTCTCCTGGTCAAACTGTGAGCGTAGCAAAAGGAAAATGCTTTGTGGTTGATACTTCTACTGATAAGAGGAAAACGATTGGCGAGACAATGCAAATGGAGTTAGCTTCATTTCCTTGTATATATATATACCTGGGAACAACACTGATGCCTGGTAAAGTACTAAAGTTAAACCTGATCACTTGTGGTCATTTGCTGAATTGTTGCAGAAAAGATTAGTAACATGGATTGTAAGTTACTTCACTTTCAAGCTAGAATTACTCTTATCAAATTTGTTCTTAGTAACCCAACCAGCTAAACATAAATATGGATGCATCATTTGATAATACTTTGAAATGCTTTGGTGTTGGACTGATTATACGTGACTCAATAGGGAGCTGCGGAGGCATCAGAGACAAATACATCAATGGAGGAGTAGATCCGAAGCAGACGGAATGTCTGACCATGAAGGAAGCTATCTTATGGGCCAGAGACTATGGAAGCAATAACATCATTTTGGAAAGTGACTGTGCAAAGGTAGTTAACTCAATCAAGACAACCAACTCCTCGTTTCAGTGGATGAATTAAGGTCTCGTAGATGAAATAAGACTCATGCAAGCTTATTCTACTACATCATAGTAAACTTTGTTAAAAGAACGGCAAACAATGCATCCCATGTAATAGCTAATGAAGTTAGGACTCAAAGGCAGACTTTTACTTATTTTGCAAACTTCCCAGACAAAATTGATATTGCTATCAGGGAAGATAAAAATTCGGCCAACTTAAGTTATGTATAAATTTTAAGTTATGAAACATAATCCGTGATTTGCATCCACAACAAAAATAAAATAATCTTTCTTAGCACTTTAGCAGCGTTTATATCTATAATATGACCATTTATAAAGAACGATTTTTTCGGGACCATGGTTTTTTTTGGGGACCATGGTTCTATTTTTAGTAAGACATTTAGAAGTAAATATAGGTCACCTCTTATCTAGATATTTATATTAATACCTAAACTACCCTCCTGATTAATTTTGGCAATGATTAGTGAAGTCATTAGTAAAATGTTTAAGCTAAAGAAGTAGAATTAGTGAGAGAGTAAAGTTAGAGAAGTTGAAGATGAAAAACATGGAAAATAAATTTTTTTTCCAATTCACTAAGCTTGAGTATTCAAGTGATGATAACTCATCTGATTCTTCATCTCCATCCTCTCCTAGAGTATTTGTTAATCGTCACAATGATCTAGATATGAGTTATTTCTTAGATGGTGAATGTATTCTTCCACAAACTCAATCTCAAGATAAAAATGATGGATTTTACCAACCACAATCGAAGGAAGAGTATTTGGGTATCCAAGTATGCTTCAAACTTAGATAATGGTGGTTGAATTGGTCCAAATATTCATAAAACTGTATTTTTTTATAAAAAATTCCTGCTAGGTTCAGGTAGTTCGGTTACCAAGTGTGAAGAACAGGTAACCGAACACGGAGTTCAGTTAATAAATGTCAAGAACATATAACCGAACACAGAGTTCGGTTTCTTTCTTCAAACACACAAGTAGCCGAACTTTAATAATAAGATTTACAGAGGTATGTTCGGTTAGTTCGCAAACTTCAACGCAACCAAGTTCCCAACCAAACTGCAGGTTAAAAGTAACCTAGTGTTAGAAGTTCGGTTGGTTCGCAAACTTCAACATATTTTGCGAATAAACCGAACTGGGCTTATATATGCATATATGCAATTAGGCAAACGTTCGGTTACTACGAAATTTATTTCTTGGCGAATTAGGTAGAATTCGGTTACGAAGTTTCAAAGGTAGAGTTCGGTTACAAAGAAAACTTAAAATTTTTGCGAACGAATCGAACTTTTGGACTTCTCATTATTTTCGTAAACTAAAGTTCGGTGATATTATTTTGCGAAGGAACCGAACTTATGTACTTGTGTTGTTTTAATACAAGGAGTTCGGTTAAAAGTATTTTTGCGAATCAACCGAACTCTGAGTTCGGTTAAGAAAAATTAATCCGTGATAACCGAACTTTTTGTGATGAAAGCGAACGTTTTGCGACGTAACCGAACTAAAAGTTCGGCTGAGACTTGTTTTTTGCGACGTAACCGAACTTTTCTCTGAAAAAAAACCTCCATTAAACCTCTCTGCAACTTCCATTTTCAACTCATTTTGATGATTACTTCTCATCTATTCAACCAAAAACGAATGACAAGTAATGGGTTTGTGTGAATATTTTTGTTAATGTTTTAAATTAAGCTATATATATATAGGTGGTGGTGGTTGGTGGTGGTGATAATCGGAGGTGGTGGTGGTAATCGGTGGTTGGTGGTGGTGATAATCGGAGGTGGTGGTGGTGGTAATCGGCGGTGGTGGACGGTGGTGGTGTGAGGAGGTGGTGGTTATATATATATATATATAGGTGGTTATTAGGTTGGTTTTAAATTAAATTAGGTTAAGGGTAGGTTAGTCATTTCACCGCTTTAGGACACCCCTTATAATTATAGGGAAGGTGGCCTAATAAAACCATGGTCCCCTCAAAAAAACCATGGTCCCTAAAAAAACATTCTTTATAAATGGCCAATATGGGACCCCAATGGGCCATTTGCATTTCTCATGAAGTTGCTGGTTCGAAGTCCAATCTGGTAGGCATGTTCCTATGGGTGTGGAAAACATTCATGTTTGCCATTTATGCACCCACTACGGAGCTGGCAAACTAGCAAATTGGCCTGGCTAAGTGGCAAATTTGCCACTTAGCCAGGCCAGGTAAAGTTTCAACCGAGTGGTCGAGTCTCGACTGCTCGGTGTAGTGTCCACCGCCAGCGTTCTAGACTAGACCGCTCGTATCATCTCATCCAACAGTCATCATTTCATCATCCTATAAATACAATATCAAATTTCATTTCAACTCACACCATTTCTTCAATCTCCATTCTTTCACTCCACAAATCCAATATGTCCGTTCGAGTTCGAGCTCGCAAATTTAGCATATCTGAAGATGAATCCGTTTGCAGGCGCTATGTTTTTATTATGCAAGATATGGCCGATGGTGGACAACATATCAACATCAAGAGGTTGTATGGAGTCGCATATTTCAGAGATTTCAAGAAGAAACATTGAACCTCATCAATAATCGAAATGCAGGCGAATTGTGTCATCGCTTCAGAATAATCAGCAAGGATGCTGCACTTGCTGAAGGCTATCGAAACCGACAAAATGGCCAAAACGCATTTGATGTTGAGCAAATGTGTCGTCTCGAATGGCGCGACAGAGTTGGAAAAAAAATTCAATTTAAGGGTTGCTATCTTATCTTGAGGGTGTTACTCTATGATCAGTTTAGAACTGCATAAATATGATGCATCTTTCATTTGTATGATGCAACTATCATTTGTATCAAGTTTTAATTTTAAGAAATTATTAATATAAGACTAGTGCATTTTTCATTAAAATCGTAGAATTTTAATGTACATTAGTGTCTCTTTCATTCATTTAGATAATGACATAATTTATAATAAAGACTTTAAAAGTACAAATTTGGGACAATGTTCTTCATCTTGTTTATCTTTTTTGTTTCACCAAACTTCCAATCAATGCGCTCATGAACAGAATTTCCCTTGTTTATTTTCTTTGCCTTCAAATTTTCCTTCCCTTGAGCTTTTCTTTGTCTTTTCTTAGTTGGAGGTTTGATTTGGTTAATATCCAAAACTTGCAGACTTCTTTTGTTTTTACCTATTTCTTTATAGCCTTCACATATCTTACTAAGGGCGGATTCAAGCACCACTCCAGAAAAATCAAGTTGGGTAGCCAAGTCAAGTTGGGATTCAAACTTTGCCATTTTGAAAGATAAAGATAGAAATTTTTTGTGAAAAAAATTTGGCGTAATTTTTGTGTGATTTTTTGCCCTTTTTATAGTGGTGGAGAAAGAGCCGTTGGAGGTTTCAAATCCACCGAACGATAGAGTCTACACCGCTACGGTATAGTCTCAATCGTTAGGTGGAGACCCGACCGCTTACCTTTTCTAGTGACGTGACCAGTTTGCCAGGCCAGCTGGCATGACAGATAGAGGGTTTAGCCATCCCATAGAAATCGGCCGTAATACTGGTTTAATTATAATTTTATTATTTTCTACATCGATATCAACTCGGACAAATTTCTCTAAAAGATATATACTTGACATTTTAGTTTTATTCGTGGATTATTCAATGGATGACTTATTACCATTCATGTTCATAATCTCCCTCCTTGTTGCATAACTTCAAATATTAAACCATGGGCGAATAGAGTGTGAACAAAAATCTTTGAGGGAATTTTTTAAGTGCTTGTTTGAAGGATTTTCAAAAAAAACAAAAAAAAAATGAAAAATCGCCAACTGTATACAAAACGGAGATGCATCTGGTTGATGCACGCCATTGCTGCGTAACTTTGGTATGCTATGACATACACAAAGAAACAAAAAGTTGAGTATATGGTGCATGTGACCTGCACAGAAAGACAAAAAGCTAGCGTATATGATAATCCAAGCCGAGGACCAAGGTCTACAGAATCTAGCCACTTTAGTTGAACAACAAGTTGGAGTTGTTTATTCTACTTGCAATGAATTGGTAACTGATCATGAACTTAGTTATGACTTCATTTCATCATCTTCTTCTGCATATCATGTTGGTACTTATCATCAGTAGTATTCAATTCCCACTAGCTTGTCATGGATGTGATGAACAGGAAAGAAGAGCTCTCTTGGATTTCAAACTATCTCTGGATGATGATCCTTCAGACCGATTGTTTTCATGGCAAGAAGGAATCCAACATAAAAACTGTTGTAACTGGCATGGAATTCAATGTTCTCATGATCATGTCATCTCCATCAACCTTCGAAATACAGATCTTGAGATTTACTACCATGAAGACAAAATATTAGACGATATGCCGACACCAAAAACTGCATTAGAAGGTAAAATCTTATCTCCTTCTTCTCTTTCGAACATTACACATCTCGAGTATCTTGATCTTGGGTTCAACAATTTTCATGAATCTCAAATCCCCGATCATTTCTTTTCCCATCTAACAGAACTCGTTCATCTTGATTTCTCTTATTCAAATCTTTCGGGATCAATTTCGACACAATTAGCCAACTTAACATCTTTACAGTACCTTGATTTATCTTGCATAGGCAGCAGCTTTTATTATTTCACTTCATGCTTAGAATTATCATCATCTACAAAATGGGTGACAGGGTTAGAGGAACTCCAGGTGTTAAGGTTGAGTGGTATCGATTTATACGATGAGGCAGCTCCGTTCCCAGAACAACTTGTGAATTTAACTTCACTTTCCATTCTTGATTTGTCTAATTGTAAACTGCAAGGTTCTGGGGTTCCTCATCTTTGGGAACTCAAAGAGCTTGATGTGAGTGATAATTGGAATTTTCACCCTGATCTAGCTAGGTTGTTTCAAAATGAATGGCCAGAACTTCAGAGACTTTCAATATCACGTACTTTAGTGAACGAATCAATCCCGTTTTCAATTTCTAATGCACTGCAACTAGTTAGTGTTTCTGCCTCGTCATGTTCAATTCAAGGATCTTTACCTTCTTCAATCTACAATCTTTCGCGGTTGCAGACTCTAGACGTCTCTTACAACAACATTACAAGTTATATCCATTCCTCAGTGTCCAATCTAAAATTACTAAACATTCTCGACTTGTCTCGCAATCATTTCCAAGGTACTATACCAATATCAATCTGTGAAATCTTTTCTCTCCAAAGACTTGACTTGAGAAGTAATAGTCTAACAGGAAGCATACCGAGTTGCATTACAAATTTCAAAAACCTGTTTCATTTTAGTGTGCAGGGAAATTCAATTGAAGGCAATGTTTCGTTAATAAGTTTTATCAATGAAATGAGGCTAACTTATCTAGACCTGAGCGCAAATAGCCCGCGGCTAACCGTAGTTGTAGACCAACATTTCCATCTCTACTCTAAATTTAAACTACAGTATTTGAATTTGAAATCTTGCAATATGAAAGGTTTGTTCCCAACTTTTATATGCAAATTAAATGATCTTAGGTATTTGGATTTGTCCCATAACAATTTAACCGGAGTCATCCCTTCTAATTGCATCTCTAAACTCAAAAATCTCAATAGAATCGATATGTCATTTAACAAAATCCGCGGTCCTCTGCCGCTTCCACCTGAGCAAGCTCCGGGTAGCAAAATTTTTCCTGTTCTTGATCTATCTAACAATGAACTCAGTGGTGAAATCTCAACAGAATGTGGAAAAAGACTTTCAAAATTTTATTCCATTAATCTAGTTGGTAATAAACTTTCGGGTTCAATTCCATTTTCTATATGTTCAAATAATTCAATTCCTGTATATATTGACTTCTCAAGCAACAATTTATCCGGCGTAATACCTACCAGTATCGGGTACTGCAAAAATCTTAATGTTCTAAACCTTGGCAGCAACAATCTCATCGGAAACGTACCGCATGAGCTTGGAAAAGTACAATCATTAAGATATCTTCAACTGAATGACAACAATCTCAACGGCACCATTCTTAACTTCATCAGTAATATTGAATACTTGCAAGTTCTCAATTTAGCGAATAACCACTTTGAAGGAAGTATACCCACTGCATTTGGTTCACTTCATAACCTATGGATTCTTTCGTTAAGATCAAATAAGTTCAGTGGATCAATACCTGAAGAGATTTACCATTTAGATCAACTTCAAATGGTAGACTTATCAGTAAACTGTTTCTCCGGGGAAATTTCTGCTGAAATAAGAGGTTTAGTATTTCTAAGAACTAGACCTACTGGTGCGGTCGTGCTTAATGATTACAGTGCTAATCTGCAAGTGCAGATGGTGATTAAAGGGGTACTGACACAATTTGGGAAACTGAACAACTATAATTCAGGAATCGATCTTTCGAGTAACAATCTTGAGGGCAACATCCCAGAAGAGATTTGTTTACTACAAGGGCTTTCAACGCTTAATCTATCACATAATTTTCTTTCTGGTGTAATCCCTCAAAGTGTTGGAAGCATGGTTGGTTTAGGCGCGCTGGATTTCAGTTTTAACAAATTGTCTGGACATATCCCAGAATCTCTAGTATCAATAGACTCTCTTGGGTATTTGAACCTATCTCATAATAATTTGAGTGGCAAGATACCAAGAGAACCTCACTTTGATACATTAAGTGGAGATGGTTCTGCATATGCCAATAACAGTTTGCTGTGTAGCTACCTTACAAACATTACTTGCACAAATGATGAAAGAAGTGATGCTTCTCCAACTGAAATTGATGGAGAGGACGATCCAGAAAACGCAAAAGATAAGTTGTTGTTATATGTTATAGTTGCTTTGGGGTATGGAGTTGGAATCTGGGGTCTATTCTTGGTTTTGCTTGTCAAGAAAGAGAAATGGTGGTTAGGGTATTGGAGATTAGTGGATGTTGTTGCAGTGGGAGTTGTCGGAAACTTTGTCCGAACTAGGAGGATGGAAAACACTGAAAAGGAATTGTCATACTTCTGACTTCAAGGTTCTTTGGATTCTTTTAGACAAGACTATTCAACCCTTCCAAACAATAATATTTCACGAGTAAGAATGGGTTAGTGTAATGTCATTGTCTCTTGAAAAATTAGAGAATGTGTGGGCTGTGGTTGTATAATACTATTGTTATATGCTCATTTGTTATGTATGATAATCTTCTACCATGCATGGATTTAGTTTTTCTTCTTCTTAGAAGGAGTTTGAAAGACACTCCTATCCGAAACGGGTTCGTATAAAAATGTTGATTGTCTTGATCCATTATGGATGGTCTAATGGGCAATATACAAAAAAGATAGTATAATTGATCTATCTACCAATTGTATACCTACTACCGTATACATAGACTTTTTCTAGTCAACGGCGTTAGGAAAGAACGGACCAAAGGCTGCTAAAGTAGTCAAAAGTTCAAATCCAAACGTGCAGATCGGAGAAGCTATAGACTTAATGTGATAATTAAGGGAACAAACAAGGAGTCCTTGAAAGAAGCTCGGTCTGTGCCGGCATTTGTCAAACAAATCATTCTTATCGTGACCACAAAGATTGCATGCACTGACTACTGTTTACATATACTTTTTCCGGTCAACGGTAGTAAGAAGAAACGCACTAAAGGCTGCTAAAGCAATCAAAATTTCAAAACGAAACGTGCTGATATTATAGACTTAATCTGATTCTTAGAGAACAGATAGGGAGTCCTTAGAAAGAAGTATTGGAAACAAAAAAAAGAAGTCCTTGAAAGAAGCTCAGTCTCCGGTGATGCGGGAACTTGTCAGCATATCATCACCATCATGAGTCAGTCCAAGGTTGCATGTTGGAGTCATGTCCCCGGCACCCTAATAATCTCTTGATGCTGGAGAAGGAAAGGGATTTTCCAATCAACATAGATGTTCTGCTCTGCCGACTATAAAATTAAGATATCTAGAGACTACAGACTCTATAGAGCTGTGCCGGCTCGTTTGAGTAAATATTAACGATATAGTCAATTATATCAGTTGACTACTCACTGAGGCAACTGAATTAGACCGTAAAAAACACTTTTAAAGTGCGGATAATGGGTCAGAGCCAACCTGGAGTGGAAAAACTGTCTTTCCACTTGAAATTGACCAGAAAATCTGAATGGATTTCTAACTACGTTTTTCCTTCCAATTTCTTTGCAGTTGGACGATCAAAAGCTCTAAATTATATATTTGCAGCGGAAAATGGTTCATTTGTCGAAATATTTTTAAATCACGGTTCAAATAGACGAGTAAAAAGTAGTTTCAGTAAAAAATAGTAAGTCATTCTAATTTAAATTTAAAAAATAGCAAGGATGAAACTGGATATATCTTGTGTAAATTAAAAATAAGAAAAAATATTTGAAAATGAGCACGATGAAACTGATTACGTCCTGCCTATTTTTACATTTTTGTCCATTTAAACCGTATCAAAATCTAACTGTCCATTTCACCCAAAAATTATTGATTATGGTCTTTTTAACCAATTTTATGGATTCGCAAGCTCTAACTTTTTTTCCCTGATTGGATGAAAATGATTTTTTTTTTTTAATATCAAACTCAACTTAATTGATTAGATAGAATTTTCCAAAATCACTAGTCATTAATAGACGCAATACATTTTAATCAGCATATAGAAGGCTTCCTTTCAATCGACCTTAATACCTTAATTAGTAACTTAATAACCACTTAATCTTTTATATCTTCGAGTACAAGAATGGTTTGTTTTTTATATAAAACTTGCCAGTGGGAAGTTTCTCAGGTGGTAGTAAGACAATTTGTGCAGCCATTTCCGCAGCTGAATCCGCCGAGTGATTTCCTTTTCCGGCGGTCATGTCTGTCTGTGTAAACCCGGGGCATAAACAATTGACAGATAATCCCAACCCATCATAACGCTTAGCTAAAACTCGAGAGTACGCATTCAATCCTACTTTCGAGACTGCGTAATCTGTCCATACCTTTGGCCATCCTTCTCTTTCCCAAGTACCAGTAGTAACATCTTCAAGAAATCGATTTACAACAAAATCTATACGTTCTTCGCATAATCTGTCTTCGTCTTCTAATAACTCCCTTACAACAGGATTACTCACCTTCTGCATTTGAGAAAGTAAACAATATAATTTGCGACTGGTTTTACATCAGATAAAAACTCAACGACATGCGACCTAGGATGGGGAAGTTCGTGGTCTCAAGTCTTAACCTGCCCCAGTGTTTTAAAAGGTCCGGCATGTTAAAGAAAAATGAAAAAAAATAAAGATGTGGGACCCACACAAACAATATGCCCGGTAAATGGGAGGGAACCAACCAAAGTGTCCCAAAATATTTTGTTGTCATGAATAATTGAACTAGTTGTCTAAAGTTGTACTAGGTTAGTTGTTCTACTTACGTTCAACAAGCCAAGACGCGAGCTAACATTCAAAATCCTGCTTACGGATTCGGAACGGCGGAACAGTGGTAGCAGAGCTTCGGTTAACAACTTCGGTCCATAGTAGTTTGTCTTGATGGTGGTTTCGGCGTGTTGCATCGAGTTCTCGTTGATCTCGTTGAACGATACAGCAGCATTATTCACCTAAAACGTATACACGAAGATAAGTATATATGCAAAATTAGCTCTTTGGAGATATTTCTGAAATCCAATAATAAATGTCCAAAATTTTCAATCAAAACATTTAACAATTTTTGAGAAAAAAGGTTTATATGTATGCAAGTGGAGTCGCATCTTCTGCGCACAATAAATACAAAGATAATGTTTGTAGACTCCAGATTTTGTTTCTGTCAGTTAATTCAATTCTGAAATAAAAGTTAACCATTTTTTTTCTTTCTTTCTTTTCCGATCTATAAAGCGAGAAATATATTGATAAGATAAGAAGTAATGAAGTAATAGAAAAGCCAAATTCAATAAAAAAGTTTACACCAATAATGTCATGTATTGGACCACTTGACATGATCGAGTGTTGTGTTCTCCATCAAACATGGCCAACTCAACCAACCCCATGATCCATGATTCCTTTGACAATTATTGGAGTTTTGATTAGTCCGAAAGCATTTTATAACATGAAATCGGATAATTATATGAACTGACATATCATGTGGTCTTAAATAACTAACGTTCAGTATCTTGCGAGTCAATTTTCATGAAAGACTAAGATTTAAACAAAACCGCGTAGATACCATGAAACAAACACACTGACAGTGACCACCTTAAAAAAATGATGGATGCGGTGATGGTAAGGTTAATAAACAGAGATTTGATTTTACTTACAAGTATATCAAGACCTCCAAATGCTTCTTTCAACCATGAAACCAGTTCATTGATGCAAGCAGTGTCCATAACATCTAATCGGAAGAATCGAACATTATTGAGTCCTTGAGATTTGAGTGATTCAATTGCTTCTTGACCTTTAGAATCATCTCTACAAGTTAGGACTACAGTTAATCCAAGCTCGGCGAGTTTCTTAACTAGAGAGAATCCGATCCCTCTATTTCCTCCGGTCACAACCGCTACGGTGTTTTCCGACCACCACCTATACGTGCAACAACCACAAATTATCAATATCACATCTCCAAACATTTACAAGAACATAAATAGATACAAATTGAGAATCAAAGATCAAGAGATAGAGAAGTATTACCTAGTTAAGGAAGCAGAGGGCTCGTTAACTTCTTTTAATGCCATTGAAAGAGATGATACAAGTTGAGAGACAGAGGAGAACTATAGATAGATAGATAGATAGATAGATAGATAGATTGTATAGAGGAAGATCACCAAGCTAATGAGGAAGAAGAGTAGAGGGCAGCTTTAATGCCGATGAATGAAGTGAACACACAAGTTGACAAGATATATAGAATAAGAGTGACGATTCAAATCAAATAAAATATATAAGACTTGTGGACATTTTTCAAACTAACTAAATATATACATATATATTCACATTTACTCAAGTATATTTGGATGGGTGACGACTAAGTCGAGTCTTGATTTGATTTTTAGGTTTTGGATAATTTATTGTATCATAGGTTGAATTATTTTGATAAGACCCATAGAAATCAGATCAGTATAGTTGAAAATCATTTTTCAAATGAATACGAGGAACACCATTAGAGCTAGCACTATCTCCCTTCCCTATGCCTCTTTATCCATCAAAAACCCAAAAATTCATGTGACGTGCTCTCCCATATCCCTACATGGGTAATGATATTCATCTCTTTCCCAACACGGAGGATTATATCTGATCCCGCTTGTAGGGAAGGGAAACCACACTGTTACTCAGTTGCCGTATTTTTTCACACTTAACATTTTTTCTGGTTTTTAAAGTTTTACCTTAAAACTTTCCATTTTCACTTTTTTTTTTTACTAAAACTCCTTTTTTACTTATTATATCTCCTTTTTTTACCTATTATACATCTTTCTTTTACCCTAAAATATTTTTTTTTACCTAGACAAATATATTCCCATAGAAAAAAAATGGAAAAAAAATTTGGCACTATTCATACGGCTAAAGAGTAGCCGTATGGTGTAGGGAAGGGATACCAAACCATCATAGCGAGGTTGGCTTCCTTGTGCCATCCCTTCCCTACATATGAGGGATAAGGAAGGGATGGAATGCACCATAGTGCTAGCTCTTCAGGCACTAAGAGAGATCAGTTTTTATTCTTAAAGCAACGTAACATATACACATAACATGATGGTATTAACGGCAGAGAAATTATTTAAAGAAGCCGTAGGAGTGAAATATTGCACATTCATTATGTATGCGAAGTAAAGATCATTTGTCTTAAGCGAGGATTATCACACATGTTGAAATTAGGATGACGTATTTAATGATGTCAGCATAGTCACGAGTAAAGTGTGATAATCTATGCGAAGGAGTAAAGTATGTGAAATTGAGTGTATGTACATGAGCGATTGTAACACACAGTGATTCCGAAAACAAGGAATCTATTAGCTGCCATCCACTATGTAGTACCCTATATAAGGGGAAGGAATCTGTATAAAGGGGGATCTCTAAGGTGAGTGTTAGACAAGAAATTAAGAGAGAGAAAGTTTATTTGCAGAGCAAGTAAAGTCATTGTATTATCTTGTAACCGATTCAAGAACTTGATAAAATAATAATAAGATTTCCATTATGATTACTTAGAATCTTGTCTAAATTCATAAGGGTGTGGTTGTAGGATTTCCTGCAACTATATTTTGGCGCTAGAAACAGGGAGGAGTGGTATATCCTGTTGGTGAATCTGTGTAAAACTCAAGTTTCCAGAATTAAAAAACTTAGAATTTTTCCTTCAACATTTGAGATTTTCATTCGACAATACAAGAAAGTGGAAATGGTAAGAATTAGATCTTCTGTTAAGCAAGCGGCAGCAGCCAGAAGAAGTAAAATAATTGCCGAACAAAGAAGAGGAGAAATTTATGAGCAATTAGAGGAAGGAGAAAGAACAAATCAAAGAAATGATGTTCCGAATGGACTACAACGTACACAAGAGCAGAATAATGATATTGATTATGAGAGTGGGTATTCATACTACACATACGAACTCTACCGAAGATGAAATACAGAGAACTGGAGATGAAGGAAGAATTGAAGGAAATGAAGAAAATATGACACTTGTAGAACTTAAACAAAGATTGATTGTTGAGCGACAAAGAGAAGATGAAGAGCGTGCGAATTTGATACGACAGAATGACGATTTAAGAGAAGAGAATCTCATATTTCATGAACAAAGATCAAGAAGTGTTACGCGATCAAGATCAAGAACCAGCAGAAGCTCATCAATACATAGTCGATCAAATCTAAGAAATGTCAGACGAGATCAAACATTAGATAATATCGATGAGAATTTGCAAGAAGATGATAATCTACAAGATCAACGCGACGAGAGACGCACAGTAAATGACCGATAGGAACAGCCACATGAGCGTCGACGCAGACAAGAAGATCAAAGGAACCATAGACTTCCAGATGCAACTGAACGTCATCATACTCGTTACGAATCATATATGATGGAGAACATGATCCAGAACAAGGGATAATTCTATTACATGGTAGACAAATGTTGAGGGATCAATATGCACGCGAACAAGAGGAAGAGAGAAACAACGCTTTTCGCGAGCGTGCGAGATTTGAACGAGAAAGACGTAGAAGAAGAAGAGAAGAAACTGAAGAAAGAGAGATTGACTAGGCTATAAGTCAGAATAATCATGAGAATAGATTAAGACAAGCCAGATTAAAAATACCTATGCAACAATATTTAGACCAAACTATGAGCGAAGAAATTCTCCGAGAAATGGATGAATTGAGAGAAATGATGACTATGCGAAAAAATGGTGAAAGAAGGAAGTTAGAGGAAGCAGTAGAGGAAGCTGGGAAAACACCTTTTGCAAGGAAAATTCAAATTGCAATAATACTACCAAAATGCAACTTACCTGTATTCACTAGTATATTTGATGGTAGTACATGTGCAGTACAATACATAAAAGCCTATAGCCGATCTTTATTGCAGTGGGAAGAAAATGATGCGGTGTTGTGTAAATATTTTCCTGCGAGATTGACAGGAGAAGCCTTGCAGTGGTTTGAAGGATTACCAGTAGGAACTATTAGATCATTTCGTCATCTACAGAATGTCTTCTTAGGACAATATATCAGCAATAATATGTCAAGACCAGGAATTGAGACGTCCTTTGGACTTCGCAGAAGGGTCAATGAAAGTTTGCGTCATCTAACAACACGATGGAGAACCATGTGTAGTGAAATGGCAAGACGAGTAGATGAGCGATTTCTTATACTAGCCTTTGTCAATGCTCTTTTTCCTACAAATTTATTATATACAAAGATTTTTATGATAAAGACACCATCACAATGTCGGAGTTGCGTGAATTTCAAGAAGAGTATATTGCACTTGAGGAGAAACAAAGAGAAATGGAATCTTATCCAGTTGCAATGCCTAATGCGAACACTGGGAATGCAAGTTTACTCCCAAGGATGACAAATGTTGTTGCGAGTACATCGCAGGGTAACCAAGGAAAGAAAAGTACATAAATGGAACAAAAACAGGTAGCAATGGGTTGTGCATATCAGGAGGAACTCGAAAGAGAATATAAAGAAGCACAATCCCAAGCTAGAGGAAGAAATAACAAGATTCAAAGAATGGATAATCCCATGGAAGATTATGGAGGTCAACAACCATATCATAATAAAAGACAGGGATCTGGAAAGGTGATTTTGGAACAAATAAGCTTGCCAAAGTTGAATACTACAGTAGACAAAGTCAAGGAAGTTGTTATACTAATGGAAGAAATTCCTGAACCACACAACGTAGGAGATGAACCACCACCGAGTACAAGGAGCATAGAATTCTGTGTATATCATCCCTTTCATGGCCTTACAACAAGTAATTGCAGAAATGTGAGGAAGATCATACTGAGAATGATTGATCAAGGAAAGTTGAGCCACTTCTTAGTACAACAGCTGCAGAATTTACCACCACCACCACCAGGAGGAAATACATATGGTGAGGAAAGAGTAAAGAATACATTTATAATTGAAGTAGGTGCGAAGGCAAATAACCTATATTGCAATGCGATTATACACTCTTTCAAAAATATAGAAGATTTTCATGACAACATCTTAAGTCAGGTATATGCAAGAGATAATGATGGAAGAGAAATTCTCAACCATGCGAAGATATCACCATTAAAGGATTGGCAAAAGCAGGCAATTTCGTTCAGTGCGTAAGAAACACCAGGAGGAGGAGAATTACATGAATGTCCATTAGTGGTGAAGTTGGGAATAAATCCAAAAGAAAAAATAAATGATGATGAAGAAGAAGAAGATGAAGCAAATACTTGGGCTATAAATAGAATACTCATAGATCCTGGGAGTTCTGTTTATATTCTCTTTTATCATACATACAAGACCATGGGAGGAAGGGATGACGAGTTAATTCCAAGAAGTCAAAATGAGAATTCCACTGCGAAGCCTGCCAACAGAAATCGTATTTTGTGTTGTTGATGTTGAATCACCATATAATGCTCTGATTGGAAGACCATGGATGCATAGTATCTTGGGTGTGGCTTCGTTATTTCACCAATGCATAAAATTTCCTTTACCTCAAGGTCTAGGCATAATAAGAGGAGATACAAATGAAGGTAGAAATTGTCAGGAAATTGATATTGATAACTGTGAAGAGCGAGAATACAAACGAAGAAATTGGAAGCAACATGCTAAGGATAGTCAAAGGGGTGAAAGATTAATGGTGGATGTAGTGTCTAACTCTGGGAAGATAGACAAGAAGGATTTTGAAGCAGAATCTTCTGCGAATAATAACACCAAGTGAGTCAGGAAGATTAATTCTAAAGAAGGAGAGCGAGTTCAGAGGCAGAAGTTGTGTTCTCAGAAGAAAAATACCATATGCGATGATATTCGCACAGGGGAAATTGAAGATATCAGGTGAAATACTGTTCTGAGAAGCATCAATGAACTTAAATAAATACAAAAGATGACAGGAGCAGAAGAGTAATATGAATATATTTCTTCATGTATGAGAAATCAGTAAGAATTCTATGTACTAGACTTATATAACTCACACATAAGAATGGAATGAAAATTTTCTATTTTCATAAGATGATATCATTTTGATAAGGAAAATGTAAGACCTTAGTGTGAGGTAACAGAGTATATAACCACATAAGAGAGGCATCCAACTGTGGCGTGCACCCTAGTTCGCATACATGCAAGAGGCAAAAAGTAAGACCTATCACACGTCACATTTGGGGAAAACCTGATAAGCATGACTCAAGGGAAAGCTACATCGACCCTGGAACTTGAGTCATGGAGATTTGGGGTGAGAAAAAACGAAAAATCCCATCCAGGAGAGGTGCCTTAAATTTTCAGTCTAAGTTCATCGCCTAGATTGGAAGACCGAGGTGAGAAAGTCTCTCCTAAGGAGTGCAGAAACTCGATCAGGGCACCGAGGTACACGGTTGAGTCAAGAGTACGGGGGCGTTGGAGCCTACCTTACCATTCTTGACAAGTCCTGACTATGATGCACTCGGTCCAAAGAAACCCCACTTAGGGTGCGGTCTCGTAACGGTAAACCTTATCGGTAGAGGGATAAGAGACTGCGAAATCAACTGGATGTTGCATTACCGGATGGGAGGAGCCAACCTTAACCCGGTAGAGGTAAGATTCTTTGAAGGGGCAACCAGGGGGAATATAAGGACGACACCCTACATTAGGGAGCTGAATTGTGTCACAAAGACGTAAATGTCATGAGGCTTTTTACTCACAGGAGTATTAAGACTTATCATATTTACGCACGAGAAAAACCTGAAGAGGAAATAATACAAGAAAAAGATAAGGTGAGATCAATGAGTTGATATACTACAGTATAAAGACTTCCTGCGATTTCGCCACACAAGAATAAAAAAAAGATAGGCAACATAAGACCTTTAATTAGAAAGGCAAAGTAAGACCTCATAAGAAAAATACGATAGAAGTTAACTTTGTTTTGCATGAATTGATAGAAATAAGTTAGCTGTGAAGTGTTTCGCACGATACAAAATATGATTGAAGTAGAAAGCGACAATATGTTCATCAGCCTATCCATCTGTGACAATTAGCAGAGGCAAGAATGGAAATGCAAATATAAAAAGAGTACTATTTGCCCCATTTGGTAGTCTGATCCATGTGCGAAATAAATGGAACTTTGATATTTGCGAATGTGAATATAAGTTAAAGGGAACTTATAATTAAGGGTTGAAATTAATATTTTAAAGGTATATAAACCTAGAAGACATAAGGATATATAAGAGGCAGAAGAAGGATTTACATCAAGTGAAAAATAATTAATTATCTTCATCATTATGTTCAGCCTCAGAATTATTTCCTTCTTCTTCGTACTCTTCATATTCTTCTTCACTATCAATAATATCAGGAACCACATCGTTGGGAGGAACGTCTGCGAATTTATATTTAGAGAGAGGAATTCTATTGTCAACACAGACTTTCTTAACTGTCGCATCACGAGCGCGAATGGCATTCTTACCATTATTTGAAACAGTGAGGATATAATTCTTTTTCAACTGCTTATACTTGGAGTTGCAAGCAGATAACTCCATTGATAACTTTTCGGTCTCTTCAAGACGTATCTTTTCTTTAGCAGCAAGTTGTGTCTTTAACTCTTAACTTCTTCTCCAGATAATTCTTTTCTTTATCTGCAAAGTATAAACAAAATGGGTTGATTTAAAAGAGATGTCATCTTCAAGAAATAATTATGAAAGAAAAATAAAGTGACCTTCGTGATTGGAAATAATGTCTTTAACCAGCGCAGAATGTTCAGATTGAAGGCTCACATTTACAGCTAAATTTTCCCTAGCATCATTCAGAACTCTAGCAGCCCAACTAATTAAATTCAGCTTCACTTTCTGTGAGAAGTCGAGAACGGATTAAGCTTTTTTCCTCAATGAGTGCGAACTTTTCGCTCAAAGCTAAATCACGTTCATTTCGAACTTTATGGATAGTTTATTGGAATTTTTCTAATGCTTTCGCACCCTTGAGAGCGACTTCATCTTTTTCAGTAATGGTTTATTCTTCTTTTCTTCCAAAAGTTGAATTGTCTCCTTATTTTCATGAAGACGGCGTTTGAAGTTATTAAGTGTAGTTAGTAAGGGTCTATGATTCATTCTAAGAGCAATATACTTCAAGTTTAATCCTTCCGGGCTGAGGTTCTCAAATCCTTTGGTTGGATAATTGTTTAGAGAAGAATTAAGATGTTCTAAAAGGGTTTCCTCGTCAGAAAAGTTAGATGCCTCATCGGAAAGGTTATAAATATTTGCGAATATAAAGAAATGAGGAATGCTAATTATCACGTAAAACAAGGAGAATGAAAAAATCAAATATTACATATCAATAATTTCATCATTTCTTTCTCGAGCCTTGCGAAGTAATTCAATGTTGGTAGAATTTTCAGCCTTAAGTTTTGTATTTTCTTTTCCGAAGCTGAGAAGTTTCCTTTGATAATCCGAAGAAACTGCATACGATAAAAGAGATACCTGTAAAAGTACAGGAAAGATGTTATGTGTCGGAAAGAAAGATAAGAAAGAATATAAGAGAAAATATGAAGGTACATATATTACCAAAGAGCCAATCGCATATTGGAAACTTGGGTTTACAGCAGAAGAAGCTCCGCGAAGAGATGGATCATCCAAAATAGGAGCATCGCAGACTTGTGAGACCATACCAAAAGTCCGTCGTAGATCATCATCATTAAGAGCCGACATAGGATCAGAAAAAAGGTTGGATAATTCTTTCATTGAAGAAGAGATTGATGGATCTTCAGAAACAAGAATATCATCATCACTGGATTCAGAACTTGAAGAAGGGTAGAATTCTTTACGCTTCCTGGAAAGATCAGAAGAAGAAATTTTGGGCCCAGATTTAGATGAAAGTTTCTTGGTTCGTTTCTTGGTTTTCCCAGCATCCTTAGAACCCGGAGTTTCAACCTACGCGAATAATAAAGATAAGGAACATAGGAAACAATATTGTTTAAATTAAGAAAGGGAATGTTTCTTACTTCATTATTCTGCGAAGATGATGCATTGTGCGACGTTTTGGCCTTCTTAGCAGCCTGAAATCAAAATAGTAGCAAAGTAAGAAATAGAAAAAACAAGGTTATGCGAAATTAGGAAGGATATGCGAAGATTTCATACCATCTTCTTATTCTCATTATTAGATAAGAAAAATTTCCAAGGTTGATAAGCTGAAAGATTCGCAGGAAGGGGAAGATCAGAACCATCAACAGCTCTTCCACATACATAAAAACCAACTAAAATGACAGGGTAATTAAGCCAGCATGAATCATTAGATCTGCGAGCAGTGCTATTATACTTATCATTCCAATCAACATCACGCATAATTTTTTGGTCTTCAGTGATACCATATTTTCTTCTTAAGCGCATGTCCCATTTTTTTGATTCATTCTTCATTATCACACCATAGTAATTTTAAAAAAAATTATCAACAGTATGCTCTGAAGGGTTGATGTCTTTATCACGGTACGATGCATTTCGCACTTCATAAGAATAGGATGTTCCTAATCTGGTTGCGCGACGAGAGTATTCTAAAGCTATTCTAATAGCATCTCCACTTAATTGAAATATACCTCTTGCAAATCGATCATCGGATAGAATTTCATAGAATAAGGGAATTTCTAGAATATACAACGGGATGGGAAGATTATTCAAGAGTTGTCCTAGTGAAGTGATGATCTTTTGATTAAACCATTGTTCAGAGTTTATTAATTCAAGATTGAGTTTTGATGAATAATCAGAATGGGAAGGAAGAGAAAGTGAAAAGGCCTCTTATGCCAAATTCTCTTTTCAACCTGATGAATTCAGCTTCCTTCTTTTTACCGGCTGGAGCCATTATGAGAATGGTAATGAGAGATATATAGGTGAATGAAATCACAGTAAAAAAAAATGTGTATCTTAATCAGATCACGGACGGAAATTACAGTTAAAGTGCAGAAGCATGGGAAAAGAAAGAAGAAGATGAAAGAAGGTATATAAGGAAAATTTACTCTCGTTTTTCAAGTTTTTATCTCATTAATGCGAAGAATAAATGGATAGGAGTAGAAGGTTATAAGGACGTGTCAGATAACGAGTTGATAAAAAGACACGCGTAAGTAAGGAAAGCTCAAATTCTGGAAATGTGTCGCTAGAGCAGAATATGAAAACTCTAGCATGTGCGATATTAATAGATGGAGATCCTCATATCGCTCACTTTATAAAGAGAACGAAATGAGAAGAGGAAAAATGTAGGAGTGAAATATCACACAATCATTATGTATGCGAAGTAAAGGTCATTTGTCTTAAGCGAGGATTATCGCACATGTTAAAATTAGGATGACGTATTTAATGATGTCAGCATAGTCACGAGTAAAGTGTGATGATCTATGCGAAGGATTAAAGTATGCGAGATTGAGTGTATGTACATGAGCGATTGTAACGCACAGTAATTCCGAAAATAGGGGATCTATTAGTTGTCATCCACTATGTAGTACCCAATATAAGGGGAAGGAATCTGTGTAAAGGGGGATCTCTAAGGTGAGTGTTAGACATGGAATTAAGAGAGAGAAATTTTGTTTGGAGAGCAAGTAAAGTCATCGTATTATCTTGTACACAAAATTGGTTAAAAAGACCAAAATCAACAATTCCTGGGTCAAATGGACAGTTAGATTTTGATACTGTTTAAATGGACAAAAATGTAAAAATAGGCAGGATGTAACCAGTTTCATCGTGCCCATTTTCAAATATTTTTTCTTATTTTTAATTTACACAGGATGTATCCAGTTTCATCCTTGCTATTTTTTAAATTTAAACTAGGATGAAACCAGTTTCATCCTTACTATTTTTTCTTTTGGCCATTTCACCCAAACTATTTTTTACTCGTCCATTTGAACCGTGATTTAAAAATATTTGGGCAAATGACCCATTTTCCGTATCTTGTAATCGATTCAAGAACTTGATAAAATAATAATAAGATTTCCATTATGATTACTTGGAATTTTGTCTAAATTCATAGGGATGTGGTTGCAGGATTTCCCGTGACTATAGAAGCCATTAAAATTATTTCGATATTTACTTGTAGTTTCATGTAAAATTCCTTAATCTTCGAAAAAATATTTGAGTGGAATGAAAACATCCGGTGATAATCACGTTATTCTAGAAGCAACGGACTAGCAATTTCAAGTTCATCAATAAATTTCAATCAAGTCAGTAATAATATCACTTAAAAAATGATTAACTAGCTTGAGAATCTTTCCTTAAACAATGATATATATTGTGGCACTGGCACATGTACTTTGACTAGTTCCTTAAAGACTCTATGACCAAAGGGAGAACAAATTCAAGATAATGTTGTACAATTAGATGGAACTTAAAGACTCATCGATAATTTTGTCACATGGAGCAGATAAAATATGTTGGACCAAATTAGGTTTGAAGTCTTTCCCTTTCCTCTTTGCATATGCACCTTTAATAATGGCTGTCAAAAGCAGAACAAAATATATATATATATAAAAGTTTCACGAGTGTTATTTGAACAGAACATGCACTCTGTAAACAGTGCTGCAAGTATTTCTCCACTAAGCACCCAGCTAATTAAGAATGTTTAATTAACTAATCTCTTGTGTTCGTTTAGCGGCTGTTGTACGATCTCAATCGCTTAGGACGGTGGTGGTTTGCATTACCTAACCACAAATTGATTATGCAATGTGATACGTCATGAACTATGTTTTCTGGTTTTAAATAACCGAGCCATGCGTTAAACAAGTTAATTTAGATTAAGAAATGATTTGTGTTCCTTCTCTGCGCAATTAGGCCAGTAATTAACTAGTGTTTATGCTGCTCGGCATGTTTCATGTTTGGCACCTGAGATTCTTAAAAGGTTTTAGGCTTTTAGCAACACACTATTATTTATATTTTTTTCTTTTTCTTGGTTCCAGTGTAAAAACTCCTGGTGATTTTTCTTTAACATAATTATGTGGGTTTTGGGTGTTGATACCCAAGATCCGAGTCTGAAACCAATAATTGTAAAGACCCGTAGCCGGAGTTTTCGCCATGAACACTTACTCGGTAAAGAAGTATGGTTATGCTTTCACATCTGAATTTCACTTTTGTCAGATGAGCTTTACTTTAGGTGTGGGAAAGCAACGTACGAATGATGCACACTCCTAGATGTGGATTTATTGGTGGGATTACGCAAACAAGCACTACAGAAAACTGTTTATAAGAAAACAAAACAAGATTTAATAATACAACACTTGGTTTAAAAATAATGTCTTCATTTTAATTTATTTTAACATTATTCTCAGTTAAAACGCATTCTGGAATGTCTGCAGCAGATGCATAAAGAAGGATTGGAAGTGAAAAACTCATTTAGATGCGTGGGTTTTTCATGGCTCGAATTGCATGTTTTCGCATTCTTCTCTGACTGATTCGAAGAGAACAGAAGATAGATATCTCTCACCACAACTCGGAAACAAAACCTGCAACGTCCAGACATAGTATCAGCTAACAAGATAATTGGTTAAAAAGACTCAAAAAAAATAATCAGAGATTAATGTCATCCCTGCAAGACCAATATCAATGTGGGAGAAAGTAAGAAATAAAAGTATCTAATTGAAGTGTTGGTTATTGTAAGATTAGTCTTTTGCATCTAGAACGTTTACGGCAAGATGTCCTCTTTTGGTTTGCTGTTGTTGTCAGGATGCAATCGATTCTAGAACTCAGGCCTGAGCAGATCTTTTGACCAGTAGAGTACAGACACTAAGTATTGCAATTGTATCGCCATCGAGAGAAAAGAAAAAGACCAATTCACATCTTTAAGTTTACTTGAATCTATTTATGTCTTGAACTTTTAACAATTTAACCTGATAAACATTTTATGTGAACAAAGACTTCACACATGATGGGACCCTTAAAAGTCATGCATAAGTTTCACAACTTCAATTTAGAGGAAAAACTTAAGCTTACCAAGGAATGAAAGTCAAGACCCAAAAGGTCTCCATCGGCTGATTTGCCTTTGTAGTACAAGTATTCTCTTTGTGTTTACTATGTATACTCTTTTATGAATGAGACTTGGCTCTTATAGAGTCTTAAATACCATATTCAAAACCCAAGGAAGGAAAAGAGTGAAGGTCCTTACCGCAATAAGCTTTCCTGCATTCTCAGGCCTCTTTGCAACTTTGACGGCAGCTGCTGCAGCAGCGCCAGAAGAAATTCCTACCTGCATGACACGTTGAAACAAAAGCATTCAGGTATAGCAGTTTCTTTGCATGTATCAAAGATCCTCCACAGAAATTTTGTAGCTCGTCATTCAAGAGCAGTCATTTTTATAATTTCTATTGAATTTATGTAAAGAAGGGCCCATTATAGCCCTAGAAATAGGTGAATAGGTCTACTTATTCGCCAAATGACATTGTATTGCTTCTCAAATCTCAAAGAGTTTTTGATCCTCCAACTATAACAAGTATAAACCATTCGATTGTACTTCAAGGAGCTTCCCACGGTTAAATTCCTTAATATCATCTACTTTATGTACCTTTCCTGTAAAATAACTGAACACTTTAATCTAGACCTGACATGGTTAAATGTTTACCACATGGATTCAAGAACCCATATTCAACTAGATAATACAAAATCAAGTCCGAGACAAGAGTAAGTGTACAAACCATTAGGCCTTCTTTAAGTGCCAGCTGTTTCGCTGTTTCAATAGATTCATCACTTGATACCTGTTACATTAAGAATAATGAAATCCCAGAAAACAAGACTGCGTGGTTTTTACAGACAGATGAAATAACATGCATGAGAGAAGAATTGAACCTCAATGATTTCATCAACTACGCTCAGGTCTAAATTCCCAGGTACCAAGCCTGCTCCAATCCCTTGAATTTTGTGCGGACCTGTATATTTCATAGAAGCATGAGGGAAGTATTTAAACAATATGACAATGAACTTTCAGTGAAGATGCCAAACAACCCAGAATATCTAACCATTGCTTACCAGGTGTTCCCCCTGAAAGTATGTTGCTTTCTGTTGGCTCGACACCAATAACCTAATACATCATGAAGTCAATTGAAATTTCACACAATAACATCCTATTCTCAAAACAAATCTTGTTTTCAAAATAGTTAATCTCATAACTGAAAAGAAAACTTAAGGTACCTTTACGTCAGGATTTTGTTTCTTTAGGTACCGACCAACTCCAGATATAGTTCCACCGGTACCAATTCCGGCAACAAATATATCCACTTTGCCTCTTGTATCTTCCCAAATCTCAGGACCAGTAGTCTCAAAGTGAATCTATATGCCCCACATTAAAAAAACTTACTTAGGCAACATGAAATTGTTCCCCCACTCAAAACTAAAATAGATAATCTCATAACCCAGAGTGTTGTTATATTTGAAAGGTACAACGTCCTAGCAATCCCACCATGAGGCAGAACTTCACAACAGAGATGGTCAAACGTGTAAGATTAGTTTAAGGCGATACCTTCGGATTAGCAGGGTTGTCAAATTGTTGAAGCATGTACGAATTAGGTGTCTTCTTGAAAATCTCTTCTGCTTTTTCAAGAACTCCCACCACACCCTTGGCAGGATCTGTAAGAACTAACTCTGCTCCAAATGCCTTCGGAACAACTCGTCTTTCCATACTCATAGTTGCAGGCATTGTTAAGATGAGTTTGTATCCTCTTGCAGCAGCAATAAAGGCAAGGCCGATACCCGTGTTTCCACTGGTTGCTTCCACCAGGACACTCTTGATAATAGAGAGAGAGAATACAAAGTTAGATATAGCAATATAAGGTGATGAGCATATCGAATTTTCTGAAAAGCTATAACTGTTACCTTTCCAGGTGTTATAAGTCCCTTTTCCTCAGCATCAACTATCATACTGTAAGCTATCCTATAATAATTGGAGAAGAATGACGTCAGAAAATCAAATTTCATTCGCTAAGTGTCAGTCTCATAGTATGTGTAATGTACCTGTCTTTGACACTGCTACAAGGTTCCATCATCTCGATCTTGGCAGCAACACTTGCAACACAACCCTCGACAATATGATTGAGGTAAACCATAGGTGTCTTCCCAATAAGCTGTTATATAGCAACCAACATCGACATTGGATAACCTAAGTACAAGTATAATACCATATGTATCATTCATAAACGTTACAATACACAACTGAAGGCTCACCAGTCAGATCGTACAACTTGGCTTAGTCACTCAATTCAATCTAAAAGCACAAAACATAAAGCCCATGTCTCCATTTTCTGTTTCTCCCTCGATCTCAATTCGCAACCTGAGCTACCCTTCTAATTTTTAGAATTGGCCGTTCAAAATTGGAAGGTATTCTAATAAAACTAACTACAACATAATTTATATGTCACATCAAGTATAGATTCTATCTGGGTGGCACCGGCTTCCGGCTTCCCAGGGCCGAAACCCCCCAAATGCAGATAAATCTAATTGGGAGTTGACCCAGGATACATGTAAGCTCTAATGTTTTTGGTAAACAAAAACACCCAATTGACAACAGTAATCAGTGATATGCAACAAATTGAACACTTATGAAACAGAAATTCGAGTAAATGACTGGACAAAACCAATAAAAATTCAAACTTTATTTCAAAATGAATACAAGTAAACAAAACCCAGTTTGTAATTTGGGTTGACTTAATGATTGTGAAATGTATATACCTGAGTAACATCTTCAGCAATGTTAGAACCTTCAATTTCAGCAGATGGTTTGACTAATTGGGGTTTAGATTCAGAAGAAGAAGAAGAAGAAGAAGAAGAAGAAGAAGAAAGCCCTAATTTGGGGATAGAAGTCGATGGGTTTGAAGCCATTGTTGTTGTTGAATGGTTGGAGATTAAGAGTTGATGATGAGTCTGAAACCAACAACTCTAAAGATCCATAGGTTTCATCACGAAGTTGGAATGGCACAAGAAACAACATTTTAACTGGTAGTGAAGTTGATATCAAAGAGGATGAAAAGGAAAGGCAACTTCGTTCGTACTCCATCCGTCCCACTAATAATAAGTGACCTAGTTATTTTTAGATTTTGTCCCACCATTAAGTGACTTATATCAATAAACAAGGAGATATTTCTAAAATTATCATTTTAATTGATTATAAGAAATATAAGAAATATGCATAATTTGATAGTCATGTTTATATTTGTTACGTAGGTGTTTTAAAATGTTTTTCAATGGTATGAAGTTTGCGAACATCTGCGGTGTAGTTTGAGAGATAAATCATTTCAAAATTTCACTATTTATTATTCATAAGAGTATAATTGTAAAAAGTGCTTAAAAATACATTTCCCCTTGCTTACCTTAAAAATTGTACAAACTTGAACGAGATCACTTAATGGTCGGACGGAGGGAGTATTATTTTAACCAAATAATCCACTTTTGTGTGAGGGGTGAGTCCGATGTCGTCTTGGTCGGGTTAGGGACAGTAGGACGACTTTATTTCAGAGAGATTGTAGGTGGAATCTCATAATTTTTGGAGTACTTCTAAATTCGTGGAAAATGAGGGGTTTAAAAACCTGGCCAGATCCGGGTATACCCGGATTAATTAGGTATACTCATTTTGTTCCCATCTAAGATAGTGTGCTATGGGGTGTCTAAACGATGCTAAAAGACCAAATTACCCTTGCTATTAATATTCTGCCGACTTTTTTTAAAATGTATCTTCAAAACTGTAACCCAATATGATGAAGAAATTAATGATCAAAACGAAACTAAAAAAAAATGTGGCTACAGGATTTGAGATTGAGTATGATTGTAGAAAGATTGTAGATACAAAGGAGATGAAGAACAAGCCCGTAGAGCGGAAGAAAAAGAAGAAAAACAAAAAATGTTTTATGCTTGTCAAAGTGCTATGGAGACTTCCAAAAGTGAAGTGTGGTTTGTGGATAGTGGTTGTACAACTCATATGTCTGGTGACAAAAACGTGTTTGTTGATATGGATACTTCCATAAATTCTCTCGTGAAGATGGGGGATGGAAACATGGTTCAAGCTAACGGAAGAGGTACAATTCGCGTGCAAACTATCAAAGGAGAAAAATACATTAGAGATGTGTTATATGTTCCAGACTTGGCACAAAATTTGCTTAGTATTGGGCAACTTGTGGAGCTTGGGTACGCGGTCCATTTTGAAGATGGATATTGCACATTTATGACAAGAAACACAAGGACAAGAGACAAGTAATGAAGAGTATCAAGATGGAGAAGAATATAAGTTTTCCAATTGTGTTTGAAAAACAGAAGAATCTTGCAATAAGGATGGAAACCATTGATGAAACATGGTTATGGCATAAAAGACTTGGGCATTTGAATTTCAAAAGTCTTAAGGTGCTTTCCAACAAGAACATGGTGCAAGGACTTCCACAACATATCAACCATAAGGATGGAGTGTGTGAAGGTAGTGCACTTGGGAAGCAACATCGCCAACCATTTCGAAAAGGTGTAGCATGGAGAGCAAAAGAACTTCTTGGTTTGGTACATAACGACGTGTGTGGACCAATGAAGACACCAACTCATGGTGGTAATAGATACTTCATTTTATTCATTGAGGACTTTACTCGTATGACTTGGGTGTACTTCATGAAACAAAAGTCCGAAGTTTTTAGCATCTTCAAGAAGTTTAAAAGCCTTGTTGAAAAGCAAAGTGGTCACTACATCAAAGTTTTGAGAAGTGATAGAGGCAAAGTGTACTACAACAAAGAGTTTGATAAATTTTATGAAGATGAAGGCTTGGAAAGGCAACTAACCGTGGGTTATACTCCTCAACAAAATGGTGTTTTCGAGAGAAAGAACCAAACTGCGATGGAGATGGCGAAGTCCATGCTTCATGAGAAGGGTATGCCTAAAGAGTTTTGGGCCGAAGCCGTTAACACCGCCGTCTACTTGATGAATAGGTGTCCAACAAAATCAGTATGGGACAAAACTCCTTTTGAAGCATGGAGTGGGAGAAGGCCATCGGTAAGGCATCTCAAAGTTTTTGGTAGTGTGTGTTATTCTCAAATTCCAAAGGTAAAGAGAACAAAGCTTGATGAATCAAGTGAGAAATGTATATTTCTTGGATATAGCCTTCAATCAAAAGGTTATAGGTATTTTAGCTTGAAAAACAACATAATGATTACAAGTCGTGATGTATTATTCGATGAAGGTTCTTCATGGAATTGGAAAGAAGGTAAAATTGAGAAAAGAACCGTTGTTGTTGATGATGAACAAGAAAATTCAGAAACAAGTGGAGTTGGATAAGGTGAAGAAGAAGGTGAAGAAGAAGGTGAAGAACTACCTCAAACACCCCCAATTGCAAGGTTTAGAGCATCTCCAAGTATGTCTCCAAGTACTAGTGCATCAACATCACCACCATAGGCACCAAAGAAGATGCATAGTTGAATGAAGTGTACGAAATATGTAACTATTGTAGGGTTGACCGGAAATTTTTGAAGAAGCATCAAAAGAACTAGTATGGATAAAAGGCACAAAGCAAGGTTAGTGGCAAAGGGATATTCACAACAACCCGACATCGACTACAATGAGACTTTTGCACCAGTTGCTCGTCTTGACACCATTAGAGCCATGATTTCCATGGCTTCTCAAAGAGGTTGGTTACTTTATCAACTTGATGTCAAATCGGCATTTTTGAATGGAGAACTCCATGAAGATCTCTATGTAGAACAACCACAAGGTTTTGTGATTGAAGGAGAAGAGGACAAAGTATACAAGTTGAAGAAAGCTTTGTATAGCCTCAAGCAAGCACCAAGAGCTTGGTATAGTGCGATAGATGGATACTTCAAAGGGAAAAACTTAAACAAAAGCAAGAGTGAGACTACAGTATATGTGAAAACACAAGGTACAATTATTCTCATTGTTGCTTTATATATTGATGATCTTATTTTTACGGGTAATGATGCTCATATGATTGAGCAATTCAAGAGACAAATGATGATGAAATATGAGATGAGTGACATCGGTTTGATCAAGTACTTCCTTGGTATAAAAGTTCATCAAAGTGAAGACGGAGTGTTCATTTCTTAAAGCAAGTATGCCGAAAAGGTGTTGAAGAAATTTGGTATGCTTGGTTGTGACCCCACATCTACACCACTTGTAGTGAATGAGAAACTCAAGAAAGATGATGGAGGAAAAACAGTCGATGAGACTTACTATAGAGGTCTTATTGGAAACTTGTTGTACCTTACACATACAAGACCCGACATCATGTTTGCTTCAAGTATGCTTTCTAGTTTTATGAGTTCACCTAGTCATCCACATCTTGGCGCGGCAAAAAGGTTGTTAAGGTATATTCAAAGAACAATGAATTTTGGAATCTTGTATTCTAGAAATTTGGATGTCAAATTAGTTGGCTATTGTGATAGCGACTTGGCAGGATGTATTGATGACATGAAGAGTACATTGGGGTATGATTTTTCTCTTGGTTCGGGTATATTTACATGGGAATCGAAGAAGCAAGAAACCGTAGCTCAATCCACGGCGGAAGCGGAGTATATTTTGGAATCAATAGCTACATCTCATGTTGTATGGCTAAGAAGAATCATGGAAGACATTCAAGAGAAACAAGAAGGGTGCACCGGAATTTTTTATGACAACAAATCGACAATTGCTATGTCCAAAAATTCGGTTGAGCATTGTAGAGCAAGGCACATCAAACTCTAGTATCACTTCATTTGAGAAGCGGTTGAATATGGTGAGATAGAACTCTAGTATTTCAACACGGAAGATCAATTGGTGGACATATTCACCAAGACACTTCCCAAAGACAAGTTTCAAAAATCTAGAGAATTACTAGGAGTTGAAAATCATCACATTAAGGAGGAAAATGTTCAGTAATGTGATTAGATTAATTAGTTAATTAGTAGTATTAGTAGTAGTAGAATTGTATGGAAAATAGATGTCCACATGTCCTCTTATCTCTATGGTCTTATATTGACCATGTGTAGAGAGAGAAATTATTATTATTATTTAAACTGAAAAATGAATTGATTAAGCTTGAGTGTTTACATAGTGAGCTTCTTCTTGGACTATAGCAATGATCTCAACTGGTGAATCTAATAACCATACACTGCTTAATCTTTCAACTCTAGCAAGTTTAGATAACTTGTCCGCTACTTTATTCTGCTTTTTAGGTATATGTTTGCAATACCAAGAGCTAAAAGTCGAAAATAAAATTTTAATATCTAGAATTAAATTACGAAGCTTCCAATCAATATTAAAAACTTCTTTGTTTACTGAATCCACCACGATCTTTGAATCCATCTTGAAAACAACCTTATCTAGCTTCTTCTCCTTATCCCAATGCACAACCTCCCATAAGCCTCTACATTCATCTTGTTCTGCATTCAATATATGATTCAGATAGATGCATTTTGATCCCCTGTGGGTACCTGCAAAATCACAAATAGTTAGTCATATACCACCTGATTTATTAATATGCTGAAACGAACCACCAGAGTTAATTTTAAAAAAGCCTCTTTGAGGAGGAGACCAGTGCAAGTTAGATCTAGGATAGGAAGAGCATCCTTTAGCGTAGAAACTGTTTGTATGGTAAAATTACTTCTACCACAAACACGCTTTTTGATGATGATTTTGTTGAAGATCGATCCGTTGTTTTGTTCTCCAATTTAACAGTGAAGGGGGTACCTGCAAAAAAAAACCTTCGATGCTTAAGTTAGCTAGGGATTTTCCACATATAATTGTATGAAGAAGATTGCATACCTTTTGGGGTTGTGACCCCTGTATTTATATGGTGCGAATTTCAGTTTTATTTTGTGGTAGGCATCAATTGCCATAACTGGCCCCTGAATGCCTCCTGCCATAACTGGCCATGCATGCCTCCCTGTCATAACTTGCATTGACTGGTCCTGCATGCTTCCAGAATCTTCTTCATGGGTTATGGAATTGGTTAACCAAAATGGACGAAAGAGACCAAGCCCACGAAATAGTGTGAAATGACAAGCCCAAGAAGTAAAAAACTTGCTTAAGCCCACATGGAGCGCACAAATCCGCAAGGCCAACTGAATGGGGCTGAAAATTACTGAGCCAATGGCTTGAATAGCTTGCAACCCGGCTAGCTTGGCTCGGCTCGGGGTTGATATATCCATCAGTTGAGCAGAGGAGGGGTGCACAAATCTAAGGAGTATGGATTTACGTTACATCACGATGCCATGAATCAAGGGTACGGTATTAAGTTGTACCGCGCTGCACCAAAACGGATCCATGGAGTTAAGTTGCGTCGCGCTACACTGGATCAGACAAAGCTGCCAGCCGTGGTAGGCCGCCAGGATCTGCTACTGCAACTGTGCCGATAAAGGTAACGGAGTCGACGCCGGATAAGAGGACTGTCACCGGCTAGTAGCCGGCGACCTGCTGCTGAACAGCAACGGAGAAGACGAGCTGACGACATGGTGACGTCATCTGCTGGCATCATGCTGACACAAGTGACGGTAAAACCTAACGGCGTCATAACGGAGGCGGAATATGCCACTGGTGTAAGGGATATGCCAACGCCGTTATAACCTAACGGAATATTCGTAGAATATTTCGTCACCGTTTGCCGACGACTTGCTGACGTCTTCGTCCGATGGCGTCATGATGACGTCATCACCTGCTGACACCTAGTGACGTCATCGTTTGCTGACGCCTGCTGACGTCATATCTTGCTGACGTCACTACCACCTGTTTTGCTGACCGTTCTCTTCTCGATTACGTGGCAGTTATGGGTTGGTGGAAATTGTTTGACGTGGCGGTGTTTATGTGGAGACATCTTGCTACTTGGCTTGGAGTTTCTTGCACATGGGCTTGTGCATAGTGTGTTTGCAAAGCCCATATTGGCTATTATTAGGCTAATATGAGTTTCTTGCACATGGGCTTGGAGTTATTAGACCATTATTACTGTGAAACCATCATGGTCTCCCAATGTTAGGCTTAAGTCTAACCACTTGTGGCGCATCTTCTAGTGTAAAATATTATGGCACAAACAGAAACGTGTTTAGTTTCGAATTCAGAGATCTCTTTTCTGCACTTGTTGTTAGAGCACTGCTCGGTCGAACTCGCATGCGTTGCTATCTCAAGCATGTTTGTCAATGTTAGTGATCAAAACTATAAGTCTTGATCTCTAGTCTACTAATAGCTAAGTCTCGGACTAGGATAGAAAGTGTAGTTGAGCTCAAGACTCCATGGCGATCATCATAGAAAGACAAAGAACTACCCAAGGAACTGGTGGAACTTCAGCGACTAAAAGGTATGTGGAGACTTGAACTTATCAATCACTCAAAAGTCTATCTACTATATCTCCTATCTTAAGACAAAAGTCGTATTGCTATATAGACTTTGATTATACACATTTTCTATTTCGATCCGAGTTTATCTCGCTTATCTATTTCTCGAAATGTGTGTTGGTAAGCTTTCGCTTTTGCCAAGTTCATCTTTACTAGTGACGAAAGTCATATTAGTTTCAATTACTTGAAAATTGCTTTGACGAAAAATGGTTTGTGAACAACAACTATATAACGTCCTCTAAGAATGTTTCAATGATTGAAATGAGAGTTTAGAATATATAACCTTGGAAGGATATAAACATTGTGTGGTAACACATACGTGTGTAAGTCCTTATTCCTTGAACCAAAGTCCTTATTCTTTGTTGC
Source organism: Papaver somniferum (assembly GCF_003573695.1). Classification (NCBI taxonomy): domain Eukaryota; kingdom Viridiplantae; phylum Streptophyta; class Magnoliopsida; order Ranunculales; family Papaveraceae; genus Papaver; species Papaver somniferum. Next base: position 227,655,962 of record NC_039358.1, read on the forward strand.
TCAAGAGAATCGGAACTAAAGTCCGCGTACCAGTACGCGCACTGTCGGAAGTTCACGTCCCGTGAATTTCTGCTGGAGTTTGTGAACTGAAAACGAACTTATTCCGGGTACTTAAGTCTGCGTACCAGTATGCGTACTTAAGTTGGTTATTTTCTAAAAACGGTTGTTCGTGAACTTAAACTTATATAAACTAAGGAATGTATAATTGCGAATCGTGGCTATAAAGTTCATGAATTGATTCGGGTGAATCAAATCGTTTTTGCTTCTATTGTGTCTTGTATATTTCTATAAGATCTAAGCAATTGAACAACTCTCTAACTAGTTCATTTGAGTCATTTGAACTAGTTTTGGTAAAGAAGAATATGGTTGATATGGAAGTGCTCATATGGCTAACCATTTGGTTAACTACTGTTGAACCAACTAAGTGTACATGTTCGGGTACGGTTACACAAACCTAAATAAACGTGCGTTTAATTTGTGTGTAACAAGCTAAGTTTCGATATAACGGTTGAAAGATATTAGTTTGAATCTAATCAGGTTTTTATCTAACGGTGAATATTGAATGCTTTGTTACTAAGCTAACATTGATTGCAAACCTTGATTTGAAAGTCTATATAAAGGACATATTCACCCGGTTTGAATGAATTTTATTTGACTTTATGATCATATCTCATCTTGATTGCCTGCTGGTATCGGACAAACTGTTGTAAGGCCGTTTATCTTTGTTCTTCTAGCAACTCTTTATCCAAAGCCAGTATGTTGTCGTTTTTCCCAGATTTGACAGCACGAGTTTTGGTAGTCTTGAGATGTACCTCGGTGGGTATGACTGCCTCTGTCCCATAAGCCAGTGTAAATGGTGAAAATCCATTGGATCTTTTTGGGGTTGTTTGATAGGACCATAAGACTCCAGGGAATTCTTCTGTCCATTTTCCCTTCGCCTTTTCCATCCTTTTCTTGAGATTGTCCATAATAACGCGATTGGTCGCTTCCTCCTGCCCGTTGCTCTAAGCATAGTAAGGAGATGAGAAATTGTGGCGAATATTCAGGTTCTTACAAAAGTCTTTGATCACCCCAGAATCGAACTGCTTCCCATTGTCTGATATTATCGCGTCTGGGATTCCAAATCTGCAGAAGATATTTTCCCATATGAACCTTTTCACATCATATCTGGTAACGTGTACCAGTGCCACTGCTTCGACCCATTTGGTGAAATAATTAGTAGCGGCTAGTATGAATTTAATGGCTCCATGAGCTTTGGGAAGTGGTCCGACGATGTCTAGTCCCCACATAGAGAATGGTCACGGACTAAAAACTGGATGCAATTCGTTGACGGACCTTTTAGGAACTGAAGCGTGCTCTTGGCATGGAACGCATTTCTGTGCGTATTCTTTAGCATCTTTATACATGTATGTCCAGAAGTATCCCTGGTCAAGTGTCCTGTGCGCAAGACTGCGCCCTCCAGAATGGTTGCCACATATTCCTTCATGAGCCTCCGCCAATATCTGTTGCCCTTCTTCTGCTGATATGCACCTCAAAAATGGCTCCAAAGCTACAGGTTTGCGGTACATCTGTCCCTCGATCATTGAATATCTCCAAGCATTCTTCTTCACTTTTGAAGCGAGATGCTCATCTTCTGGGAGTTCACTGGTTGTCAAATACCGAACATAAGATTGACGCTAGTCTTAAGTGTTTTCAACAGGACTGCTTGAATCATCTATCACTGGATTGTCAACATCCATATTGTTGTCAACGTTATAGGTCTCCCTGTGCTGATGTAGTTGCCCTCTCGCGCCCCACTAGCGTGTTCGAGAGCCAGAAAAAAGTGGCTGTCGGAGATGCTAGGTAGCTCTTGAAAATCCACTACAACGAAACGGGTGGTATCAGTTTCGACTGCAGAAGAAAGATATGCTAAAGCATCTGCGTGCCTGTTTTCCAGCCGTGGTCGCTGCCCAATAGAGAACTAGTCGAACTCATTTGCCAGCTCTTTCATACGATCCAAATATAAGTTCATCCTTTCTTCCTTGGCTCTGTGGGTTCCCAGAAACTGGTTGACTACTAGCATGGAATCAGTTACCAGCTTCACGTTCTTCGCATCTAACTGTTTGACAGCCTTTAAACCGACAATTGTTGCTTCATATTCAACTTCATTGTTTGATGCTTGAAAAACCAATCTGGTCGCTTTCTCGATCCTCGAACCTTCAGGAGTAAGGATGACACATTCAACTCCATCTCCACCAACATTTGATGACCCATCAGTAAATACAGTCCATAATGGTTCAGGTGTATCGACCTCCATTACAGACTCGCCCCTAGTCTGATCTGTGGCTGGTTCTATGGGTTTGAACAACTCCTCTTCTTCTTCAGTAACTGTTTGTATGTCGTCCATAGGAAAATCTGCTAGCAGTGCAGCCAGGGCGTGTCCCTTCTCTGCAGTTCTGGTTTCATACTTGATCTCATACGCCCCCAGAAAATTTGACCATATGGCTAGTCGGCTGGAATCATCAGCACGTTCCAGGATTCTCTTCAGCTGGTATTCCGAGTAGACTACGATCTTCCTGGCTTGGAAATAAGGCTTGAGGCGACGAGATGCATGGAAAAGTGCAAGCGCTATCTTTTCAATTTTCTTGTACCATGGTTCCGCCCCTGTCAGAGATTTACTGACGAAGTAAACATGCTTTTCATGTGGATCCGTAACAAACAACACTGCACTTACCACGTTCTCTGTTGCAGCCAAATAAACTCCGATAGATTGTCCAGTTTTTTGGATTCACCAAAACTGGAGGAGTTTCCAAATATTGTTTGATCTCATTGAAAGCTTTTTCGCACTCATCCGTCCAACCAAAATTCACTGCTTTCTTCAAAATATCAAAGAATGGTTTAAACCGATCCGACGAGCGTGAAATGAAACGATTTAAAGATGCTAATCGTCCCGCTAGCTTCTGGACCTCCTTCTTCGTTCTTGGGGATGTCATCTCTTTGATGGATCTGATTTGCTCTGGATTCGCCTCGATTCCTCTTTACGTCATCAAGTATCCAAGGAACTTTCCTGACGATAGCCCGAATGAACAATTTGCTGGATTGAGCTTCTATTGCCTCAAGATATCGAACGTCTTCTAAAGATCAAGAAAATGCGACTCCTTTTGTTTAGATTTCACTACCATATCGTCGATATACACTTCCATCGACTTCCCAATCATATCCTTGAACATATTATCTACCAAATGCTGGTAGGTCGCCCCTGCGTTCTTTAGCCCGAACGGCATTACCGTATAGCAATAAACTCTTCTGTCAGTCACAAACGCAGTATGCTCTTGATCTTCCTCGAACAAAGGTATTTGGTTATACCCTGAAAAACCGTCCATGAATGACAGTCTCCCATACCATGAGGTTGCGTCCACCAAATCTCTTATATGTGGCAGCGGGTACGGATCACTCGGACATGCTTTATTCAAATCATTAAAATCGATACATACAAGAATTTTACCATTCTTCTTTGGAACGGGTACCACATTTAACAGCCAGCGAGGATACTGCACTGGTCTAATAAAGCCTGCTTCCAACAAATTTTTGACTTCTATAGTTACTTCATCTTTTTTGCTTTGCACCATATTCCTGATTTTCTGACGAACTGGATGGAACTTCTCATCGATATTTATCCTGTGGCAGGCTACATTCGGATCTATCCCAGGCATCTCAACAAAACTCCATGCGAAAACGTCGGCGTTTGACCTTAGCAATGTAATCAAACCATCATGTTCATGTGCAGGCAGATCTGCCCCTACGAACGTTGTTTTGTGCTTCTCATCTCCTATCTGGACCTCGATCAGTTTCTCAACTGTTGGGGGTTCAACTGCATCCTCTCCCGTATATGATTCTAGAGGGAGAGGATTTTGTAATTACTATTTTTGCTCCACTCGCATAATTTGGTTCCCGCTAACTTCTGACTTCTTGTACTCGTCCATAGCACTCTCGTGGCACTTGTGGGCGGCCATTTGGTCGCTCCTAATTTTCACGACTCCTTCAAGGGTAATAAACTTCAGACATGTAGGATCAGAATCTCGCAACGATAATGTGTCAGCGAAATTATCAACAACACAACACAACAGCATCGCAGAACAATTTCAGAAATGATACGATAAACGACGTCAGCTAGGATCACGAGAAAGATGTGATAGTCCTGCGAAAATTAGAGAGCTTGCGAAATTGACATTTGTAAGGTTGCGAGAATATCGCAGACCATACCCGAAAATAAAGGACAGATTAGCTGTCATCCACTATGTATTTCCCTATAAATAGTCGTTCAAGTTGTAAAGAAAGGGGAGAGATCTTTGTGAGTAAGAAACAAGTAAATAGGAGATAGAAAGTCTAGAGCAGAGGTCATTCTTGATTCCTTTATCTTTTATTGTAAGAACATTCAAAGATTGATCAATAAATTAAGAGTGTAAATCTAAAAATGAGTTGAGTAATAACGAAATCATATGAGGGGTGTAGTGCAGGATTTCCTACAACTACATAATGGCGCTAGAAACAGGGAAGAAATCAAGATGCCACCTCTAAATGCAAGTGTGGAGAAAATATGTGAAGCTATAATTTTAATGGAGAATATACCAACACCATGGAACATGGGAACGGAACCACCTCCAAACCACAGAAGCCATGAATTTTGTTCTTATCATCATTTTCATGGACATACAACAAATAATTGCAGAAATGTAAAAAGAATTATTTTGAGAATGATAGATCAAGGAAAACTAAACCACTTTTTGGTAGCGCATCCACCATCTCAACCACTACCACCACCATCAGAGCATCATAAAGTGAACACGATGAAAAAGAAGAAAACATTCTTCATAGAAGTTGGTGCAAAAGCAAAAACTCTATTCTGTCACTGTATCGTACATTCATATAAGACAATTGAAGATTTTCATGATAATGTTTTGAGTAGAGTTTTCGCAAGAGATAACGATGGAAGAGAAATTATGAATATTGCGAAAATTTCTCCACTGGAGGAATGGCAGAAATAGATCATTTCTTTTACCGCAGAAGAAATTCCCGAAGGAGAAGAGGTGCATGATAATCCATTGGTGGTAAAATTAGAAATTAATCAAAAACTGAAAGAAGATGAGGATGATGAAGCTGAAGATTCATGGGCAATTAATATAATTCTAATCGATACGTACTGGAAGCTCTGTGAACATTTTATTTTATCATACTTATAAAACTATGGGAGGAAGAGATGATGATCTTATACCATCAACATATAAGATATATGGTTTTAATGGTACTGCTAACAAGCCTAAAGGGGAGTATTATGTGGGATCTCTTCCAAGAGACAAAGATAATCAGAATGAGGAATATTATGATCGTCACAAACCATTTGGATAGTTTGATTGCGAAAATGCATGGCATCATTCTTAAAATTCGCAACAGTGATCTTGATTTGATTCTTTAATCTAGAATACTTGTCGTTGCGAGAAGAAAGATTCTTTGCGAGTTCCTCCTTTTAAGCTTCGAGTTCCTCAATCTTTTCACGATATCTATTTTCAGAATCTGCGAGCAAAATACAATCAATTATTAACTTGATGAAAATTCATAAGAAGCAAAAGATTAGTAAAGAATAGCAGTTAGTAACCTTCTCTGTCAGAAATCATATCTCTAATCAAGGATGTATGCTCAACTTGGAGACTAACATTTACACCTAAATCTTTTCTAGCATCATCTAAGATTTTTGCAGCCCAAACAAATTCATCCTCATTACTTATAAGAAGACGAGAACGAATTTGATTTTCCCTTTCACAGAGTTCGATGTTCTTGCGGTTAGCTTCATATCGTTCAAGTTGAACTTCAAGAAGAGTCTCTTGGAATTTCGCCAAAGCCTTAGCACCTTGATCAGAGATGCGATCCTTATCATCTATGAGACCGCTAATTTTGGTTTTTAACTCATTCGTTTTCTCTTTAGAATCAAGAAGGAGACGCTTAAATCGGTTGGCTAAACCTAAACTAGATCTATGGTCAATTTCTAAGAGGCGAAATTTAGATCTAAGCTCATTAAGAGAAAGAGATGAAATTCTATCATTTGAGAAGCTATTTAAGGAATTTTTAAGACGCTCAAGAAGAGTATCATTATCCAAGGCATTAGGAAATGAACGAAGAAGGGTATCTTCATCAGAAAGACCATAAATGTATGCAAAAAGGATCATTTAAATAAGATAAAACAACAAGATGAATGAATGAAGGGAAAAGAGAAAAGTAACATACCGTAAAGCTGATTATTATCTTGCTGAAGAATAGAGATTTTGTTCTTATACGAAGAAGAATCAATTTCTAATTGTCTATTTTTCTCGCGAAGACCCTTAACTTCAGCTTCCAATTCTTCATTCTTAGTGCGAAATTGGAGATTCTTCTTTTCAAGGTTTTCACGTCCCCTCTCTAGATCCGAGGCAACATCGAAAGAAGCTTTTCCATCCTGCGAGAAAATATAAAAAATATTAATATAGAAAGAAATTTTGAGTTATGACAATGAAGAAATAAAAGGATAAAAATATACCAAACTATTGAGGGAATGCAAGAAGTCGGGAGTCACTGATCTAGAAACTCCACGAAGAGAACTATCACCATCTAGCAAAGGGACATCGCAAATTGTAGCGAGAGCCTTACAGGTGTTAGCGAATTGGGTATCTCCAATTCCTTGCAGAGATTCAGAAAAGAGGCCAGAGAGCTTAGCCATAGAAGATTCAGGTGGAAAATCTTCACTTGCGGCAAGATCATCATTGTCCTCATCATCATTGTCACTTTCAGAATTTTCTTGAGGAGGAATATTTGAAGGGTAAGAAGAACAGACTTTCCTTTTCTTTGAAGGAGGAGCAGTTGATTTTTCTCTGCGAAGAGCACCTTTACCTTTATCACCAGTCTTCGCAACATCAGCAGGTTCTTCTATTTCAGCAATAATCTCCACACACAGATAGAAATAAGAAATGGAAGCAACAATATACAGTTTAAAATCATAAGAGAAAATTTCTTACCTCATCTGTGTATGAGCGAAGAGCTAACATAGTACTAGCTTTCCCAGTCCTGTTATAACTATCTTTCAGTTTTTGGATCTGCAGAATGTCGCAAGAGTTAGCGAACAGAATAATAAAAATAAATAAAGAAAGAAATATAAAGTGAGTTAAATGGGAAGAAACATACCTCTTTCTCTTTCTCAGGCCAAGAGGAAACCCAAGGTTGATAAGCAGCGAGATTCGCAGGAAGAACATTTGACCCAGCAATGTAAGGTCCTTTTAGCATTAAAGGAAAAACACACCATTTATCATCTTTGGATTGGCGAGGAGTTGTGTTTTTACCAGAATGCCAGTCAATATCTTGCATGAGAATTTTAGCTTCATCAATGTTATCTTTCCTTTTTAAGCGAATACCCCCGCGAGTATTCTCTTTCTTCATGGAGATAAGTTCACAGTTCTCAAAGAAACTCGCTACTGTGTATTTCTCAGCAATTATCTCTAGGTCTGCGAATTTAGGATCTCTAAGTTCTTTGGAGTACAGAGATCCTTTACCAGCACCACAGTTAGCGAACTCTAGCATCAGACGGATGCAGTCCCCACTCAGTTGGAAGATAGCTCGCGAAAATCCCGAGTGAGCGAGAATTTCATAGAATAAAGGAAGATCTGGGTCATAAAAAGGAATAGGGATACCTGCGAGAATATGACCTAGCGAAATTATGATTTATTGATCATCACAGTACTGATCAGAGAAAAGTTTGACAGAAAGAATTGATTTGGCATTTTCACCAGGAATGGTAGAGAGTGTGAAACCTTTATCAGCAAGATCTTTTTGGACATCTTTTAAATTCTTCTCATGTCTATGACTACTTGGAGCCATATTTGAATATTGAGTATGGGAATGAATAAAAGTAAGAGGATTGAAGGGGGGAATATTACAGCAGCAGAACTTGCAGAAGAATAACAGAATTGTAGAGATGAGAGAATAAAAATAGAAGAGAAAGTAAAAAGAAAGTGGAAAGAATAGTAAGAAGAGTATATAAAGGAGATTTTTGTACTCTAAGAAATAAACACCATTAAGACGAAAAGACGTGAGCGGTTGAAAAGCATCGGTTACAGAAGACATGTCAAGAAACAAATGGAAGAAAGAATATGTGTGATAAATGCAAAATATGAAGAGATGAACAGCTCCGGCATTTCTTACATCATTCTCTACTGTGCAGAGAAGATATGAGAAGAGGCAAGATGTAGGATCAGAATCTCGCAACGATAATGTTTCAGCAAAATTATCAACAACACAACACAACAGCGTCGCAGAACAATTTCAGAAATGATACAATAAACGACGTCAGCTAGGATCACGAGAAAGATGTGATAGTCCTGCGAAAATTAGAGAGCTTGCGAAATTAATATTTGTAAGTTTGTGAGAATATCGCAGACCATACCCGAAAATAAAGGACAGATTACTGTCATCCACTATGTATTTCCCTATAAATAGTCATTCAAGTTGTAAAGAAAGGGGAGAGATCTTTTTGAGTAAGAAACAAGTAAATAGGAGAGAGAAAGTCTAGAGAAGAGGTCATTCTTGATTCCTTTATCTTTTCTTGTAAGAACATTCAAAGATTGATCAATAAAATTAAGAGTGTAAATCTAAAAATGAGTTGAGTAATAACGAAATCATATGAGGGGTGTAGTGTAGGATTTCCTGCAACTACAAGACACTGATGGTATGAGGATGTGATTGCACCGATCTCATTCAGCCAGTCTCGTCCTAAGATCGCATTGTAGGGAGCTCTACAGTCAAGCAGCAAGAAATTTCCTAGCACGGACTTGTCAGCCACTGTTATAAGTATCTTCACTTTTCCAATTGCCTTTGTAACTTTGCCACTAAAACCGATAACTGGATTTTCATCCTCTTCGATCAAGTCATGTGGGAGATTCATAAAAGAATAAGCTCCTAAAAACAGCACGCTCACTGATCTTCCTGTATCCACTAGCATCAGGTGCACCCCGAAACATGCCAATCCAAGCAATTATAACGATAGCATCATTGTGGGGAGCATAAACACCTATCATGTCTACCTCAGAGAACTCGATCTTCATGCATCCAAGCTCCCGAATTTCTTCTCCATTTCCACCGACAAAATCGATATGATTTGTCAAGTACCATTCTTTTAACTGCCTGAGCTTTCTCCTGGTTTTATCTTCCGATGCCCTCCTGGTCATTGAATGGATCCTGGCATGACTGACATTAATCACATGTGCATTAATCACGTGTGATGCGCCAAATTTCCCCGAACCTTTCCCAAATTCACGTACTCTTGTATCTTTCCAGCGCGGATCATTCGCTGGACCTCGATCTGTAAAGAGCGGCAATTCTTAGTCTTGTGACCATGGTCTTTATGAAAGTTGCAGTATTTGCTCTTATCACGCTTATCACGTGTCTCCGCTGGCAAAGGCTGAGGGGGGCTCAAATCCTTGCTTATTTTCTCATACATCTCTGTAAGGCGTATGTTGAATGGTGTCAGCTTCATATCATGATATTTCTGATATCCAGTTTACATTCGTTCCCCCTGGTTTTTCTCTCGAACTTCACCTCGATCTTTATGATGTCCGCTCGAACAGTTTTTTGACTTGTCCTTCTTCCCATCATTTAGATGATTGGATGATCTGTTAACTTCTTCTCGAGCTTTAGAATCATCTTCCACTCGAGCGTATTCTTCTGCTCGATCATATAGTTCTTCCAAAGTATTTGCTGGTCTGTTGACCAAAGAACCGTACAAACCCCTTTGATCATACCGGTATGCCTGTTTGTAAGCCGCGATGACGACTTGATCGTTGGCACCATCCACATCGGCCGCCTCTTGATTGAAGCGTCGAGTAAACTGTCTGATGCTTTCTTCCTTCCAAATTTCCAGAAGGAACAATATGTGGCATCGCTTCCGATCACGTCTGTTGTATTTGTAGTGAGCACATAATTCGTCAACCAGTTTATGGTAAGTCCCGATCGACTGTATCGGTAGTTGATTGAACCACGTAACTGCTCCACCAGTGAGTGACTGTGGAAACATCTTACACATCAACTCATCGTTGTACTGCCACATAGTCATGGTAGTTTCATAGTGTAAAACATGCTGATATGGATCATCTGTTTTCTCATCGAATTCCGGCAGCTTGGGAACTTGAAAATTCATTGGCGGTCGGAATTCTCTGATGTTCAGTTTGAAAGGAGCTCATGTGGTTCAATGCAACCTGTCTATCTTTTCCTCTCTGGAGCGCTTTTTCGACATTACTTTCTCGATCTTATTGCAAAGGCGAGAACCTGTAATTTCGCTTACGTCGCCATCAGAAGTATTGTCTTCCTGCTCATAATCCCGATCATCTAGAATATGAGCTTTAGATCTCATTCTTTTCCTTTGGGGTCCAGTGGGATCTCTTCTAGCTCTTCCTTGCTCCGAACGAGCATAATAATCGGGTGAAAATTCTCTCTCATCGTGTCGATATCGAACCTCTTCTTTATCATTCCTGAGACGTTTTGAATGGGTGGTGGTTCTCGCCGCACTCTGCTGAGTTGCAGCTGGCCGGGTCCCTTCTCGTCGGGGACGTACAGGCCTTCGTTTAGGTAGATCTCCAGTGACCAACATATTTTTCTCTGGTCGATTAAGATCGATCACTTCTCTGTTTCGGTCTGCAGCTTGCGGGCTAACTCGACTTCCAAGGCGTTTCCATACAGACCGACCCCTATGGTTGTTCAGAATACCAGACCTAGGTCGAGGCTGGTTTTCACGTTCTAATCTCAGGAGAGCGTTCTCCTTCTCCAACTCGTTCATCCGATTGAGTAACAGTTCTTCCTCTGTACTAGGATTCGCGGTGCGGACATCTTGCGGGTCCTGTCGATCAGCATTCCTCCTACATGGGTTGCCGAACGCATGCCCTCTGTTTCCTCGAACTTGTGGGTTTTCCCCATCAACATACATTCATTCGTTATCGATCACTGGTTGTTTCTCCCTTCTCCGATTCAGATATGGAGTTTATCACGAAAACGATCTCGATATTGTCCACGATTCAGGGATCTGTTATGAGCATGATCACGATCTCGATCTATGGTTCTGTCATGAGCACCATCTTGACCCTGCCTGTTTCCAATGGGTACTGTTGGAGCTGACTGAACCTCAATTTCGTGCCTTTCAGCTTCGCGTCTCCTGCGCTGTTGGGAGTCGCTAACAGAATCAGCCCTTCGTGCTGTCTGTCTGACTACTGCCATAACTCGATTTGGTAAAACACGAAAATCTTTTCTCGAAAAACCTCAATCGGCGCCAATGTTTGTATGGTAAAATTACTTCTACCCCAAACACGATTTTGATGATGATTTTGTTGAAGATCGATCCGCTGTTTTGTTCTCCAATTTAACAGTGGAGGGGGGGTACCTGCAAAAAAAAACCTCCGATGCTTAAGTGAGCTAGGGATTTTTCACAGATAATTGTATGGGGAAGATTGCATACCTTTTGGGGTTGTGACCCCGTATTTTATGGTGCGAATTTCAGTTTTATTTTGTGGTAGGCATCAATTAACATAACTGGCCCCTGCATGCCTCCTGCCATAACTGGCCCTGCATGCCTCCCTGTCATAACTTGCATTGACTGGTCCTGCATGCTTCTAGAATCTTCTTCATGGGTTATGGAATTGGTTAAACCAAAATGGACGAAAGAGACCAAGCCCACGAAATAGTGTGAAATGACAATCCCAAGAAGTAAAAAACTTGCTTAAGCCCACATGGAGCGCACAAATCCGCAAGGCCAACTGAATGGGGCTGAAAAATACTGAGCCAATGGCTTGACTAGCTTGCAACCCGTCTAGCTTGGCTCAGCACGGCTTGGCTCGGCTCGGGGTTGAAATATCCATCAGTTGAGCAGAGGAGGGGTGCACAAATCCAAGGAGTATGGAGTTACGTTACATCGCGTTGTGTTGAATCAGCGCTACGGTATTAAGTTGTACCGCGCTGCACCAAAACGGATCCATGGAGTTAAGTTGCGCCGCGCTACACTGGATCAGACCAATCTTGTCTGTCGGGATAGGCCGACTGCAGTGGCCTCCGGCCTGCTGCAACTGTGCCGGTGAAGGTGACGGAGTCGACATGGTGAAATCATCTTCTGGCGTCATGCTGACACAAATGACGGTAAAACCTAACGGCGTCATAACGGTAGCGGAATATGTTAAAGGTGTAAGCGATACGCCAACGCCGTTATAACCTAACGGAATATTCGCAGAATATTTTGTCATCGTTTGCCGACGACTTGCTGAAGTCGTCGTTCGCTGACGTCATCACCTGCTGACGCCTGATCTTGCTGACTTTAGTACCACCTGTTCTACTGACCGTTCTCTTCTCGATTACGTGGTAGTTATGGGTTGGTGGAAATTGTTTGACGTGGCGGTGCTTATGTGGAGTCATCTTGCTACTAGGCTTGGAGTTTCTTGCACATGGGCTTGTGCATAGTGTGTTTGCAAAGCCATATTGGATATTACTAGGCTAATATGAGGTTCTTGCACATGGGCTTGGAGTTATTAGACCATTATTATTGTGAAACCATCATGGTCTCCCAATGTTAGGCTTAAGTCTAACCACTTGAGGCCCATCTTCTAGTGTAAAATATTATGGCACAAACACAAACGTGTTTAGTTTCAAATTCATAACTCTCTTTTCTGCACTTGTTGTTAGAGCACTGCTCGGTCGAACTCGCATGCGTTGCTATCTCAAGCATGTTTGTCAAAGTTAGTGATCAAAACTATAAGTCTTGATCTCTAGTCTACTTATAGCTAAGTCTCGGACTAGGATAGAAAGTGTAGTTGAGCTCAAGACTCCATGGCGATCATCATACAAAGATGAAGAACTACCAAGGAACTGGTTGAACTTCATCGACTAAAATGTATGTGGAGACTTGAACTTATCTATCACTCAAAAGTCTATCTACTCTATCTCCTATCTTAAGACAAAAGTCGTATTGCTATATAGACTTTGATTATACACATTTGCTATTTCGAGCCGAGTTTATCTCGCTTATCTATTTCTCGAAATGTGGTTGGTAAGATTTCGCTTTGGCCAAGTTCATATTTACTAGTGACGAAGGTCATATTAGTTTCAATTACTTGAAAATTGCTTTGACGAAAAATGGTTTGTGAACAACAACTACATAACGTCCTCTAAGAATGTTTCAATGATTGAAATGAGAGTTTAGAATATATAACCTTGGAAGGATATAAACATTATGTGGTAACACATACGTGTGTAAGTCCTTATTCCTTGAACCAAAGTCCTTATTCTTTGCTGCTCAAGAAAACCGGAACTAAAGTCTGCGTACCAGTACGCGCACTGTCGGAAGTTCACGTCCCGTGAATTTCTGCTGGAGTTTGTGAACTGAAAATGAACTTATTCCGGGTACTTAAGTCTGTGTACCATTATGCGTACTTAAGTTGGTTGTTTTCTAAAAACAGTTATTCATGAACTTAAACTTATATGAACTAAGGAATGCATAATTGCGAACCGTGGCTATAAAGTTCATGAATTGATTCGAGTGAATCAAATCGTTTTTGCTTCTATTGAGTCTTGTATACTTCTATAAGATCTAAGCAATTGAACAACTCTCTAACTAGTTCATTTGAGTCATTTGAACTAGTTGTGGTAAATAAGAATATGGTTGATATGGAAGTGCTCATATGGCTAACCATTTGGTTAACTACATTTGAACCAACTAAGTGTACATGTTTGGGTACGGTTACACAAACCTAAATAAACGTGCATTTCATTCGTGTGTAACAAGCTAAGTTTCGATCTAACTGTTGAAAGATATTAGCTTGAATCTAATCAGGTTTTTATCTAACGGTGAATATTGAATGCTTTGTTATTAAGCTAACATTGATTGCAAACCCTGATTTGAAAGTCTATATAAAGGAGAACTCTAGCAACTGGGAAACCTAATCCCCACACCTCATGTCTGATGCTAGTTGTATTAGCTAGAGTCGAATCTCCTTTAACCTTAGGTTTCTTATCGAGACCCTGTAGGTTAACGACTTGAAGACTTCATTGGGATTCTGAAGCCAGAACCAACTATTTTCTTTGTAGTTGCGTGATCTGATCTTGCTGTTTCTATCGTATTTGAGTACAATTGTAAGATTAGATTGAGATTGATTTCTCCGATAGGAAAGATATAAAAGAAGTCACAAACACCTTCGTCTCATCGTTTGTGATTCCGCAATATCTTATTTCGCTAGTCGATTAAGATTATTGTGAGGTGATTGATAATTCTAGGTTGTTCTTCAGGAATATAAGTCCGGGTTATCATTTGGTTCCTGTTCACCTTGATTTATCAAAATACGGAACAAAAACTCGTGGGTATTTCTGTGGGAGATGGATTTGTTTATTAAAGTCTTCGACTTTGGGTCGTAGTAACTCTTAGTTGTGGGTGAGATCAACTAAGGGAATCAAGTGCGTAGTATCCTGTTGGGATCAGAGACGTAAGGAACGCAACTGTACCTTGGATCAGTGTGAGATTGATTGGGGTTCAACTACATTCCAGACCGAAGTTAGTTTGTAGTATGCTAGTGTCTGTAGCGGCTTAATACAATGTGTGTTCAATCTGGACTAGGTCCCAGGGTTTTTCTGCATTTGCGGTTTCCTCGTTAACAAAACTTTTGGTGTATGTGTTATTTCTTTTCCGCATTATATTTTATTATATAATTGAAATATCACAGGTTGTGCGTTGAATCGATCAATTGGGAAATCGAACCTTTGGTTGTTGATTGATCCTTAAACATTGGTATTTGGTACCGTTCAAGTGATTTCTCTTGTATTCAATTAGACTCGCAGATTTCTATTTGCTTGGGTAAGTATTGAATCGAGAAAGAGAGATATAACTCTTTAATATACTTTCATTAAGATTGAGTCTGACTGTCTAGTTGATTCTCTTAAAAGTATATTGGAGTTTTTCCATACATATTGCTAAGCGAAATATTGAGTGTGGTTTTTAGACCCCCGCTTTTTCACTTGGGTATGATCATTTCTGGTGTAACTTAAACATTTTTGAAAGCTTTTTCACATCTGAAATACTATATGCACCATGTACTATAGCAATCTTGCAAACTACATCCTCTTGAATTTGATGCGCAATGAGTTTACTAAACCAACCACAGAACCAGGTCATAAGATCATGATTATTTCCCATGTGCAGTCCTAACACAGTAAACCAAACCAGTCTTGAAATATTTCATTCTAGTATACAGTGACCTGGAGATTCAAAAAAAAGATTGCAGAAAGGACAGTTATACATTCCATCTTGAATAAAATGATGCAGCTTATCTCTTGCTGGCGGAATATCTTTAACACATTTCCAAATGAACTGATTAATTCTAGGAAGAAGAGGGAGCTTCCATAGTTTCTGGAAGATACTTTGCATTCCTGCACCAACTGAGTTGTTACCATGTTTTTCCTCCATCATTTTCCTATAACTTTACTTTACTGAGAAACAGCCATTCCTCTCAAGGGACCAAACAAGTCTGTCTTCCAAGTTATGATGAATAGATATCTTGAGAATTAGAGTAAGAGTAGCTGGATCAAATGAAGTTGAGAGTAAACTGATATTCCATCCACCTTTATTTGTATCATAAAGTTGAACAACAAAAGTGAAGTCTTGATAATGTGTAGCACTGGCTTTAGGAATGGGAGGACTATCAAGACCTTCTATCCATCTATACTTCCAAATTAGAATTTTCTTCCCATCACCAACTGACCGAAGGCTATATTTATTAACAAATTGCAGCTCTGAACTAATGCTTCTCCAGGACCAGGTAAATTTAGGATGTTCACTTGTATTGAAAACAAGTCCATTAGGAAAGTATTTTGCTCTAAGTGACCTAACATAAATGGAAGTGTCATCTGTGCAAAGTTTCCAGGAAAATTTAGCTAATAGTGCTCTATTGAAAACCTCAAGGTCTCTAAATCCCAGACCTCCTTCTTCTTTAGATTTATTGACATCTCTCCATGCTATGAAGTGTTTTCCTTTGTTATTCTTCTTATTTCCCCAGAATTGTTGCTGAACTGAGTTGATTTTGGATATAGTAGAATCTTGAATTTTGAAGCTGCTCATATGGTGCACTGAAATAGAGTTAGTTACATTCCTAATCATCACAGATCTCCCTGCTTCAGAAACATTAATAAAAGACCATTTTGAGAGTCTAGCTTCCATCTTTTGAACAAGACAAGTAAATGGGGTTTTCTTATTCCTTCCAATAAAAAAAAGGTAAGCCTAAATATTTTTCAGAGGAAATATCAAGTTGTCGAACCTGGAGAAGTCCACTGATATTTTGAGAATTTGAAGGACTTGTATTCTTACTGAAGTAAACAGCTGACTTATGAAAGTTGATTAGCTGACCTGAGCACCTACTGAAATCTTGTATTACTTGTAGTAAATTGTTTGTTTGAACTTGGTTTGCTTTGCGGAATAGCAAACAGTCATCTGCAAACAATAAGAGAGTGAGTAGAAACTATTAGTTTCCCACTTCTACGTAATCAAAATCATCTTAATCTTTAAATTAAACCAACCAAAAATCCAACAGTTTTCTTTAGTTTTTTCTTCTCGGTTTCATAATGAATTTTTTTTTTGTTCCGGGAAACACTGTTATTTGTGTGTAAGGATGCCGTTTTTTTAATATAAAATCGATATTCACTGTTACATTCATATAATTTGAGGAAAAATGGAATAGAGCAATTTCAAGGGGGCGGTGACGCTCATCCAAGGGAGGGTATTCTCACCGCGCAACGTGGGGGCTTATATGACTTCGGATTTTAAAGGCTTTGATTGATAACACTTGGTTTAAAAATAATGTTAGGATAATACACATTTCATTTTAATTTATTTTTAACATTATTTACTCCATTAAAACGCATTCCGGAAAGTCTGCAGATGCATAAAGAAGGATCGGATGAGAAAAACTCATTTAGATACCCGAGTTTATCATGGTTCGGGTTGCATGTTTTGGCATTCTTCTCTGACTGATTCGAAGAGAACAGAAGAGAGATATCTCTCACCACAACTCGGAAACAAAACCTGCAACGTCCGGAAATGATATCAGCTTACGAGATAATTTATTAAAAAGACTCAAAAAAATAATCAGAGAATGTCATGCCTACAAGACCAATATCAATTTGGGAGTAAGTAAGAAACAAAAATATCTAAATGTATTGTTGGTTATCATAAGATTAGTCTTTTAATTTGTATGTATAAAGGCTCACAGTAAGATGCACTCTTTTGGTTTCTTCTTGTTGTCAGGATGCAATCGATTGTAGAAATCAGGCCTGACCAGATCTTTTGATCGGTGGAGTCAAGACACCAAGTATTGCAAGCATATCCACATCGAGCGAGAGAAAAAAGACCAATTCACATCTTGAAGTTCATTTGAATCTATTCAAGTCTTGAACTTTTAACAATTTAACCCGATAAACATTTTCTGTGAACAACCCATTAAGTCGTCATGCACAAGGTTCAAAACTTCATTCAGAGTCATAATGTTATTTTTCAGACTACTTAAGCTTGAAGGACTGTAAGTCAAGAGTCAAGACACAAATTAAAGGTCTCCATCGGCTTATTCGGCTTTGTAGTACCGGTATTCTCTCTGTGTTTACCATGCGGACTCTTCTGTGAATGAGATTTGGCTCTTATAGAGTCTTAAAAGTTAAATACCATATTCAAAATCCAAGAAAGGAAAAGAGTGTGAATTGAAGGTCCTTACCGCAATAAGCTTCTCTGCATTCGCAGGTCTCTTTGCAACTCTGATGGCAGCTGCTGCAGCAGCACCAGATGAAATTCCTACCTGCACAAGATATCGACATAAAAGCATTCAGGTACAGCAGTTTCTGCATAAAATTGGCTTTGCATGTAATAAACATCCTCCACGGAAAATTTGTTGCTCGTAATTCAACAACGGTCATTTTTACCATTTTATCTTCATGCATGATTCATAAATTCTTTTGAAGTACAGGGCCCATTTTTACCATTCACTAATTGACAATACATTGGTTTACTCAAGATCCCATATTCAACTATAAAATACTAAATTAAGTCTAAAACAACAGTAAGTGCACAAACCATTAGGCCTTCTTGAAGTGCCAACTGTTTCGCTGTTTCAATAGATACATCACTTGGTACCTGTTACATAATGAATAAGAAATATGAAATCCCAGAAAACAAGAGTGCACGGTTTTAAGAAGTAGAAAAAGAATATGTGAAGTTAAAGCATCAAACTTAAGAATTGAACCTCTATGACTTCATCAACTATGCTCAGGTCTAAATTCCCAGGTACAAGGCCTGTCCCAATCCCTTGAATTCGGTGAGGACCTACATATTTGATAGCAGTGTGAGGGGAGTATTTAGACGGTCTGAGAATAAACAGAATTTTCAATGAAATTGTGAAACAACCCAGAATGTCTATCTGTTGCTTACCAGGTTTTCCCCCTGAAAGTACGTTGCTTTCTGAAGGCTCAACACCAATAACCTGATACATCATTAAGTCAATTGAAGTCTCTCACAGTAACAGCCTGCTCTTGAAGGAAAATCTTGCATAATAGTTATGCTCATAACTGAGAAAGAAAACCAAAGATACCTTTACGTTAGGATTTTGTTTCTTTAGGTACCGCCCAACCCCAGAAATAGTTCCCCCAGTACCAATTCCTGCAACAAATATATCTACTTTGCCTCTTGTATCTTCCCAAATCTCAGGCCCAGTTGTTTCATAGTGAATCTATATACACCACGTTACGAAAAATTAGACAATATCAAGTCATTCCACTCTTTTGACAATTAAAAGACCACTCTGAAGTTAAGTAGATAATTTCATAATTGCCCAGAGTAATTTCATACTTGAATGGTGCAAAGTCCTACCCATCTCACCACGAGGCAGAACTTCACAACAGCAAGGGTCAAACGTGAAAGATTAGTTTAAGCCGATACCTTCGGATTAGCAGGGTTCTCAAATTGTTGAAGCATGTACGAATTGGGTGTCTTCTTTAAAATCTCTTCTGCTTTTTCAAGAACTCCCTTCACACCCTTGGCAGGATCTGTAAGAACTAAGTCTGCTCCAAATGCCTTCAGAACAATTCGTCTTTCCATACTCATAGATGAAGACATTGTTAAGATTAGTTTGTATCCTCTTGCAGCAGCGATAAAGGCAAGACCGATACCCCGTGTTTCCACTGACACTCTTGAAAATAGATAGAGAGAATACAAAGTTAGACATAGCAATACAAGGTGATGAGCACATTTTGTATCGATTTTCTTGAAAAGCGATAACTGTTACCTTTCCAGGTGTTATAAGTCCCTTTCCCTCAGCATCAGCTATCATACTGTAACCTATCCTATAAAAGAATTGGAGAAGAATTACATCAGAAAATCACATTTTGTTCTCTAACTGTCTGTCTCATATATAGCATGTCTAGTTTACCTGTCTTTGACACTGCAACAGGGTTCCATCATTTCAAGCTTGGCAGAAACACTTGCAACACAACCCTCGACAATATGATTGAGGTAAACCATAGGTGTCTTCCCAATAAGCTGTTATAGGGCAACCAAAAGCAACATTGGATAACCTAAATGCAAGTATGTACCATATGTATCATTCATAAACGTTATGATACACAACTGAAGGTTCACTAGTCAGAACGTATTCTTAAATAATGACTGTACAACTTGTCTTAGTCAATTCAATCTAAACACTCAAAACATAGAGCCCATCTCTCCATTTTCTGTTTCTACCTCAATCTCAACAAACAAGTGCATCTAGTTTCTCATTATCCTTCAAAATAACATGTTGATGCTCCAATTCTTTTTGGCAAATAAACACACCCAATTCACAACAAGTGCATCTGTTTTTGGCAAATATTCAAGTATAGTAATGAATAACACAACAAAAATTCCAGCTTTATTTCCAATAAACAAAACCCATGCCAGTTCCAAATTTAGTTGAATAACTGATAGTAAGTAAGTCGTATACCTGAGAAACATCTTGAGCAATGCTAATCAGACCTTCAGTTTCAGTAGATGGTTTAGAAACAACAACAGATGAAGAAGAAAGAGAAGAAGCCATTGCTGTGGTTGAGAGTGGTTAGAGATTAAGAGGAGACAATGAGTATGAAACCACCAATTATAGATATCTGTAGCTTTCCAAAAAAACCCAAAAGTAAAGTTTGAAGCTAATATTTTATTATTATATTTTTCACGCAAAAATGAGTGCACGTCTTGGACTTTTTTTGCTTCCAATATGTGCTTGCAAAGAAGCACTAGAAAATATGTGTTGAAGAAAACAAAACAAGAATTATACAAAAAATTATTTGAGAATAATGTCAAAATAATACACATTTCATCTTATCTGTAAACGTTATTTGGTGTATTCCCTGCAAAACACATGTCAAAATAATACACAACTCTTTACTTAATAATTAGATGAGTAAGATACTAAACACGCATTGTGGAGTTTCTGCAGGTAAAACGACGAAGAAAAGGAAGAGGATTATGAGAGTAGAACGAAAGACCCATTTACATGGTGAGGTGATGATCTTCATTGCTCAGGTTGCATGTTCTCGCATTCTTCTCTGATTGATTGGAAGAGATTAGAAGAGAGATATCTCTCGCCACCACTTGGAAACACAACCTGCAATGTCCGAAAACGATATATCAGATTATAAGAGAATTGGTTAACATATAAATTAAAGGCAATGTGGTGATAAGTAAGAATAATGTATCTAACCAAATTGTTGATTATAGTAAGATTAGCATTTTGTGGGTAAAAGGTTCACAACAAGATGCACATTTTTGGCGTTGCTCTTATCAGGGCATAGTGGATTCTAGAAATCAGAGTCCATACCTAAGAGTACTGTAAGGGTTTATACATCGGAAAAAGAGATCAACTCCTATCTTTAGGTTTACTTTAGTTGATTCAATTTATGTGTTGGAACTTTCAAACTGATAAACATTCTGTGTATGAACAAGGATTTCACACAAAATGGGACCCTTAAACAAAACTTCAGATTGAGTGTGTACGACACTACAATATATAATATACACTTACATTTATGGATGACTGTAAGTCAAGCTAGCAAAATGTTGTGTTTACTGGTCTCGTTCTTCTCATGATCTCAAGAATGTAAGACTCGAAGACTTAGTCTTCAAATGGGAAGAAACCGTTAGGAAATAGTTTCTTAAAGCATTTTCTGTTATGTAATTCTTTCATTCTTTCCACCTTTATATATAAATATATCGTTTTGTTGATCAAAAAAAAAAAAAAATGTTGTGTTTACTATGCATACTCTTTTATGGACAGGAACTTGGCTCGTATGGAGAATAAAGAACCATGACCAAAGCCCAAGAAAGGAAAAGAAAGAAGGCCCTAACCGCGATAAGCTTCCCTGCATTCTCAGGTCTCTTTGCAACCCTGATGGCAGCTGCTGCTGCAGCACCAGAAGAAATTCCCACCTGTGTAGACATTGAAATATACCTATATAAGCATTCAGGTTTTAGTAGTATCTGCATGAAAATGGTTGTACATGCATCAGAAATCCTCTGCAGAAAATTTGTTACTCTTCATTTTTGAGAAGGTTCATTGTTAGCATTTTATCCTCGTGCATGTTTCAAAATTTGTATGGAGGTTATTTAAAGAATGATCCAGTATTGCTCCTAGATATAGGTCAATGTCTATTTACCTACTTATTTACAATATGTTGCTTCTCAAATCTGAACGAGGGTTGGATCTTACTCCTACTAAAAGAAGCAAAACCTGACCCATTGTACTTCCTAGGAGCTTCTTACAGTAATCTAACTAATTAAAGTCCTCAATATCATCTATTTTCTGTACCTTTTCAGATCCGACACTGTTGATTGTTCCCTACGTACATGGACTCAAGTCTTGTACCTTTTCATATTTAAATACAAAATCAAGTCTGAAACAACAGTAAGGGTACAAACCATTAGGCCTTCTTGAAGTGCCAATTGTTTCGCAGTTTCAATAGATTCATCACTTGATACCTGTTACATAAATAATAAGAAATACGAAATCTCTGAAACAAGAGAGCACGGTTGAAAAGAAGTAGAACATGAATAAGTGAAGTAAAAGAACAGTATACAGATTACAGACAGGTGAACTAATAAGCATGAGATAAGTATTGAACCTCTATGACTTCATCAACTATGCTCAGGTCTAGATTCCCAGGTATCAAGCCTGCTCCAATCCCTTGAATTTTGTGCGGACCTGTATATTTGATAGAAGAGTGAGGTAAGCAATTAAACAATATGACAATAAAAAAAATTCAGGGAAGATGTGAAACAACCCAGAATATCTATCCGCTTCTTACCAGGTGTTCCCCCTGAAAGTATGTTGCTTTCTGTTGGCTCAACACCAATAACCTAATACATCATGAAGTAATTTAAAGATCCACACGGTAACAAGCTGTTCTCAAAGGAAAACACTGCTTTTAAAATAGTTCAGATATCTGATAAAAAAATATTGCAGGTACCTTTATGTTAGGATTTTGTTTCTTTAAGTAATGACCAACCCCAGAAATAGTACCACCAGTACCAATTCCGGCGATAAATATATCCACTTTGCCTCTTGTAGCTTCCCAGATCTCAGGACCAGTTGTCTCAAAGTGAATCTACATGCCCCACATTACAAAAACTTAGTCCATATCAAAAGTTTCCTCTCTTTGAATGACAATTAGCGACCAGTCCGACGACTCAAAAGTCAGCTAGATAATCTCATAACCCGGAGAGTTGTTATATTTGAATGGTCCAAAGTCCTAGCCATCTCACCACGAGGCAGAACTTCACAACAGCAAGGGTCATATGTTTAAGATTAGTTTAAGCTGGTACCTTGGGATTAGCAGGGTTCTCAAATTGTTTAAGCAAGTAAGAATTGGGTGTGTTCTCTGCAATCTCTTCTGCTTTTGCAATTGATCCCAACGCACCCTTGGCAGGATCTGTAAGAACTAACTCTGCTCCGAATGCCTTCAGAAGGACTCGTCTTTCCATACTCATAGATGCAGGCATTGTTAAGATGAGCTTGTATCCTTTTACAGCAGCAATAAAGGCAAGACCGATACCCGTGTTTCCACTGGTTGTTTCCACCAGGACACTCTTGAAAATAGATAGAGAGAATACAAAGTTAGATGTAGCAATATAAGGTAAAGAGCATATATGGAACCGGAGCCATTTGTTCGAAACTTTTTTCTATGAAGTGGTAACTGTTACCTTTCCAGGTGTTATAAGTCCCTTTTCCTCAGCATCAGCTATCATACTGTACCCTATCCTATAAAAGAATTGGAGACGAATTATGTCAGTAAATCAAATATCATTCACTAAGTGTCAGTCTCATAGTATGTGTAACTGCCTTACCTGTCTTTGACACTGCAACAGGGTTCCATCATCTCAAGCTTGGCAGCAACAATTGCAACAGAACCCTTGACGACATTATTGAGGTAAACCATAGGTGTCTTTCCAATAAGCTGTCATAGAGCAACCAATACCAATATTGGATAACCTAAATGCAAGTATATACCATATGTATCATTCATAAACGTTACGATACACAACTGAAGGTTCACTAGTCAGATCGTATTCTTAAATTATGACACTACAACTTGGCTTAGTCAATTCAATCTAAAAGCCCAAAACATAAATCCCAAGTCTCCATTTTCTGTTTCTCCCTCAATCTCAAGTCTCAACATACAACGTGCATCTAGTTTCTCATTATCCTTCAAATTAACATTTTGAGGATCTATTAAGGACAATGCTTAAAAAAATTGACTTCGCCTAAAGTAGCTAGTTAAGAGAAATAGCATTTTCGAAAATGACGGTGGCCTGAGCTAATAAAACTAACTACAGTACTATTTCTATGGCACATTAAGTATAGAATCAATCTGAGTGGCACCGGATTTCGCCATTTCAGCTAATGTACTATTTCTATGGCACATTAAGTATAGAATCAATCTGAGTGGCACCGGATTTCGCCATTTCGGCTCACCGGTCCAAACCCCCCAAATGCATACAAATCTTATAGGGGGTGAATACAGTTAACCCAGGATACATGTAAGCTCCAATTCTTTTTTCAGTGATGCAGAACAGATTGAACACTTATGAAACAGAAATTCAAGTAAAGGAATGAACAAAACCAATAAAAATTCGAACTTTATTCCAAAAATAATACAAACAAACAAAACCCAGTTCGGAATTTTAGTAGAATTACTGATTGTAAGTGTGTATACCTGAGAAACATCTTCAGCAATGTGAACACCTTCAATGTCAGCAGATGGTTTGACTAATTGGGTATCAGAAGAAGAAAACCCTAATTTGGGGATTGAAGTCAATGGGTTTGAAGCCATTGTTGCTGTAGGAGATTAAGAGGAGACGATGCATCTGAGAACAACAATTCTAAAGATCCGTAGGTTTCATCATCATGGAGTTGAAGTGGCACAAGAAATAACATTTTAACTGGTAATGAAGTTGGTACTAAAGAGCATGAAAGTGTTTCACTCCCGGTCCCGGATAATTCACTTTTGAGTGAGGCCTTTACTTGGGTAAAATGTAGTCAATCTCCTATCCAGGAGTCTTGGTCAAGCATTTTCTTTCCGAGAAAATGTAGTCGGTCAATCTCCCACTTTTGAGTGAGATAGTGGGACAATTTTGTTGCAGTGGAAATACACGGAAGATAAAGGGGCAGGGGAAAATTTCTATTGATTAGAATCAACTTTGTTATATCCATATATTCCTTTATATACAAGTAGGAAAAAGATCATAGACACTATATTGGGCCGCACATCCATGGGATACAAGCCCTACAACACTCCCCCTTGTGCGGTCCAGTAGAACTTCATATGCGGTGCTTCACATTTAGTGCTTCGAATACAATTCTTCAAATGTCGTCCTCTCCTTGATGACTTGTGTCGAAATCAATTGCCTCGTTAAAACTTTGACAAGGAAAACCCCAATGGGATAAAAACCTTGGTACAACTCTTCACATGTAGTACTTCACATATTGTCTCTTATTTTACATGTAGTTCATCACATGCAATACGATCTTCACAGATCGATGAGTCTAAGTTAATTGCCTCGTTAAAACTTCTTTAGGAGAATTCAGAGGGACAAAACCTGAACTAAAGAAATGGTACAATATTAAGAAAACTTGGAACATAGTTGGATGCATATACGTTGCCTCATTAAAACCTTGACAAGGGAAAACCCAGTGGGACAAAACCTTCACGAAGGAAAAAGAATACAACGTGACAGATGTAAGTAAAAGTCATCCGTTGCAGATGATCACTTTGCTCCGTTGAAGTTGATTAGTTGCTTCACAACTCATAAGGCAGAAAAACCTTGTGGGAAAGAAAATAACCTTAGTTAACAAATTACTTCCTGGTGTTTGTTGTTGTATCATTAAAAAACTTGCCGAGTATTAAAACCCTGTGGGAAAAAGCAACCTCGGTGAAGGAAAATTGTTCAACACACCATTAGATGCTCCCCCTGATGTCAGACAATTTTCATTAGTCTAATGCAGTCAAAAGGAGTTTATCACACTTTACTTTGGTGACTTGAATGTTTATAAGACCCCGTTGTTGACTCTGGAAGTTACGCTGCTTAACATGTATCACGTTTCATTTCTTTGATTCAGATATTTTCAGTAATATCAACGTGATCTTTATGTCTTCAACGTTCAACATACTTGATGTTTTTAGTGTTATCTCGCTAAAAACCTTGTCGAGTGACAAAACCCTTTGGGAAAAACTATTCTCGATCGAAGGGAAAAAGAGTACAACACATCTTCAATTTCGAAGTAAAATATGTCGACATCATATCCTTGGATCCTCCCCTTGATGTCGGCATCTCCCCCTGATTACTTTCAGAGTTGTTCCAAACAGTTTTTTTAGTCATGTACTTTTCGAAACTGAATATCGGTAATGACTTAGAAAATAGTCTACCATATCTCTCCCTGATTACTTTATTTGGAGAAGAGATATTATTGTTCCTTCATAATCAACAACCTTTGGATTTCAGTTCCTTTAGCATTCCTTTTATGTCTTTGCAGGGATAAAACAAACTCATTTCAATGGTTACTTTTAAGTACATGATTACATTCACTGTACCATTCCAATGACGTTGGTGGCGCTAAGCTATATCTAGCTTACAAGTTCACTGAGGATGTAAGATTTAATCGAGTACATTATTATACTAAGTACACCAATGCGTCTATTGTACTTAAATATGGGAATTTCATCTCCCAACACATCTTCGTCATCTTTCTTTAGAAGAAATGGCCACTTACTTACATTTGAACCTCGATTAATCATGGGAGTGCTATCAGGATGCATGTCTTTGTTAAATTGCCTGAAAAATTTAGACATATGCAAACTGGTGGAATAATATACCACAAGCTCAGTATTCGATCGAGCTTTCCCTAGATTTTTCATCTCAAATTCGAATGTCAAATATATTTTAAGGCCTCTTATTACATCAAGAGTACCCATTATGTCTGTACTATCGACATAGATAGCTACAATTCCAAATCAGGAACTTTCTTGTGAATACGCAAGGAAAAATAACTTACTTGTATATTCCCTCCAAATCAAATAGTCATCTAGACGGGTATACCACATCCGCCTGATAATGATGCTTCAATCTATAAGTGAGCGTTATATCTAACTGTAAACACACTTTGTGGTTTAGAGTCACTTAATTTGGGTAACAAAAGGCTATCAAGTACTTTTGTAAACATCTTCTATATCTTGATTCTTTCAGAGATACGTAACAACCACATACATATGTTGCATTTCAAGTCCTTTTGAAATTACCAAGCTAACTAAGTATCGGAACTCTATAACGTTCATTACAATAGAACAATTCCAGGGCTTTGTGAGAACCCTCGCGCCACAAGGAGAGTCTTTTTACTTTAAGACTACTTTCTTCTCATTATGTTTTATGAAAAATTAATAATGTATGTCCAATAGGCTTTACACTTGGTTGGTTAGCACTACCACATCAAATACCCGTATATTTACCAAAGAACTAAGTTCTACCTGGATTGTGTAGGCCAAATATGTTATTTATTTGAAATTAATCAAAATAGAACATGGTTCAATCTCATTGTGCTTTATTTCCTTGAGAAACTATATATAAAAATAATCATTAATATGCTCGCACGATCTTTCCATTGACTCGTGTGTGTTCTCATAATCCTTTAGGATTTAATTGTTCTATGGAATCGTTAAACTTCGGAGCGTCCTCCAGTATTGATTCATGGACATAGTAGGAGACAATCAAATGAGATTATTTCATTAATGATACAAATTAGGTTGTTCCTTACTCATCTACTTCCTTTCTAGGTGAGTATTGATCGAACCTGGTGGTCTCTTCATCTTCCTTTGTGGAGCCACGGCCTTAACTACACTTCCACGAAGTGTAGTTGCAACACCTTAGTCTATGGTGTATATCCCTTATTAGGGATTTGTAACCTTGCAGGTAGGTTTGCAGTTGGTATGTGTGATCTCATCATTTTAGCGACATCAGTGTACATTCTGAAAATCAATTATTTTTTTTGTCACTTCATATTTACAATTATGGAGTACAAGAATCAATATGAGACACATTAGGGAACACACCACGGAAATTCCTGTCGTTCCCTTAGAAAATACTTTTTTTTATCTCCCCCCAACGAAGGGAAGACTGTCTCGTTAAAGTGATAATCCGCAAATCTAGCGGTAAGAGATCTGCTGCAAAAAGGTTTAAAATGCGGATAATTGTCGGGAACTCATTTCCAACATAACTACTTAACAGTTTTGAAGACCCATCATAGTACGATGTGGAGTCGTAATGGCACATATATAGTGCAACCAAAAATGTGTAACAACACGAATGTCAGGCTTAAATCCAGTTACCAACTGGTACGCAGAAAAGGTTGACTAATATTGGGTTAAAAAACGAATTAAGTAAATATGCGTGTAATGTTGCATATCCCCAAAGCAATAAAAGGTAGGTTGGTACGCATAACCTATTCGTCAGGAACCATCTGTAACCTTTGATGGTATCCTATGCGAGACCATTGGGTATAAGATGTTTTATATTGATATTATTAAACATGCAATATTCATCAAGTCTTTTTGATGCAAATTCTCTAGCATTGACAAGGGTGGTGATCCGTTGCACTTTTCTTTGTGTAATATGTGCTAGGAATTTTACAAAAATTAAACGCATCGTTTGTTATGAGCAATAACTGATTCAATGCATCGAATCATCCACCAGTGTCATAAATCACTTGAATGGTACGCATTCTGCATGGATATATGTTCACTAACAACACTTTATATCTTTGGAGAATGCGTTATTTAGCATTTGCATCTAAGTAAAACATGATGGTCTCAATCATGTTTTACCAAAGAAAGACTCTGTAAGATGAGTGACGTTCTTTCTTACTTTAAAGCATAATGGGGAGAGGCAGTACAAATCTAGTAACTTTAGAAATCACTGATTGTGATAGATGTCGTAACTTCGCATTCTACTAGTTCATTGTCTTGTACTCAAATGAAGTGATGGTCGTGTTAGTACTTTCAAAACGGAACATCGTGTCACAACCAATGTGCCTCATGGTTATGTCAAAGTCTATGAATCAATCCCAATCGATTCATTGTTTGGGGTTAAAATGGATTCAGTAACTTAAGTCCAGTGATTTGCATTTCACTAGATTGACACATTAATTTTCTAAGAATATGTTTTCTTCCACATTTGGTAGAAATAATTTATATATGCAATCAACTCCATTCTCAATGTTCAAAAAGGTGCATGAACACCCTTTGTACTTAACAATATGCGATTATCCTTTAGTACATACAGAGCTTAGACATTGAGTCTTGAGAGATTTAATAAGTGGTGTGGTCTTATTATGTAACAAAATTCGGATTCAACTCAATTAATTTGAATTGAATATATGTTACATTTCATCTAAATATATCCCAAGTACTTTAGAGAATTTATGTCTTGTGGGAATGATGTACTTTCCATTCCATAAGCGTAGACATTAGATCTAGTTCAATTAAATAGTCAATTGGCTAGGAAAAGTTCTTGTTGCCATTAAAATTGATGTGAAAATTGGTTGCTACTATGTTACACACATTACATTGTATATACCAATACCTATAACCAAGTGCATTTCCAATTCTTTCATTTATGATGGAAGCTAGAATTGTGATAGTATTTTTCAATGATGTTGTAGTAAGATGATTCGTTCACTCGGATTTGTTGAGAATTTGTTTTAAGACTTAATAAAGAAAATAAGGAAAAATATATATACACAATTTGTCACAAGATGAAGAGACGCTGAGACGCGGGATTCCACTACTTTTCATATTGTTATGGTTCAGTCATTAACTCTAGACAACATAGCTCAAACAAAAGAAGTTGTGACTCTAGTTCTTTGCCAAAAATAGATTTCGTAAAATATTATTTGTAAGTTAAAAGCATGACGCATCTAAAGTATTTAGAACTAAGCATGCGACATCTAACAAAATAACAAATAATTAATAGAAATCATAAAGCAATTAAATCTATGCAAAAAGTCAATAAAAGAATTAATTCATTTACCACAATCATGAAAAGTTGCTTCCTCCGTTGTCCCAGTGATGGGGTCTAGCTCTGCATGGTGAAAACACACTCAAAGGAATTTTTTATTGCTCAAAAATGTGTTTACAAGGAGAAAATGAAGAAAATAATCAAAGCAACTAGTTTGCAACGCTTTATCAGTGTACAGATTCGCTGTACAGAACGGGCGTTGCGAACTGAAGATATACATTAATAATGGACTGTTACAGACTTGAAATATACGACCCTATAAAACGACTGTCCTTAACAGCTAATGTTCTTCATGTTCATCTTCTCTGCAGCAGCAGAAACTTGTCTCTGCAACTCGTGATTTGATCACTCTGTTGCTCTCTGTTCTAACCCCCAACTCTCCATACCCCTTCTCTTCAACCCTGCTGACTTATTTATACCCAAAAACACCGATATATTCCTCACTGAATGTGAATAATCTCGTAATAATTGTGTTTATTTTCGCCGGTCTGTTATGAGAATAATCTTCCTTCTTTAGCTCCATCACGCGTCTGCATGGTTTTGAAATACTCCAACACACTCAGTAAACAATCAACACGACTTCAAGTCCCTCCAGCCACACGCAGAGTCTCCAAAAATAACTCTGAAAATCTCGAGAATAACCCATGTACGTGCCATGTTCTTCAACTCCACGTAACTTCCCTTTTCTTCTCACCCGAGTGTACTGAGCTGGCTTCATTGATTATATTGGCTTAACAGATCAAACATGTTGACTGAAGAAGAAAATCTTCTCGCGAATCATCCAAATATCTGTGATAATCTCCCCCTTGAATGCAGTTTCCCTGAATTATCAAAACTACGTGGACTTTGCTATTTTTTCGAAGCAAAACTCCATACAATCCCTGTTTAGGTGAAACAGGGTCAACTCAATTAAAATCTCCGAGAAAAATGCAAAGAACACATCCAATTCTGTCCCAGGAAATTCCGCCGTTGATAATTCATTTTCCCGCCAAAACATTCTTTAAACGTGAAGAAGAAGGGTGCCCCATAACCAGACTAGGGGTCCCTTTAGCAAATGGGGTGTCTTGGGGGTGCAAATAGAGGCTAGTGTGCCCATTAGTAAGTGAGTGCCCCTTATCCAATCCGAGATTCCGAATAGCAAATGTCCTCTGGGGTTCCCCGGGCAACTTTTCGAGCCGATTTTTCCAAGAATGTTTATTTCCCAAAAATGACTACAAACACATAAAATACCAAAATTAGTACAAAATCGAGTGCCAATAATATATAGTATTGAGATCAAATTAGACACAAAAATGTGTCTATCAAATACCCCCGCACTTATTATTTTCTAGTCCTCGAGCAAATTTATTCTAGAAAAGTGACCGAGTAAATCTCGGGTGGGTTTATCAGAGGTGTACCCACAAAACCATTACTCCAGATCCTAGATATCTACGCAAAACCTTGGAAGGCACTAAAGAATCTCCTTGGTTGGCATACTTATTGATTACAGGAGGAAGTACCCTGATACGGAATTCCAATTGCTGTACACGAGTTTGGACTCAAGCGTACTAAAATTCATATATAAGTGACAGAGCTCTACTCAGATAGTTTCTAGACATCATAACCGGAGTCAACCAATCACATGGAAAGATTAGGAAGATGGATGTAGAGAAAAATGTAGATGGTTTTAACTAAGCTGAACCTATGACCTATCCTAATGGACTGAGATACCGGTCTGACTAATATCAACCCAACTGGCATATACAAGGGAACCAGTGGTTGATAATCCTAACTAGGTCAACACAACTGGCATATACAAGGGCACCAGTGGTCGAATTTATTGAATTTATTCCGGTTGGTCTGATGGTCTGGTCTCAATTTTTTTTTTTTGTATCTCAATCACTCTATTTCACCAAATCACTTACAAGAAAAGAAAAATAAAAACAGAAGGATTAGGATTCAACGAGATATGGCGAAGCTACCGTGTTTGTTTTTAATTCTAACACCTGAGATCTGTGTTTTTATGAATAGACTCTATAGATGTTTCCATCTAATCAGATTGGTTCCTCAACTCCTACAACCAATATACTTCCATCCACTTAGATTGGTTAGTGTCATCCTTAATAAACATAAATTTCTAGGCTCTGGAGTTTTATTTATTTATATTGCAACTAAAAAGTTTCTCCCATACCCCCAAACTTAAACCTAACATTGTCCTCAATGTTCTAAAGATAAAATTAAAAGCATGAACAAGGAGAAACTGTTATTATTTGAAGCAAAAGAGTTAAGGAAAGATTTTACCGTGTTGCATGAGATTGGGTTACCTCCCAAGAAGTGCTAAGTTTAAAGTCTTCAGCCAGACTTGGAAGAATTAATCACCTCGTAGAATCATATAGTAGTAGCCGGAATAACTGTGGGTCATCTGGATCAAAAAGTGTTACCCACAAGAAGAGGAAACTACAACAGACCAAGAAGATACCGAACATACCCTTGCTTAAGACAACTACATCTAATTTTGGTTCAGGTTCAGGCTCTATAAAAGGGTCTAAATAAAAAGTTTTCATCGGTTGGAATTCCTCAAAGGCATTCTGAAGATCAGGCTGAAGAGTCTGGAAATACTCAACTAAGAACTTAGAAGCTCATAACAAAAGCCTGAATAATTGGGGATCCTCTAAGTCAATCAAATTTGACTCGCACAGCTGACCACAATGAAAGAGGTGGTCTCCCTTAAGAAAATGTGTCGACCCTATTCTCCTAAAGTAATTAGGTTTAGTCTCAAAACTTAATAACCGACACATCTTAAAATCAAATGTTCCCACAATTGGTTGAAAAGTTTTTGGTGGGAAAACAAAGTCAGTCTTGGTATCATAGCCTGGGTTAACCACATCAACCAGAGGATGGGTTTCTAACAACTGAGCTTCTTTCTGGACATCATTAGGTTCGGGAAAACATGTATGAAGATAATCTTGTAAAATGGTTGAGGCATAAATGTCAAGTCCTACACGAGGGAACTTTCTACGAGTTAAAGAACATGGAAAATGATAATCACCCCCAAACTTAGAGTTTTTCGTGTCTCTAAAAAGACTAGTCACAATTTCCCTAATTTCTAGGTTATCAGATTCCTGGAAATGGTCAATTGATTCTTCTAAGTTGGGTTCATCCTCACTCATTTCTACGAGTTTATCATCTTCTAAGACTAGTGTTTTTAAATCTCTAGATTCTAAAACAGTATTCTCAGGGTAAACTCTTTCCTCTAAACCATCATCACAATCATATAAAGGATTATCAGCGGAATTTTCTAGTAAAGGCTCATTAACTAAACTGTTAATCATAATAACTTCCTCTGATTCACTGATAGGCACGTCAAATAATGGATTATCCAACACACTGCAGGCTAAAGGATCATGAACTGCATCATCTAAAACGGTTGTATCTCTAGTCAAATCCTCATCCTTTTGAATAGGTGAATAATTATTAAAATTATTTGGATTTGAACTAGAAACAACACTATCATTATAAATCTCAATTGGAGTAACAAATTCCTGATCACTATGCCTACATATTTCATGTTCTTCATCAATATTATCCTCATCATAGTCATCAGTATTATAACATGAAAATGATCGAACCTCGTCTAAACAAGTTGTGTCACCAATTCTAACCTCTTCATCTTCATTATTATAAAAATTATCCTCATTTTCATGGGTGAGATAGGAAAGAATATATTGGCAATCACGAGTAATTCGAGCAGTTCTTTCTTCCATCTCTAATTTATGCATACGTGTTAAATCAGCAAACTCACGTGTTGACTCAGCTAACTTCCTGAGGTTATCTTCTAAATAAGTTTCACTCACCGTTAAAGTTCTTTCGTCCATAACTAAGTCATCTGTGTCCGCTAACTTATGTGTCGACTCAAGTAACTTACGCGTTGACTCAAGTATGTTACGTGCTTCATCTAGAGGAGAGGAATTATAAGAATCTTGCTCGCATGACTGATATGCATGTGGATAGTAATTTGTCTCACCATGGTATGACCCATATCCTTCAAAAGGATGGCGTTCCCAACCACTATTCACACTCTGGTCATAATAAGAATAATGTTCATACTGCTCAGTCGGATACTCATTGTATTGGCTATTATAATACCAGTTCGACATCAAAACTGCAAGGGAATTCTAAACAAACACAAAGAAGGCTGACTCGACCACAACAATCCTAATTTACCTAGCAAACAAAAAGCATGATGGCTCCACTTAGATTGTTTCTAGACCAACTTCTAATCCTTCGAAAGGGAATTCGTTACAATTTAAGCAAACCCCTCTAGAATCAATCCGAGTCAAAGTAAGTTGAATATAGGCGAGGGAAGCTGCGTGGAGCTTTGATACCCAAGGATTCACCACATTACAAGGCGGCACAGTTACGCATTCAACTCACAGAAACCATCATGAACTTTGAAGAATGCTTAAAAGAGTAACCAATATTTTTCGAACGACTTTCCTATTAAGCTCGTTACCCTATCGGTCTCGTTCTAGTCAATATTTTAAGATTAGGTTCGCATAGGTTATGTGTTCCTAAGACGGGCAAGAAGGAAACAGTGATGAAATCCGAGTCCTTATCTTGATTTGGCCAGGCCTTTCCCTTTACTAGAAAATTAAATCCGATTTCAGGTCCTCAACATATATGCATACAAAATCATCCAGTAAACCCGCTGACAGGGGATTCGCGAGTGTTTAGAATTCTTACCTCGCGTTCCAGACGGGGGATGAACCGTTGAAGTCGACTCGGGCCACAACTCCAATGTCGTGTACGAACCCGAGGGGCCGAGACGATATCGTAATCGTCGTCCTTCTCTGCACACAGTTTATATTTAAAACTACCCTTCCGTAGGGTTTAAAAAAATAAAGTCTCAAAGTTCAATGTCTGAAAATAAAAATATGTCCAAAAATAAAAGATTACAAAAATAAAAACCTTAATTACAGTTTCTAAAAAAAATAAAATAGAATATCTATATACAAAAATTTTCTTCTTCACTCCTTTTGGATTCCTCCTTTCTTTTCTTCTTTGGCTTCGCTTTTGTTTTCAGCACTTTCTCCCCTTTTCTTTAGCTCAGTTCGAAATATGAAAGCAAACAAGAAATACCAAAAGGCGTAAAAAGGAACAAATAAAAAAAAACCTAAAAACAAATCTATAAACAAATCCGCGTTGGCGGCGCCAAAAATTGATAGTATTTTTCAATGATGTTGTAGTAAGATGATTCGTTCACTCAGATTTTTTGAGAATTTGTTTTAAGACTTAATAAAGAAAATAAGGAAAAATATATATACACAATTTGTCACAAGATAAAGAGATTCTGAGACGCGGGATTCCACTACTTTTCATATTGTTATGGTTCAGTCATTAACTCTAGACAATATAGCTCAAACAAAAGAAGTTGTGACTCTAGTTCTTTTCCAAAAATAGATTTCGTAAAATATTATTTGTAAGTTAAAAGCATGAAGCATCTAAAGTATTTATACCTCTAAAGTATTTAGAACTAAGCATGCGGCATCTAACAAAATAACAAATAATTAATAGAAATCATAAAGCAATTAAATCTATGCAAAAAGTCAATAAAAGAATTAATTCATTTACCACAATCATGAAAAGTTGCTTCCTCCGTTGTCCCAGTGATGGGGTCTAGCTCCGCATGGTGAAAACACACTCAAAGGAATTTTTCATTGCTCAAAAAGGTGTTTACAAGGAGAAAATGGAGAAAATAATCAAAGCAGCTAGTTTGCAACGCTTTATCAGCGTTACAGATTCGTTGTACAGAACGGGCGTTCCGAATTGAAGATATACGTTACTAATGGACTGTTACAGACTTGAAATATACGACCGTGTAAAACGACTGTCCTTAACAGCTAATGTTCTTCATGTTCATCTTCTCTGCAGCAGCAGAAACTTCTCTCTGCAACTCGTGATTTGATCACTATGTTGCTCTCTGTTCTAACCCCCAACTCTCCATACCCCTTCTCTTCAACCCTGCTTACTTATTTATACCCAACAACACTGAGATATTCCTCACTGAACGCGAATAATCCCGTAATAATTGTGTTTATTTTCCCCGGTCTGTTATGAGAATAATCTTCCTTCTTTAGCTCCATCACGCATCTGCATGGTTTTGAAATACTCCAACACACTCAGTAAACAATCAACACGACTTCAAGTCCCTCCAGCCACACGCAGAATCTCCAAAAATAACTCTGAAAATCTCGAGAATAACCCATGTACGTGCCTTGTTCTTCAACTCCACGTAACTTCCCTTTTATTCTCACCCGAGTGTACTGAGCTGGCTTCATTGATTATATTAGCTTAACAGATCAAACATGTTGACTGAAGAAGAAAATCTTCTCCCGAATCATCCAAATATCCGTGATAATCTCCCCCTTGAATGCAGTTTCCCTGAATTATCAAAACTACGTGGACTTTGCTATTTTTTCGAAACAAAACTCCATACAATCCCTCTTTAGGTGAAACAGGGTCAACTCAATTAAAATCTCCGAGAAAAATGCAAAGAACACATCCAATTCTCTCCCAGGAAATTCTGTCGTTGATAATTCATTTTCCCGCCAAAAAATTCTTTAAACGTGAAGAAGAAGGATGCCCCCATAACCAGACTAGGGGTCCCTTTAGCAACTGGGTGTCTTGGAGTGCAAATAGCGGCTAGTGTGCCCCTTAGTAAGTGAGTTCCCCTTATCCAATACGAGAGTCCGAATAGCAAATGTCCTCCGGGGTACCCCGGGCAACTTCTCGAGCCGATTTTTCGAAGAATGTTTATTTCCCAAAAATGCCTACAAACACATAAAATACCAAAATTAGTACAAAATCGAGTGCCAACAATATATATAGTATTGATATTTAGACACAAAAATGTGTCTATCAAATTGCATTTTAGCTTCATCCCATGATATATATGTCCATTTTCTCATACTTTATATGAGTCGGTACGTCTAACCCTCATTACTTCAGGGTTCTTTCCATTTTCAATTTTACTACATTTAGCTTAATTTGAGAAATTTATTTATCTCAACAGGCCAAGAGAATCTCACTTCACATGTCAACCACTTACTTTAGGTTGAATATGTTATTATAGATAATTTTCTTGTTGTCATACTTCAACATATACAGGTTCGTTAGTATCATGGATGAAGTAGAAAAATAATAATTTTCTGACTCATAACGCCTTTTGTGAGTTCTTCCATAAAAATTGGAATACATATGATTTTATTTGCAAAATATCTTTTGAAACTATCGACTCTTTGATAGTCGAGCCAGTGGATTACATCCCACGAAACGTTTCAAATTTGGCGGAAAATGTCAAGTATCCAGTGATGGTGCTCAAGTACTTCTAAGCCCCAAATGAATACATTGGAATTGAGTCGGTACAACCAATTGAACAAAACACATCATTCAAATATAGCCAATATCATATTCAATAGAATAAAAATAACAATAAAAAACAAAATTCTTTATGGCGGAGATTAAAATTTTTAATGTTCTAAAAAACAGGTAAATAAGCCCAACAAATATTAAATTTAAAAACCAACAGTGGTTACATACCTCAGGCTTGCCAAACTTTGGTTCCACCTATACATAGAAAGAACCGGACCCCACTTGCACGTGGCCAGCTACCATGACAGAACAGGATAGGGCTGGACCGGAACGGACGAGTCAGTTGGGACGAGTTGGAACAGACGAGTCAACTTTTCCTTTTCCTTCTCCTTCTCCAGAGAAATTGCAGCCAGCTGACTCCTCCTTTTTTTTTTCGGATTCCGCTCAATTTTCACGCCAGAGAAACCCCCAAACATAACTATCATCACAAAACAAAATTATCCCATCATTATCCCATCAATTACAGAACATGGAAGATTCCAAACTTCATAATTATGAGGGATTCAGTAAGTCCAAATTCTTTTAAGTCCAACTCCATCACATTTTAGATCCAAAAAAATTACCGATAAATAGTGCTTGAAATCGATGAAGGAGGTAAGTCTTTACTTGTGAAGAGAATAAAATCAAGGATTCCATCTTTAACTCTACGGCAGAACTCGTGCATGATAACGTGTTGTAGTGGAAATACAGGGAAGATAAAGAGGCAAGGGAAAGTTTCTATTGATTAGAATCAACTGTATTACATCCATATATTCCTTTATATACAAGTAGGAAGAAGACCCTAGACACTATATTGGGCCGCACATCCATGGGATACAAGCCCTACAACAAATTTTAAAATCTTGAGGGCTTTTTTAAAATTTTATGGTCGTAATACAAATACTTTGGCAGAAGTATTTTCTTCAACAAAATAAACATCTGAGTTTTAGTGGCTGATTTTGATTTTTTTTACGTTTTTGGAGATGTGAGACTAAAACACCAACAAGCCGAAGAAGAGGTACTAGTACTAGTTTGGCATCTGATCAAAATCCCGAGGATATGAATCTTCTGAATAAATTGGTGACAACAAGTAGAATTCATGAAGTTCTGCAACAACATAATAAAGAAATTTCTCAGCGAAAAGCAAGAGTTAGATGGCTTAAAGGGAGATGCAAATACCAATTTTTTCCGTACTTCTATGAAGGTAAGGTTTGCACAAAATGCTATTACTGAACTAGAAAATGATGTTGGTGGAATTATTTCCAATTAGAAGGATATAAGGAGACATTGGTGCAACATTTTGAAGAAAAAATTAAGTTTCAAGATGTTCTTTTGTTGAAGAGATATTCTCTATTATTCCTTCTTCCAAAGAAATCAAATGTGTGTTGTATTTGAGTTGGACCAAGATAACGCTCCAAGTCCCGATGAATTTGGGGGTGGTTATACATATTCGCTTGGGATGTCAATGGTGCTGATCTTATAAAGGTTGTTCAATTTTGTTGGAGGAGAAGATTTATCCCAAATGGTATGAATTCTAACTTTCTTATTCTACGACCAAAAGTAAAGGGAGCTAAGAAAGCACCTCATTTCAGGCATATTGGGCTTAGTAATTCCAGTTTTAAATTTTTCACTAAGATACTAGGATAAGTTAGGTTATTAGTAAAGTAGTTCACCTCAACAAGGTGCATTCATTAAGGAGAGGAATATGAAGGAAACAAATTATTCTGGCATTTGAATTAGTGAATGAGATTGGCATTAGGAGGAGGGGTGGTAATGTAGGATTGAAAATAAATAACTTGGGAATTTATATTTGAGCTGATGCGACATTTTGGATTTTCAGAAAGAGAAGTTCATTGGTTGAAGTAATATTTAAATCCGCTAGAATCTCTGTAATGGTGAAATGGAGATCTAATGGGTTTTTTTCGATTATGTAGGGGATTGAGGCAGCAAGACCTTATCTTCCCCATTTTATTTGTGATAGATGAGGATGTATTAAGTAGGATGCTGGCAAGTATGGCGCAGTGGAGGAGATTAATTGTTGTTAGAAATGGATTCCATCCAAACCACATCTTCTACGCAAATGACATTTTTTATTTTGTGATGGTGCTAAGAGGAATGTGAGAATGTTAATTAATTTTATAGAAGATTATTAAAGATAATCAGGACAAATAGTAAGTGTTTGTAAAAACAAATGTTTTGTAGGTGGGGCTTCTGCTGGTAGAAGGTCTCAGATTGCAGATGCTTGGCAAATGACTTTGTCAGAATTTCCTGACAAGTATCTAGGAGTAATGCTTACCCCTTGAAACATTAAAGCTACTCATGTAATGGAATGTGTTGAACTGCTTCAAAGCATATTGGCGGGGTGGATGGGTAGATTTCCTTCATTTCAAGATAGGATAGTATTGATTAAGTCGGTTTTGTGTATAATCCTTATATCTAGTTGCTCTCCTGATAGGTTTCATCCTCTTCATCCTAGATATCCTCTTTCTCCAACATACTTTACTGCAAAAGAACATCAAGTAAATTAGTAAAGAATTAATCATTTTGAGGATTCAAGATGGTGGATATTTTCAGAGTAACGCCAATGGATTCTTTGATAGAAATATGCCATAATAATGATCATTGTTATGAATGTTTTCCTGATTGTTATTAACTATGTTGTGGTAAAAGATATGTTATTTGGCATTATTTTTGCATCAAGAGCAACATTCTTGAATATGTGATCACATCTAGCTTGACTGTTATAGTATGCGGGCATCCAACTCAAAACCAATTGGCAGTGAGCGGAGTGGTCCTTCTATATTATATTTTAACTTCATTATGCGCATACTAGCGATGTGATACTATTGTCCTTTCACAAGTCCCCTTACGTGTAAGGCCATTCACTTGGCCTAACACGAGGACCTATGTACGAGTGATCAATTATTCGGGCACGGGTGTACAAGTGACCATTCATTCAGTCACATTGACCAGTAATTCGGCCTACACCCAACATACAGGTATGAGCCTAGCTCTGACACCATATTAAAGTCTGCGGGCATCCAACTCAACACCAATTTGCAATGAGTGGAGTGTTCCTTCCAAATTATATTTTAAGTTTATTATGCACATACTAGCGATATGAGACTCTTGTCCTCTCACAACCACCAAGCACTAGCTAGAGTTGAACTTCCAAATCTTCTATAGGGAATAATATCGAACCAGGAATTGAACCATTCAATGAAGGTGAAAAAGCGGGGGTCAAATAACACCACCAAATATTTCGCTTAGAAATCTGTATGGACTAACTCTGAAATACTTTGATAGAGAATCAACTAGGCAGTCAGGATCAATCTAGATAAAAGTATCTCAAAGAGTTAATATCTCTCTCTTGATTTGATTTTTACTCAAGCCAAAATCAATAGCAGGTCTTTATCAAATACAAGGACTAACTTGGACGGTACCAAAGACCAATGTCCAAGGATCAATCAATATCAATCAACAACCAAAGGTTGGATTTCCAATTGATGATCACGAACGCACAACCTGTATTATTTCAATTATATAAAATATAATGCGGAAAAGAAATAACACAGACACCAGAAATTTTGTTAACGAGGAAACCGCAAATGCAGAAAAATCCCGGGACCTAGTCCAGATTGAATACACACTGTATTAACCCGCTACAGACACTAGACAACTCCAAGCTAACTTCGGACTGGACTATAGTTGAACCCCAATCAGTCTCCCACCGATCCAAGGTACAGTTGTACTCCTACGCCTCTGATCCCAGCAGGATACTGCGCACTTGATTCCCTTAGCTGATCTCACCCACAACCAAGAGTTGCTGCAACCCAAAATCGCAGACTTGATAATAAACAAATCCGTCTCACACAGAAAATTCTATCAAAGGATAAATCTGTCTCCCACAGATAAACCCTAGGTTTTGTTCCGTCTTAAGATAGGAAATCAAGGTGAACTGGAACCAATTGATAATCCGGTCTTATATTCCCGAAGAACAGCCTAGATTAATCAATCACCTCTCTACAATCCTTCCTGACTACACAGGCGGTTTGTCGAGGAATCATAAACAGTGAGACGAATATGTTTGTGACTTCTTTATCTTGCCTATCGGAGAACTCTCACGATCTCAAGCCAATCAAAGATTGTAATCGTACGATAGAAGATGCAAGATCAGATCACCCAACTACGATAAAATTAGTATCGGCCTGGCTTCACAATCCCAATGAAGTCTTTAAGTCGTTAACCTGGTTTTAGAGAAGAAAACCAAAGGTTAAAGGAGAATCGACTCTAGTGAGCGCACTAGTATCACACAGACGTGTGGGGATTAGTTTTGCACAATGCTAGATGTCTCCTTTATATAGTCTTCAAATCAAGGTTTTTCCTTAGTTACAAAGCAATTCATATTCACCGTTAGATGAAAACCTGATTTAGATTCAAGATAATATTTCTCAACCGTTAGACCGAAAACTTAGCTTGTCACACACACTTGCATAGACGTTTACTGGGTTTGTGAAAACCATGTCCAAATGTGTACGTGTATGTTGGTTCAACATAGTAACCCAAAAGGTTAACCATATGAGAATTTCATATTAACCTTATTCTTCTTCACCATAACTAGTTCAATTGACTAAAATGAACTAGTTAAAGAGTTGTTCATTTGCTATGAGATCTTATGTAACTACACAAGACACAATTGAAACAAAGATGATTCGATTCGATTGAATCGGCTCATGAACTTTATAGCCATGGTTTGCATAAAGCATTCTTTAATAATTTAAGTTTCATGTTCAGATCTAGAGCTGGCAAACAAGCCAAAAAACCCCGGGTTCCCCCGGCCCGGCCCGTGAAAACCCGCACCCGTCTTGGCTGGTTTCTAAACAAGCTGGGTTAGGGTTGGAAAAATGTCGGCTTGTGGTCATAACCTCTTAAGCTCACAAACAAGTTCGCGGACTTAAGACAACCGGTGGAGTCTTCCAAACTCAGTAGAATATCTCGGCAAAGAGACTTTCGCCAGTGCATGGACTAGGTTCGCGGACTTACACGCAAACGAGTTTTTGGAAAATCCCAGCAGAAATTCTCGATACAAGAACTTTCGTCAGTTCGCGGACTGGGTTCGCGGACTTGGCAAAGCCAATTCCTCCGGTTTCTCTCAATCAACAAAATTCGAAAACTTTGGATTAAGGAATATATGGTTATGTAATCTAAACTCTCATTCCAATCATTGAGACATTCTCAGAGGACATTATATAGCCGTTATTCACAGACCGTTTCGCGTCAGAGCAATTCTCAAAGTAATTGAAACTTTTCATGACTTTCGTCACTAGGTGAAGATAAACTTTATCAAAGCGAAACGCTTTACCAACACATGATTTCGAGATATATATAGGCGAGATATACTCGGCTCGAAATATCAAATGTGTATGATCTAGTCTATATAGCATACGACTTTTGTCTCATAAGAAGTAGGAGATACAAAAGATAGACTTTTGAGTGATAGATAAGTTCAAGTCTCCACATATATTTTTGTTGATGAATTTCCACGGTTCCTTGAGTAGATCTTCGTCGTTGTATGATGAATCGCCATGAAGTCCTTGAGCTCAACTACACTTTTCTATCCTAGTCCGATACTTAACTATGTAGGCTAGAAATCAGGACACATAGTTTTGATCACTAACATTGACAAACATGCTTGAGATAGCAACGCATGCGAGGTCGACCGACCTATGCTCTAACATAAGGTAATATAGTTTCCAAATTCAATGTTGTTCTATCCCAGAAGTTTCTGGCACACTTCATAGACAAAGGGACAGTTCATGAACATATGTTTCATGGTTTCCTCTCCACATTTGCAAGACTTGCAAATTAATAGGATCGATATAGTGAAGAATATTATCTTAGCATTAGTTGGGACAATATCATGAGCATG
This sequence comes from Papaver somniferum, assembly GCF_003573695.1. Taxonomy (NCBI): domain Eukaryota; kingdom Viridiplantae; phylum Streptophyta; class Magnoliopsida; order Ranunculales; family Papaveraceae; genus Papaver; species Papaver somniferum. The sequence goes on from NC_039358.1 coordinate 227,698,924, forward strand.
TTTTCCCAAGAAGACCTTAATAGATGGTGTAGTATTCATTTTCCAAATCACGTTCCAATCAAATCTTTGGATATCATCATTGTACGTGTTTATCATTTTTCCTGATTTAACAGAAAAATTTCCTCTATCAGTTAGCTTCCATATAATATGATCTTCCTCCTCATTGCTTAGGCTAGTATATCTTATAGACACTCTTCCCTATAGAGTGAAAAAACTCTCTAATAGTGTAGTCCTAATTCCCATTGTTAGTAATTAGATGTTTAAAAAACATTAGAACCTCATGAGAATTTATTGACTTAGTGAGAGTTATAATAGGATTATCAATCCAATTGTTTTCTCATATATATATTGACCTTATAACCATTCACAATATTCTACTTACTATGTTTTTGCATATTCTCAATTTCTTTTCATAAGAAAAATTCTCCAAATTTGGGTTTTAAATCCATGGTGAGGATGTTTTCTCCATTGATTTATTTAATTAGATGTCATAATATGAGACTAGAGAGAGGCCTTGTCTTGCACCAGCCTCCAACTGATTTTAGTCATCATAAATCCCAAATCCCTGACTTTTTAGGCATGCAAATTAGAGACCAAGTTTTGGGGTATATTCCTTGTGGGTTTTCACTCCTTTGTATCTTTTTTAAATTTTAACGTTTTTTTTTTGGAAGTTTGAGGTAGTAACCAGTTTTGACGATAGTAACTCTACCTGCAAGTGTGAGACAATTGCTAGAGCACTGCTCGGTCGAACTCGCAAGCGTTGCTATCTCAAGCTTGTTTGTCAAGTTTAGTTGCCAAATATTATAAGTCTTGATTTCTAGTCTACTTATAGCTAAGTGTCGGATTTGGATAGAAAGTGTAGTTGAGCATTAGACTTCACGGCGTTCATCGATTGAAGACGAAGAAGTACTAAGGGGAGCTTGTGGAACTTCGTCAACAAAAGGTATGTGGAGACTTGAACTCATCTATCACTCAAAAGTCTATTTACTCTATCTCATATTTGAGACAAAAGTCTTATAAGCTATATATACTTCAATTATACACATTTGATATTCCGAGTTGTGTTTAACTCGCTTACATATTTCTCGAAATATGTGTTGGTAAGCTTTCGCTTTAACCAAGTTCATCTTATAATCTTGACGAAAGTCAAAAGATGATCATGTGAAAATCGCCTGGTAACATCTTACATGATATGTGTGAGACGGTCATTTGATGTAGGCTCAAAATGTTTCGTATTGATCATTCGATCACTTGAAAATTGCTTTGAAGCTAATGTTTGTGTGAGGCAGCTATTCCCATCTTCCAAGAATGTTTCAATGGTTGAAATAAGAGTTTAGAACAATTGGATTTAAGCATAATATACGTACTTGCAAATATGTAATCCATGTTCGGGAACCATGGTATGCATACCCGTATGTGTACTGGTTGGTTTGTGAAGTCCGGAAACCTGGTATGCGTACTGGTACGCGTACTAGCGTAAGGTTCATGTCCGGGAGTTTATGTTGAGTTTGGATGGTATGCGTACCAGTTCACGTAATGGCGAAATCCAAACTTAGTCCGGCTACTTAGGTACGCGTACCCGTATGCATACCTAAGTGGATGATGTTCTAAAATCGGTTTGTTCATGAACTAATACATTTGTATATTAAGGAATGCAATGTTTTGCAAACCGTCGCTATAATGTTCATGACTTGATTCGAGTGAATCAAAATCGATTTTGCTTCAATTTTGTCTTGTATACTTCTATGAGAATATAAAAAATTGAACAACTCTAGAACTAGTTTCATTTGAGTCATTTGAACTAGTTATGGTTAAGATGAATCAGGTTGATATGAAAGTGTTCATATGGATAACTTCGGTTAACTATTGTTGAGCCAACAAGGTGTACACGTTTAGGTACGGTTACTCATATATAAATGAAGGTACATTTCATTTGTGTGTAACAAGCTAAGTTCGATCTAACGGTTGAAAGATATTAGCTTGAGTCTAATCAGGTTTTCATCTAACGGTGAATATTGAATGCTTTGTTACCAAGGCAACATTGACTGCAAACCCTGATTTGAAGACTATATAAAGGAGAACTCTAGCAATTGGGAAACCTAATCCCCACACCTCCTGCGTGATACTAGTTGCGACTAGAGTCGATTCTCCTTTAACCTTAGGTTTTTCACAAAACCATGTAGGTTAACGACTTAAAGACTTCATTGGGATTGTGAAGCCAGACCCAACTATTTTCTTTGTAGTTGCGTGATCTGATCTTGCAGTTTCTATCGTATTGAGTACTATCTTCTCTAAGATTGGATCGATATTTATTCTCCGATAGGCAAGATAAAAAGTAGTCACAAACATCTTCGTCTCATTGTTTGTGATTCCACAATATCTTGTTTCGCTTCCATACGATTAAGATTATTGTTAGGTGATTGATATTTCTAGGTTGTTCTTTGGGATATAAGTCTGGTATATCAATTGGTTCCTGTTCACCTTGATTTATCAAAGGACAGAACAAAACTCATAGGTTTATCTGTGGTAGACAGATTTATCTATACAATAAACTTTTCTGTGTGAGACAGATTTTTTTTATCAAGTCTTCAACTTTGGGTCGTAGCAACTCTTAGTTGTGGGTAAGATCAGCTAAGGGAATCAAGTGCGTAGAGTTATGCTGGGATTCAGAGACGTAAGGAGCGCAACTGTACCTTGATCAATGTGAGACTGGTTAGGGATCAAATACATTCCAGTCCGAAGTTAACTTGGAGTAGGCTAGTGTCTGTAGCGGCTAAATACAGTGTGGTGTTCAAATCTGGACTAGGTCCCGGGGTTTTTCTGCATTTGCGGTTTCCTCGTTAACAAACTTTCTGGTGTCTGTGTTATTTCTTTTTCGCATTATCTTTTGTTATATAATATAAATATTACAGGTTATGCTTAGTTAAATCAATTAGAAAAATCCAACCTTTGGTTGTTGATTATATTGATTGACACTTGAACATTAGTCTTTGGTACCGTTCAAGTTGTTTCACATAATAATCAGGCTCACAGATTTCTATCTGTTTGATTTGCTGATTACATTGTGAAACAGAGATACAACTCTTGGATATATTTCCATTGATTTAGTCTGACTGTCTAGTTGATTCTCTTGGAATTATATATATTGGAGTTTGTCCATACAGATTGCTAAGCAAAATATTGGGTGTGGTTGTTAGACCCCGCTTTTTCAACAGTTATAACAAAAATCAAACTCTCTACTCAATCTAAGATAATTAGATGAGTAATAAAACGATTCATATGGAGTACACCTTCTATGTAAAGTATTTCCTTATATCCTTTAAGATCTTGTATCTATAGAATACATTTTTCGTTGAATCGTAATTTTTTTTCCTGGTCTTTTTTTTTTTTCTTCTTTTCGGAATTCCAGTAATAATCTTTCTTAAAAAAAACATGACCTAGACTTTCATATAGTTTTTTTTTTAAAAAATAATAGGTCTTAATTTGCCTTTTTCTGCTTTGTATGCTGGTCAATACTCCAACAACATGGACTCCTCCAATGCTAAAATATTAGTTTTCAAAAATAATAAGAAGAGGGAAATATACAGATTACTCGTATTATTAAGTCTGAAATATAGGTACCCATGTATTTTGACATTTGCAAATCTACGCTCGTTATCACCTTTTCCACCCATCTTGGTTAAATCCAACTATATAATTTACTTATTTACCTTTTACTCGTTTCCATGTTGAGCGCCTATAATATTTTTCTGGTTCGTCGAGATCGGTTCAAGATTGTTTCACCATTTTCAGGTTCATTAATCATTCACCCAAAGGGTTCATCGTTCCCAGTGTCTTGGGGTTTTTAGTTGGTAGGAAATCAACATTCTACCACACTTTTCAGGTTTGTGGAGACGGTTCAGGATCGTTACATCGTTTTCAGGTTTGTCCTGCTCGATTCATGATCATTGAATCATTTGCCATTCCCGCCAAGGAGATGTCACTCAGGGGTATATATGACTTTTTAATAGGTAAAATAACGCAACCTCGCACTTAACTGCATTAAACCCATATTTTCTTCAAAAAACAATTGGACCAAGTCAAAACCAGAGATGGACCCAGAATTTTTCCTTGCGTAGGGTTGGAATGTCAGTAATCTGCAATGTGAGAAAAGGCCACACTGTTTGAGCACTGCTCGGTCGAACTCATAAACGTTGCTATCTCAAGCTCGTTTGTCAAGTTTAGTTGCCAAAACTGTAAGTCTTGATTTCTAATCTACTTATAGCTAAGTCTCGGACTAAGATAGAAAGTGTAGTTGAGCTCTAGACTCCACGACGTTCATCATGCAAAGACGAAGAACTACTCAAGGAACTGGTGGAACTTCATCGACAAAAAGCTATGTGGAGACTTGAACTTATCTATCGATCACTCAAAAATCTATATATTCTATCTCCTATTTTGAGACAAAAGTCGTATTGCTATATAAACTTAGATTATACACATTTGGTATTTCGAGCCGAGTTTATCTCTCTTATCTATTTCTCCAAATATGTATTGGTAAGCTTTAATTTTGGCCAAGTTCATCTTTACTCGTTATGAAAGTCGTGTTGATTATTTCAATAACTTGAAAATCGCTTTGATGAAAAATAGTTTGTGAATAACAACTATATAACATCCTCTAAGAAAGTTTCAATGATTGAAATGAGAGTTTAGAACATGTAACCATCTTTGGATATAAACATAGTGCGTTCTCACATTTGTGTAAAAGTCCGAAACCGGGAACCCAAAGTATGCGTACTCGTACGCGTACTGGCGGTTGTTGGAAATCCGGGTGAGTATGCGTACCCGTACGCATACTGGCGGAAAGTTCAAGTCCGTGAATTTCTGCTGGAGTTTGGAATTGCAAAACAAACTCAATCCGGTTACTTAAGTATGCGTACTTGTTCGCATACTTAGTTAGTTAGGTTACTTTATAAAATCGGTTTGTTCATGAACTAAAACATTTATATAATAAGGAATGCAATCTTTGCAAACCGTAGCTATAATGTTCATGAATCGATTCGAGTGAATCAAAACCAATTTTGCTTATATTGTGTCTTGTACACTTCTATAAGATCTAAGCAATTTAACAACTCTCTAACTAGTTCATTTGAGTCATTAATTTGAACTAGTTATGGTGAAGATAAAGAAGGTTTATATGAATGTGCTCATATGGCTAACCATTGGTTAACTATTGTTGAACCAACTAAGTGTACACGTTTAGGTACGGTTACTCAAACCTAAATGAAGTTACATTTGGCTAACCATTGGTTAACTATTGTTGAACCAACTAAGTGTACACGTTTAGGTACGGTTACTCAAACCTAAATGAAGTTACATTTCATTTGTGTATAACAAGCTAAGTTCGATCTAACGGTTGAAAGATATTAGCTTGAATCTAATCAGGTTTTCATCTAAAGGTGAATGTTGAATGCTTTGTTACCAAGGTAACTTAGATTGCAAACCCTGATTTAGAGACTATATAAAGGAGAACTCTAGCAACTGGGAAAACTAATCCCCACACCTCCTGTGTGATACTAGTTGTGTAATATAGAGTCGATTCTCCTTTAACCTTAGGTTTCTTTCGAGACCCTGTATGTTATGACTTAAATACTTCATTGGGATTGTGAAGCCAGACCCAACTATTTTCTCTGTAGTTGGGTGATCTGATCTTGATGTTTCTATCGTGATTGGGTGCAATCGTAAGATTGTCTTGAGATTTATATCTCCGAGGCAAGATAGAAAAGTAGTCATAAACAACTTCGTCTCATTGTTTGTGATTTCACAATATCTTGTTTCGCTAGTCGATTAAGATTATTGTGAGGTGATTGATATTTCTAGATTGTTCTTCGGGAATATAAGTCAGGTATATCAATTGGTTCCTGTTCACCTTGATTTATCAAAAGACGGAACAAAACTCGTAGGTATTTCTGTGGGAGACAAATTTATCTATTCATGTAGACTTTTCTGTGTGAGACATATTTGTTTATTAAAGTCTTCGACTTTGGGTCGTAGCAACTCTTAGTTGTGGGTGAGATCAGCTAAGGGAATCAAGTACATAGTATACTGCTGGGATCAAAGACGTAAGGAATGCAACTGTACCTTGAATCAGTGTGAGATTGATTGGGGTTCAACTACAATCCAAACCGAAGTTAGTTTGTAGTAGGCTAGTGTCTGTAGCGGCTTAATATAGTGTGGTGTTCAATCTGGACTAGGTCCCGGGATTTTTCTGCATTTGCGGTTTCCTCGTTAAAAAAACTTCTGGTGTTTGTGTTATTTCTTTTCCGCATTATATTTTGTTATATAATTGAAATATCACAGATTGTGCGTTGAATCGATCAATTGGTAAATCCAACCTTTGGTTGTTGATTGATTGGTTGATCCTTGAACATTGGTCTTTGGTACAGTTCAAGTTATCTCTCTTATATTCAATCGGGCTCGCAATTATTATTTGTTTGATTGCGGATTGAATTGAGAGATTGAGATATAACTCTTTGATATACTTTTCTTAAGATTGAGTCTAACTGTCTAGTTAATTTTCTTGAAAGTATATTGGAGTTAGTCCATACAGATTGCTAAGCGAAATATTGGGTGTGGTTGTTAGACCCCCTCTTTTTCACACACCATTTTTTTTTTTGAAGTGAATCACATAGGTAATAGTTAATTGTAATTCACAAACGAAATACTTAATGGATAGACATTTAAAAGTTTAAAGGAACAAAACCAATAAAAAAATTATCACGAAAAGAAATTTATAGTTTACGGAAGAAAATGGGAGATGATTTTACTGAGAAGAATATTTTTTTCATAAGAATCCATATTAAATAACCTAAACATTATCTCATAAATAGTCGAAAAATAAATAATTTATAGTCTACATTAAGTAATTACTAATGGACTTTACAGTAAGAATGAAATAAGTGGGCTAAAATGATCGATAGAAATGAGCTAAAAATAAAAATTTCACAAATTTTACATATAAAATACTGTTGGGATAGAATTAGGGACATGTTATAGCCTCTTTTTTCCAAGTAAAACTTGGTTTCTATCAATTCAATTCCTTTGATTTTTTAATGTGGTTCTTTGGATGTAGGTGTGGATATATGACCATTTCCCAATTTTGAACTTGGCCAAAGTATTTGAGAAAGATGTCGATTATGTTGATACAGAGCCAACTGCAGCACGGTACGTGTAAGAGGACTCCAAGAAAAGGAACAAAAATAAGTTGGTGACAAGTTTGAGAGAGACGTTAGACCGTCTTGGTGTTGATGATGTCACTTTTCAACCATATGAGAAGGAAGATGAAGAAGATGAAGTTGTTGAAGATGAGGATATGCCGGTAGGTATGTATCATGGGCCATTGTGGTATCCCGATGGTTATGTTATATACGATCCTAGGCGAGTACTCCGTCAATTAGGATGCGTCCAAAAGGTTCCTTTGTTTGACGAGAAATTCAGGTTGTTACCAAAGAGTGGTAAGGGAACTAAAAGCACTACTTCATCTTGGGAACCAAAGTATGATCCTGATCCCATCGTTGAGTTTTGGAATAATTTAGACAATCACACATTAGATGCGTCCAAGTTAACACCTTTACTTGATGATCCATGTGAAGAGGATCCGGGATATATGGATTGGTATAACCAAATTTCTCATCCCTTCATTATCAATAAGAAAAGGAAAAAGATAGCTGATAAGGGGAAGGCGAAGCCAATCAAGATCACCAACAAGTCTACTTCCGAAGATGTAATCAAGGCTTTCAAGATTATGGTAAGAATGACTTCACTTTATACTATTTTCATATATTATTTATGGTAAAAATGTCTTCCACCTCACGATTATAAGTTGTTGACAAATGAAAAAATAGGTTGCCGCGGGTAGGGAGATGTTGAAAAAAATGAAGGCCAAACTTGGTTGCAAAACACCAATGACCGTGGAAGAACAAAAATACCTCATCAACAAGTGGGATGCAATCATCAACAAAGGACAAGGACCTGAGGAACCCGAACAAAGGCCTACCACTAAGAGGTCTCAACAAGTTGGTGAAGGTACAATACAAGGTGGTGCTACCGTCCATCCCGGTAATGATGCGTCGGAAGATGAAGACCAAGGTGGAAGAAGAGGTGGTCGTGCAACTAAGAAGAGGGATCGTGGTTAAATTCCCCTTTATGTTTCCAAATTCCTTTTAATGTTTTTCTTAAGTTTTAAGTACACTTTTATGGTGTTGCAAACACCTTTGCTTTTAGTTGCTGAACTTTGTTTTTAATGGTGTTGGGATTGGGTTATGGACACCTTCAATTTCATGTTTTAATGAATACCCGAACCTTTGTTTTTAATGGTTTTTTTTTTGTCAGGTTCGGATTATAATACTCATTATGTGATAAGCCGAACCTTCGCCTGTGTTCATGGTTCCAGTTTGCAGAAAACGACACGTTTCATAACTAAAAAGTAAATCATTCAAGTATTTCGTTTTGATGGGTACATGTAACTGCAATTCTAGTCAAAATATCATCCTCATCTTACACGAAAATAAAAAGACACAAAATAAACGGATAAATCCATGAAACATTTTTTATGGAGATCCTAAACGAATCTCATCCTCTTCACTGACCTCTTTCTCATCATCTTCACTGACCTCATTCTCATCATCTTCACTGACCTCTTGCTTAACATCTTCATCCTCATCACTTGAAAACGTAATTACTTGTCCACTTGGAGGCTGCACATGCAAAGATTTCCAAAGATCAATTTCCATCGCATAACTTGTATACCAATCCATCGCAAAATTATTTTCAAATCTAGGCCAAAAGGCTGCACTCATCAAGGGTGGTAACGGGCAACCGGGTCTAAGTTTGAGGCCGATAAAATGAAAATTTTGAACAAATCCAAGAACAAGTCTTCTATCCTTTACACCATCATTGCAAGGTTTTGTTGGAGGCGCGTAAGTAAAGCTACTACCCGTCCATGCGAAACAATGTACGACGCAATTGAATGTCTCCGCTATTAAAACCCCACAAATGGGCATTGCCATCCAATGTTCTTCGGTAATGATAAAATCCCCATGCAAACGACGTTCGAATGCAACGTACTCCGCTTCCACCCCTGCATCTTTTCTTAGACCTGTTCTCATCATTGTCTTATAGAATTCTTTATTTTTACATAGGGTTTGTAACAATCGTTGCCGAATATAGTCCACTTCATTTTCAGGGGGCACCGGATTATTCCCTTCCATAAAAGGACCAAGTTGTTCCGTCGTGACGTAATAACCACAATTTCCATCGCCTTGCACGTCGTCCATTGCTATAATATGCTCATGAATTATTGGCGATAGATCTTCCAAGTAGTTATCATATATAAAATTGATAGGCTTCATATACTTATTGGACTAATCTCTTTTGAGTCCTCTCATCCTACCAATTTCATGTACGGTCATTTTCTCCTTTATCTTAGTTTGTGAAGGATACATCTTAGCCTTCCCCTTGACATCCTCTTTACTATCCTTAGCTTGTGACGGACAATCATTATCATTCACCTCTTTGGTACTTGTTTCTGATTTTTGAATACTCAGACGACCTCGTTTTTTTGGAACTTTGACTTCTTCCTCCTTCATCAACTTCTCAATTTCTTTCTTTGCCTTTTCAAACCTTGCATCATGGTAGTCAACGCCGGATGGATTCTCACTCTTCTCCGGTTCCAAAATATTTTCTTGGGTGAAAGGATACATGACCGGCATCATGTTGTCCCATAGGAATTTCTTTTGAGGTCGGGACATATTCCTATACATCTCCGCCAATTTTTTCCCATTTGTCGTGTCCCATATCTCTATATCATCCTCGTCGTCTTCGGTTGGGAGAGGATCGAAGCTTAATTGTTTCCAAAAATGATCGATATCCTCAAATGGTACGATACCATCCTTGTACCGAAGTAGGTCATGGCGGCATGGAAGTCCCATAGATTTCTTCATTGTACAAACACACTCTTCCTCCAAGGTGGCGCCTAATTTCTTAATCAAATCCACTTCTTTCATCAACAAGTCGATCCATAGATGGGAGACTCTATAAGTTAATTCCCGTAGCCAATTAGTACCATAATTCTTGTGTCTAAACATAAGGTCATGCTCAAACGCGGTTTTAATTCTCACAACATAACTTTTGAAATATTCATCAATTGCATCAAAAACCGTGACAAAAGTGTCAACACAACCAAAAAGGTTCTTCTTCAACCGATAATGAGCCGACTCTACCATACTTGTGGCTTGGTTGTCTAAGTGCTTGTGCCTATTTGTGAAACAACTCACGAACCTTTCTTTGTTAGGTTCCAACACATCTTTGACCAAGTAAGTGATGACATCGGGGTAGGCGGTCTTCCAATGCTTAATAAGAACTTTAAAATTTTCTTCATAGACATCCTCGGTGATTGACCATATCAAAGCTTCACATTCTCCTTGTAAAGAAGCCCACAACATCTCATTATGTGCATATGCTTTCAAGAATTCCTTCTTTTTCTTTACTCGTGTCTCCAACGGTAGCTTAGCAATATTCTCTAATTCTTTCAACTTAAGTGGTTGAATTATCGGTTGTCAATTTTTCCTCACATTGCACCATATGTGAAACGTACAAAGAAAATTGAATGCATCCGGAAATACCTTCTTAATAGCATACAACAATGATGAATCTTGATCGGAAACGAACACTTTAGGAAGAGCAACCTCCCGGAAGATTAACTTCAATTGTTGTAACCCCCAAACATAACTCTCTTTCTTCTCGTTTTTCATGAAACAAAAAGCCACGGTGAACGGTGCCTTTGTCGAAGTATGCCCCACAATGTTCATCAACGACATCTCATATTTATTAGTCTTGTACGTGCAATCCAATATAATAACTTGTGGGAAGCATAGAGCCAATTGGGCGCATTCCGGGTGGGTAATGAAAAGGTGTGTGACTTGACCGAAGTCATCCAACTTCTTTTGGAAAGCGTAGTTATTCTTCACCCCTAACCACATTACTTGTTGCATCACCATCCTACCTTGCAAATTGAGTCTTCTAATCTTTAGTCTTGCATTGTAGATAGTTTGCATAGTCGACTTGTTATTCTTGTTGTCCACCTTGAATTTTCTAAGAATCCTAGAAGGTGGAAAACGTGCTCGTGTCATTTTATCCACTTCTAGCATCTCGTCGGGTTTGAGTCGCGCTACGTTCGCATGTCCTTGAAGGTCTTTAGGACGTGGGTGGTTATGACGACAATCCATATCTTTATTCATTATCCAATATTGATCTTCTTTGTTCATGTACTTATTCTTGAGGTTGAAAACGATCTTGAAAGGACAATTTCTTTTCTTCATCTTCGTCCTATTATTTCTCCCGGTCTTCCCAACGTATACAATACCCTTTTTAACCTTGCTAGCGCCGGTTCCACTACGCTCACAAATCATTTCAAACCGATCCCATCGGCTTTGTTGTCCTTTAACTAGTACACAATTTATCTTCATTGCGTGTTCCTCAAGCCAATCCAGAACTTCTGGTTTAGTTTTCCATATCTACGTTCATTCCAAAACAAGTAATTAGTAAGAAAAACTTTGGAATATTCCGACAACATTAAGGTAAACAAAAGGTTCTTACATACCAAATCATTTTGGAAGTGATCCTTGGTATCCTCGTGAATTATGTCTACTGGATCAGGTTGATTTTCCATGGGTCCAAGCACGATCTACAAAGAATATCACAAGGTTAAACACTAGAAAGGGAATATAATAACAAGGTTCGGCGCATTCGATAGTCACATTATGTGCCGAACTATAAACATTTACAGGTTTCGGCTTATACGATATCCTCAATATGTGCCGAACCACGAACAATATTTTAACCCAAAAATTAACAAATTCATGTTCGGCTCAGACGATAATCATATTATATGCCGAACCTTGAACATAAGAGGTTTCTGCCGATACGATATTCTCCATATGTGCCGAACCAGTAACAATATTTCAACCCAGAAATTAAAAAATTATGTTCGGCACATATGATTTTGGATATATAAGCCGAATTAGTAATGATTCTATTCCAGGCTATTCAGGATGTTGTTCGGCTTACTATGAAACTTTCATATAAGCCGAACTAGTGTCTAGCAAAAGGGTTGGAATTGGAAATTATAGGTTCGGCGCATGCAGTAAACATATTAAGTAAGACGAACCGTTCATCAATTGGTAGATTCGGCTTATAGATGTGAGCCGAACCTCAATCTGTTTCGCCGAACCATGATTCAAAAAACCTAACTTTTGATAATTGAGAGCTATAGAAGTGAGATTAAGTATAGGATATAAGTGTACCTGTGTATTAGAAGCATTGGGTTCGTCATCAATGTCTTCATCATCTGGATTTGGCTCATAAAAATCATCATCTTGAGTTTGTGTTTGAGTTTGAGCTTGTGTTTGAGTTTGTGTAAAATCATTCTCATAATCTAAGAAATCAGCCATTTCTGGATCATTGTTGTAGTTGATATGTATTTTCCTAGGTTTTTTAGATGAATGATGACCCTCCTCATCCTCCATTGAATCAAGAATTAGAATTTTCTCACTTTCTCCTTCTCTTTCTCTCATTCTTAACCAAACCAAAACTTTGATTTTTTTTCCCCAAATTTTTCATCTAAACAACTCTTATAATTCTGAAAATTATTTTAATCACTAAACAAAATATTTAATCACTAATCAAGATTATTAACACTAATGTGTAAAGGGCATATTTGCCATTAATTTTTTTTTGGGTTAAGGGGTTATCTGATTTTGCTATTTCACAACCTTTTTTGTCTTCATTCAGTATGCCTTGGAAGATTTTGGTATGCCCAAAATCATAGTTCAAACTTAACGGTGAGATACAAACAATTTCTCTATAACGAGAGTTTTCAACCATAAAGGAGAATCACTTCCCCAAAACAAAGAAAGACTTCTAGTCCTAGCTTTTTTAGCCAAACAATGGGCTATTTCATTTGTGTCTCTTGGAACATGAACACAGACCCAACTACTAAAATTTCCTAATAGTTCCTTCCAATTCATGAAAATCGGGTTATTAATCCATCTAACAGATCCTAGATTTCCATTTATGGCCATAACCACATTCAAACAATCTCCCTCCAAACACAGCTTTTGAATGTGTTTCCTTTTCGCCCATTTGATTTCCTCCCAAGCTGCAATAACCTCTGCCTGTTCTTCAGTTTCAGCTACTCCTGGGATGCACCATGCTCCATAGAAAGATCCTGCATCGTCGATCAATATTAAACCATATCCCATAGTATTTTCTTTTTGGAAGGCTGCATCGATTTTTTTTCTTAAATCAAATTGTGGAGGGTTCCATCTAATTGGCTCCCTAACTCTGTAAGCATGTAGGTCGCCTATTGTGTTATATCTCAGGTTAGCCTCTTATTAGGTCTGTGACGTCTATCCCTGGTCAAAACATGCTTAGATTTGCAAAATGCAAAAAATGATGGTATGGATTTGAAAAGGAAAAGAAAAAACAGATGAACATTTGTATTAGTCCCCAGGAAAAAATACTGATCGATTAAGGTTTCATTCAACAGCAACGAGTTACATATACAAACACATATATCATTTCAGAACCTGATGATTCAAAAAATTTCAGACAATGGAAAAACAAGTAACAAATGTATATATAGCCAACCATTAACGTGATGTTGCTAGCTGATTTCGCATAGCTGCTCTATCAGTCTCTAGAAACTAAGAGAAAGGGTCTAAATGGGCGGTCTGCTTCTTTTTTTTCTTTTTTTTTAGCTCCGTCAAATGGGTGGTTTGTTTGGCAGTGGCTTTACTAGTCGAGGACACCAACGGGTCCGTCAACACCAATTTTTCCCATTCATGTAACTTCATCTTGAAAAGGTAATAGGCCATACTTTGGGAACGCAGGTTGTCATCTAGTTCACTCACCTGCATCCCAACCCGTTCCATGAATTCAACATTAGTTGCATAATTGATAATATCTATTGCGTAATTGATAATGTCTAAGAAAGGATGAAATCAATCTACACAATAAGGAAAATGTTGCACAAGGTTTTGAAAATCAATTGCTGAAAGTTATACCCACCGCTCTTGGTGCCTCCTTTACTACCAATTTTCCCTTGTGGCTATCTATTGCTTCTGTGCAAGCTTGGATTGCATTAGTAAGAACCATTATGCCTTGTTCCTGAGCCAACCAAAAAAAGTAGAACGTAAACTATCTAGTTCTTGATAAAAGGTACAGAAAGGATGAAACTCCCAGGCAGTGCATGCCCAAGCCATGTCAAGACATGCATGAGCATGCATGCTTACGGATGGATGATTGTATATGAATATTATAGTTAAATACAGTATACTACTAAAGACCAAGGCTCAACACATATATGCATGCTTCAAATCTAGGTAAAACCAAACTTACATATGTTACTTGCAATTACAACTATGAAGAACTGATGTTAGTTGTAAGATAGGGAATTAGTCTCGATAAAGATCTTCGTTCGTATGTAAAACATTAATACATAGTTGAATTGGTCTAAATTAGGGAATATACCCAACTAACCATGTCAAGGGTCTGAGTCGTCAGAACATAGAGAGGAGGCACCACCAGTTTCATTTTAACTGGACAATCATCATTACCAGTTTCTTCAGCTTTCCTCATCGCTTCCTGAAAATAAACAATGATACTTAATTGGAATCTTGAATATTCTTAAATTTTACTATATAACATTACCTTGATATATAGAACCCCATCAAAATGAAAGCATATCATTTCAATATGTGCACGGATCGTTGTCTGTAGGACTATATGCTTTTTGATGTTTTTAATCAAAGCATCTTTAACCTCCTTTGTGATGTTTTCAATCAAAGCATCTTTAACTTCCACAGTCAGAGCAGGTTCCAGTTTAGGCATCAGCTATAATATATAAGACGATTGAAAAGTTTATTTCCCATCAGTTTCAAAACAAACAACAATAGTGAATTTAAGCAAATTACTGTCGAACCAGTTTTACCTCTTGTCCATCAGGGCCGACTTCACTAACTTTACGTGTGAGGGAATTAAGAATGGTATCAGGATCAGCCACGATTAACCTGAAGGCCTAATTAACAATAGAATACCAAATCAAACAAGAACAACATGCAACGATAAAGAGTAAAAAGTGAAAACCCTATGTGTACTTCTCGGCATCGTGTTACCTCATAGGCATGCCCATATTTTCGATATAGAGGCCAGCCAACATGGATATACAGATCCTGTCGATAGAAATTTTCATCAGAAATTGGTACAATCAAGTTAGCAAATTTAATGCATATACGAAGACCACATTCCCAAATGATGTAAACTGAACCATCTCACAGTGGAAGTACATATATGAAAGAATCCTATGCGTAAGAAACGAGACTGTATCGATCCAAAAGAGATTTGGTGTCACCAGAACACTCTTTATCAAAGCAATACAATAATTTAAATTCGTTCTCCACTACTGATTTGCGGGGAAAGCTAGATAAGTACAATTTGTTGTAGGGTCTTATTCAGGATATCCGACTATTATTCTTCTACCTTCCTCCTCCACCATTGTTACCATATTATCAAGTGCCAAGATCAATAACTAATTGCTTCATTTCATAGGCATAACCAACGCCCTATCATGTTATTATTAAGATTCTCTTTTCGTCTACTAAAGCAAAATGTGACATATTATCAAGAAATGTTTCATTATAGAAATAGTAATCTTACTATTTCTTTAACTGCTCTGGGAGAGAGACTTGCCTAAGGAGTTGGAAATAATTGTACGTAGTTTGAACACAGTAATTGTAATTTTATTATAAAGATACAAATCATGTTGCAGATTCTCTAGCAACATATGCTAGAAATCTTACTAATAAGGAAGAACGAGTGATTACTTTCTTTCTTGAATTTCTTTATCTTTACAGGAAGATAAATAATTGTAATTACCTTTTATTCAATATATATTTCTTTCGAATTAAAAAAAAGAAGAAAAAAGAACATAATACAGTAGAAACTCTATAAATTAATGCTGTCGGTACCATCAAAATTTATTAATTAAACGAGATATTAATTAACCGATAAATTAATAATTATTAATTTATATATTAATTAATATTTTATTAACTTATAGATAAATTTCGTATTCATAATGTTAGACAAAATTGATGCTTTCGTCATTGTAAACTTCGATCAATAGATAATATAAGTTATAGACAATTTGGATGAACATACAGATAGTGAAATCACTCAAGACTTGCAAAATTTGATCGAGAAATTAGGCTATCGCAATTTAATGATTGTCGAAGATGTCCTAAATTATCCGAAAGAAAATGAAGTTACACAGTTGTTGACTGATGAAAAAATAATCGAGAGCGTTACGGGAACTGATAAAGATGTGGAAGAAGATGATGAAAGTTCTACAATAGACCCCCTTCACGAAACGAGGCTATTAAAGCGGCAATCACATTGAATAATTTCTTGCTGAGCTATGAGAAAACAACACCAAAAATTCTTACAATGATAAGAAAAATTAAAGATGAAATTCAATGCGATATTGATTTTAGCAAAAAATAGAAGTCAATTAAATCATTTTTCAGAAAATCTTCGTGAATCACTAATGTATTAAATATATATATATATATATATATATATATGCATTATTATTTTATATTTCATATGGGGTCTACATAGGTAATCAAAAATGTATTATCTTATAATTTTAATGAATTATTAATTTGACACGTTGTTCCCGACTCGAGACCGGAAAGATATTATTTAAAAGAATTTATTAAATAATCGAGTATTAATTAAAAGAATTTCTACCGTACACGAAGAGAATCTTTCTAACCGGTGCTGTTTCTAGGCCAAAATTCAGGCCCATTGGAAACCTTAAAAACATCAGGTTTGCTACAAACTAACAAATTTCTGGTGAGAGAGAAAAAGCAAGAAGCAATCCACAAACATTGAAAAGTAACCTAGTTTAATTGGGGCCTCAAAAAAACAATTAGGGGCCTCCCATTAGAGGACAAAATAGATCATTAAAACTCAAATTGAATCACCCCTTAACCAAAATATTTTTAATTGGCTAAACTGCCCTGAATGATTAGTATTGAAATTTAATTAGGTTAAGTTAATTAATGTGGTTAGATTATGTTAGATTAAACTCAAATTTTAGAATCAATATTTTTTTTTTGAGTTGAGAAGAAGAAGAGGAGGTTTTAGAGGAAAATTTAGGGTTTTTAGAAGTGAGTAATTCAAGTAGGAGAAATGATGTTGGGAAGGTTCAAGCAACAAAGATGATTGTGTTGATGGTAAAATTATCTTAAATTCTCTCATGGATTGGATGTATGTCACAACACAGAGAAAGAGTCGTCAATGTCAAGGGATGTATATCCCAACGACTCTAGAAAGTCGTCAATGTATTGACACCAAAAATGACGACTCAAACCTGCAACTTTTCCAGGTTATGAAAAATCGTCAGGGTAATATGATATACCCTGACGACTCTTAGCATGGAACATAAAAGAGTCGCTATTTTATGTGTTTATACCAAGATGAATCTGAAAATTTTCGGGACACAGAGGCTGTTTATTTTTCACTTGGGGTCGTTGACGTTTAAAAAAGGGTCGTTCATAGAGGATCGTCAAAGGTTTCTATATTATGTTAACGACTCTAATCTAGGGTAAAAAACATGAAAACCAGAAATATGGTCGTTATCTTGATCATCATATACCCTAACGATTTTTTATGGTCTCTACATGCATATGAAAAATCGTTAGGGTTTAGGATTGTCGAATTGACGACCCTTTTACTGTAACTGAAATTTTTCGGGTGAACTTTTTTTTCCTTGGAGTCGTTAATGGAGGAGAAGAGAAGAGTCGAGAGGATGAGAGGGGAGGGAGTGACTTTTTTGTTTAGAACTAGAAATGAATTAGGGTTAAGGATTAAGGGTTAATAGGTTTTTAAGATTTATTTTTAGTAGAGGGTAAAATAGTATTTTCAAAAAATTTTAATACACCCCCGGGTGCAAATAAAATGGGTGAGGCCTAGTTATTTTTGGGGCCCCAATTAAACTAGGAAAAATAATCTAATAAAATGGACAGCCGCCTCGCGTATGGCCAGCTTGTTCCCTCATTTCGGTAAGCCTATATCAATATAGAAAAAGACAAAAAGTTAAGGGGATTCTACACTCACCCAACATTGTCCCTTCGTTTCTCCCAAGAGGATCTGATGGATGAGATAAACGCACCGAAAATTCGGAACGAACCGTGGTTTTCAACCACGACTAAACAACACACTCAGAATGGGTGAGCCCAAAACCTGCACCCCCTGTTTTCTTCCGTCGACGGGGCCCACCCGCTATGAGGGGATGGTTTTGTCATTGTCCAAAATCTCGATTCATAAAGAACCAGCCTAAATTTACTCTCACTATTGGGATACAGAGTGGACGTATAGCATTTTCGAATAATTAATGGCTTGTCCCAACCAAATCACTCAAAAACCGACTCACACATAGTTTTTTTATAAGATATTCCCTCCGTCCCAAATTAGATGAGCTAGTTGTAGTTTACAATTAAACTGTGATGCCTCTTGGTTATCTGAGATTACTAATGCTGGTTTTGGTTTTGTTATTCGAAATTCGACAGACACCTTTCAAGCAGCAAAATGTGGATGGTGCAGGACCTTCTCAGCCGAAGAGGCAAAAGTTGTAGCTCTCCTCAAGGCAATACAATGGGCCAACAGACACAATGTTCAAAATTTGGTGATAGAAGGGGATAATCAAGCAACAATATCGTATCTACAAGGAAAGACAAATTCTGTGAACTGGCAATGCATAGCAGTATTAGAAGAAGTTGAACTTGTAGCAGATCAACTAGTTTCTTTTAAAGGTTTCCAGTACGTAGATAGATGAGCTAACAAGGTGACAGACTTATTGGCAAAAGAAGGGTGAAGATCAAGTAACACAGCTTTTTTGGACTGATCAAGCTCCTAATTTTTTATTTCCTGCAATTGCTTTTGACACTGTCAAAGCATATGATATATGTAATCCAAACAACAATGTCTCTGTATCTTGTTCTGCCATTGTTAATCCAACAAATTCAGTCATTGGAAGAGCAACTCAACCTGAGTTTGTCTCGGAAGAGTCTGAATTAGCAGATTAATGGTGGCTCAGTTATATAAGTCTTATTTTCAAAAAAAAAAAAGTTGTAGTTTCCACAATTCTTAAGGCACGGAGGAAAGGGGAGTATATTTAAGTATTTTTTACACTTATACCCTTATGGATAATAACTAGTAAACCTAGAAATGATTTATCTCTTAAATTATACCACGGTTTTTCGTAAACTTTATACCATTGAAAAGCATTTTAAAACACATAGGCGACGAATATAAACATGGCTATCAAATTATACATACTTCACATAGTAACAATGATCAATTAAAAGGGTAGTTTTAGAAGTACCCCTTGATTAGTGAAATAGCTTATCTATTATGGGACAAAATTTAAAACCAAGTAACTCATCTAATTTGGGACGGAGGGAATATTTAATTTGGGATTCACGTTCTCTAAAAGATTTAGCATTTCCATTCGGAAGGATGATTTGGGATTTAGGTGGTTTTGGAGTGTGTTTTTTTTTGGACGGGTTGTCTAGAATTATTGTATCATGATCAACAAGTGTTATAGATTAGATTTGAAGTGCTCATTAATCGTTCCAAAGCGTGAAATCAAATAAAAACCAAACTGATTATTCTATAACGAAACAAACCGTTAATTTAAGCGTTCTGAATCGGTTTGTTCCTGATCTAAAATGATTAACATACTCGTCTCTAACAGTTTTAGAATCTTATAGACCGTTCCTCGTCGTTTCCGTTCTAGTAAATTCCAAGTACATGGAGCAACTGAGTTATGGGTAAAGCATGTTTAACCCTTAAAACTATCCGTTTAAGTAACGTTTCTTATCCAAACTTTAACCTTATTTGTGCAAGTCACGGACTTCTAAAAAGAAAGCATCAATCAAAGTTAAATAAATCAACAAAAGAGTGCCAGATTATGATAATTATTAATACCTCCAAATCGAGTTGCATAGTCTCAGCAACATGCCTCAGAATAGAATGAACAAGTTTACTCTTACTGTATCTTTCCCCACAAGTAGCGATATCATATTCATTAACTCTTGTTTTACTTAAATCGACATAACCTTTATCTTTATCAACCCTAAGTACCATAACTGGTTCTTGTCTTCCAACTTTTATCAAACTACTAACACTTCGAATACGTGTTCGTGAAAGCTCACTGAATAAGATCATACCCTCGATGTTATTGTATTCGAGAAGGGAGACATAAACACCCATATCTTCTTCTATGTTTTTCACTTGAATCATCACTGCCGTATCTACTTCTGGATATGGCGCTTCGTACATTCTACACTCTAGATTTGGAGCGTTCGACGCCATGAGTTTATCCAAGAATGTGCAGAAGGACAACCTTGAATCTTTGATTGATCAAATAATAATGTTGGATTTTTTTCTTCTCGATAAGTATAACAAACTTTTTTAAAGTCTTTCTTTTACCCCTTTGTAAACGCCCCTTTAATAAAAATACATATAAAAATGTCATGAGTGTGATTTGCTACGGAACACTATACGTCGTTAGCAGTACGATGCATGTTTAATTAACTAATATCTGATTTTAGTTAGTAAAATTATGGCATTTAGCGGCTGCTATACGATCCCAATCGATTAAGAAGGAGGTTTGAAATACCTAACCGGAAACCAATAATGCAATGTGATGCGAGGTGAACTAAGTTTTCTTCCTTAATTCTCTTCGCAATTAGGCCAGTAATTGGCTACTGTTTATGCTGCTCCACACCTAATAGAACTAAATAGTTGTTAAGTGTTGATATCTGTAATTTGAACACGAAACCACCCGTTCAATCCGTAGGTTTCATCGTGAACTGGCATATGAAAACATTTTAACAGGGAGTGAACAAGGGAAAGAAAACATTTTAAGTGATTTTTTTAAAGTGATTTTTTAGGGTTGATGTGAAATATAAAAGAAGGTAAAAAAAAAAAATGGGAAAGAAGATGTCACTCCACCTCAAGCGTCACACACTAATACAAGTTAGCGATTGAGCTTAGTTTAGTGGCAAAGAGGGTTTGTGACGTTTGTCTACTCTTTAGTCTTTCTTTTTTCTTTTCTTTTGGTTATGCTACTTCGGGTTCCCAGCAGCCAAGGTTTTAGTAAATTAAATAATACTCGCATTATTCTCTTTCAAAAATAAAAATAAAAATTGTGAACTTCTCGGTGGGTGGGGGAATTAAGGCATGCAATTATACAGTATGATGTAGACACACTCCTAGGCCCTAGCCATGGAATTGTTGGTGGGAATAGAAGTTGGGAGGGAGTACAAAGAAGCACCCGAAATAAATGTTTGCAAGTATACAAAACAAGAACAACACACATTTCATTTTTATTTATTTTCCATCATGCCTACAAAATAATAACAAAACCCAACTCTTTACTCAATTGTGGAATGTCTGCAGGTACAGAAAGAAGAAGAAAATGAAGTGAAAATTTCATTTAGATGGTGGAGTTCATCATGGCTCAGGTTGCATGTTCTCGCATTCTTCTCTGATTGATTGGAAGAGAATAGAAGAGAGATATCTCTCACCAAAACTTGGAAACACAACCTGCAACGTTCGAAAACGGTATTAGATTACAAAAGAATTGGTTAAACAGTCGCAAAATAATATATAATCCGAGATTAGTATCATTCGTGAAAGATTGGTGTCGATGTGGTGGAAAGTAAGAACAATGTATCCAACTAAATTGTTAATGATAGTAAGATTAGCGTTTTGCTCCTTAAAGATGCACACTTTTGGGGTTGGTGTTGTCAGGACATAGTAGATTCTATAAACCAGGGTCCAAACCAGATGTTTAGATTAACAGCGTCAAAACAATAAGAGTATGGCAACGGGAAATCTGACTCGGCCCGACTTGGCTCGAGTCAGATGTCAAAATGTTTGTTTTTCTTTTTCAGTCGGATCTGACTCGTGATCTAACTCAGATCTGACCTCTGACTCGGACTATTTGAGTCGGGGAATAAACGCCCCTGACTCATGGGACCGAGCCACTAACTCACATTTTTTTTGAGTCAGACGAGTCAGATCTGACTAAAAGAATTTTTTTTTTTTGAGTCAATCCAGATGAGTCGGGTGATATCAGTTAGATTCAGACGACACAAATGAGTCAGGAAAAGACAAACAAGGTGTAACATCTGTAAATTACACCTTAAGTGGAGACCTTTTGCTAGCTCGACTTATAGTCTTCCAGAAACTTAAGTATTGAGCTTTCAACCTGATAAACATTCTCTGTATATACATGCAGAGGGTTCAAAACTTCAAAAGACATATTGATCATTTTCCAAACCACTTAAGTTTCTGGAAGACTGTAAGTCGAGCTAATAGAAGGTCTTCATAGGCTTTGTACTACAAGTATTGGCTCTTTGTGTTTACCATGCGTACTCTGTTATGAACAGGAACTTGGCTCTTATAGAATTCTAAATACTACATTCAAAACCCAATACAGAAAAAGAGTGAAGGTTCGTACTCTGTTATGAACGGGAACTTGGCTCTTATAGAATTCTAAACACTACGTTCAAAACCCAATAGAGGAAAAGAGTGAAGAAGGTCCATACCGCAATAAGCTTTCCTGCATTCTCAGGTCTCTTTGCAACCCTGATGGCAGCTGCTGCTGCTGCACCAGAGGAAATCCCCACCTGCGTAAGACATTGAAATATAAACACTCAAGTCCACTGGTTTCTGCATGAAAATGGTTTTACATGTACCCAAAATGCTCTACAGAAAATCCGTCACTTCTCATTTAAGAACGTTCACTGTTACCATTTTACTCTCGTGCAAGTTTCCAAATTTCTATGAAATTAATGTATAGAATGGTCCATAATCGCTCCAAGACATAGGTCAATGTCTACTTGTTGACTATTTGTTTCTTCTCAAATCTCAACTAGTTTTGCATCTTACTCCAACTAAAACAAGCAAAAATTTATCCATTGTACTTTTCAGGGAGCTTATTACAATAGTCTAATTTAAGTCCTCAAATATCATCAACTTTCTGTTCCTTCAGTCAGATGAGAAAGTAAAATCAAACACAGTTAATTGTTCCCTACATGTACTCAAGTTCCCATATTCTACTACATGATACATAATCAAGTCTTAAAACAACAGGAAGTGTACATACCATTAGGCCTTCTTGAAGTGCCAACTGTTTCGCTGTTTCAATAGATTCGTCACTTGATACCTGTTACATAAAGAACAAGAACTAAGAAATCCAGAAAACAAGAGCGCATAGTTTATAAGAGGTAGAAAAGGAATAATTGAAGTCACAGCATCAAACTTAAAAACCTGTATACAGATTACAGAGAGGTTATAGATTATAAGGGAATCACATCACGAAGTAGAATAATAGCCCCACATTTTCATATGTAGATGAGGCAAACATAATAAACAACCGGGAATATAATAAGAAAGACCAGTGTTGACAATAACTTGAAGGAACCACTGAATTGTAAATCAAGCAGTTTGTCCAACTGGACTCCACAACTGTACTATAGAATAATTAGAGACATTAAAGTATAAACATTGCAAATTATTTCCTTGGGTAATGAAATACAAAGGAGAAGATAGAATACGAACTCGGACAGTGAAATTATAAGCATGAGATAGGATTCGAACCTCTATAATTTCATCAACTATGCTCAGGTCTAAATTTCCAGGTACAAAGCCAGCTCCAATCCCTTGAATTTTGTGAGGACCTGTATATTTGATAGCAGTATGAGGGAAGTATTTAAACACTCCGAGAATAAACAAAATCTTCAGCGAAAACGTGAAACAACTCAAAATGTCTATTAATTGCTTACCAGGTGATCCCCCTGAAAGTATGTTGCTTTCTGTTGGCTCGACACCAATAACCTAATAAATCAGGAAGTAAATTAAAGTTTCACAAAGTAACAGTCTGTTCTCAAAGGAAAACCTTGCTTTCAAAATAGTTGAGCACATATCTGATAAAGAATATTTCAGGTACCTTTATGTTAGGATTTTGTTTCTTTAGGTACTGACCAACCCCAGAAATAGTTCCACCAGTACCAATTCCTGCGACGAATATATCCACTTTGCCTCTTGTATCTTCCCAGATCTCAGGACCAGTTGTCTCAAAGTGAATCTATATGCATCACTTACAAATATTAGATAATATAAAATAGTCCCTCTCTTTATATAACAAAATTAACGACCAGTCAACAATCAACCAGGTAGTCCCATAACCTCAGGTTTTGTAATATATGAATGGTCCAAAGTCTTAACCAATACACCATAACGCAGAACTTCACAACAGCGAGGAGATTAAACTTATACCTTTGGATTAGCAGGGTTGTCAAACTGTTGAAGCATGTAAGAATTGGGTGTCTTCTTTAAAATCTCATCTGCTTTTGCAAGAGCTCCCTTCATACCCTTGGCAGATTCTGTAAGAACCAACTCTGCTCCAAATGCCTTTAGAAGGACTCGTCTTTCCATACTCATAGATGCAGGCATTGTTAAGATGAGCTTGTATCCTCTTGCTGCAGCAATGAAGGCAAGACCGATACCAGTGTTTCCACTGGTTGGTTCCACCAGGACACTCTTGGAAATAGAGAGAGAAAGTACAAATTTAGATATAGATAATAAGGTAATGAATATATTTCGAAGCATGCACCATTAAAACTGGGGCAATTGCTTTGTAAGAAAAATAACAAACAATGAGCTATTTTTCTTCGGGAAGTTCAAAAAAGAGGCAACTGTTACCTTTCCAGGGGTAATAAGTCCCTTTTCCTCAGCGTCAGTTATCATACTGTAACCTATCCTAATGAAGTAGGTGGAGAAAGATTATATTAGAAATCAAATTTCATTCTCTAGTTGTCTGTCTCATAGTATGTGTAGCTCACCTGTCTTTAACACTGCAACAAGGTTCCATTATCTCAAGCTTGGCAGCAATACTTGCAACGGAACCCTTAACAATATTATTGAGGTATACCATAGGTGTCTTCCCAATAAGCTGTTATGAACCCACCAAAAGAAGATTAGATAAGCTAAAGTCAATTACATACTAAATTTACAATTCATACATGTAACAATACATAACTGAAGGTTTGTTGGCCAGATCGTACACTTGAACTATAACAGTTCCCTTGGGTAGTTGGGTTAGCTAATTCAACCTAAAGCAGAAAACACAAACCCCACGTCTCATGTTTCTCGCTCAATTCACCTGATATGAATGCAATTGGAGATAACGAAGTTCCTATTTATCCTTGAAATCCAAAGATTTATAGAGGTCAATGCATAAAAGAGTTAACCTCAACTAGCTTCGCATTCTAGAAAATGAAGGAACAACAAACAAACAACAAAGAGGGGGTGGAAGTGAGTAGTACTGACAGACTACCATTGGCAATTCATATTCAAAATTGGAAGGTGTTGTAACTAAATACCGGCTTTCCATCCACCCAAACCCCACCACCACCACCGCCCCAGTGCCTATGACTCTAATATGAAGTGAATTCTAGAGTTGATCCAGGATATATATATAAGCCCTAATTTTCTTGAGAAACAAAAAATAAACTGAAACCCCAAATCACTACAGTAATCAACGAAACAGAACAAATTGAAGACTTAGGAAACAAAAATCAAGTAAATGAATGAAGAAAACCAGTAAAAATTCCAACTTTACTTCTAAATCATTAGTACAAATAAACAAAACCCAGTTTGGAATTTGAGTTGAATTAATGATTAGTGTTAAAATGCATACCTGAGAAACATCTTCAGCAATGTTAAGACCTTCAATTTGAGTAGATGGTTCAGCAGAAACAGCTTTACAAACAACTGAAGAGTGTGAGAGTTGTTTTTTCGCAAATTGGGGAGATGATTTTCTCAAGTTAATGAAAGAAGATTGAGATAATAATTGGGTTTTAGAAGAAGAAGATGAAAACCCTAATTTCGATTTGGGGATAGAAGTCAATCGGTTGGAACAAAGAGAAGAAGAAGCCATTACTGTGGTTTAGTGATTTGTTACTAAATACTGAACAATTTTAGATTTGTTTTTCTTCAAAAATTTGACTTTTTTATGACCTCCTCCAAGCTCAGCAAAAATGCAAGATTTGCTTACTCATCTGATTTTCACTTTTATGGTATCAGGCAGGAGATTTGCTACAGGGAGGAACAAAACATCTTATAGAAGGGAGCTTTTGCTGCTTTTCCTGGTTTAACTGATGTAAACTGTTTATCCTTCCGTAAGATATTTTCTTCCTCCCTATAGCAAAACACATTTTTGGGATGTGCTGTTCTAAAGGAAATTTGCTAATCTGACTTTGATACACACCTAGAGAAATTTGCTAATCTGACTTTTTTTCTAGGGCTTCTTTGCATGATCATCCCACTTTTCTTTCCCACCAATTTTTCTTGTGGTCAAGAGAAGTCCAGAGAAAAGTGGTCCCAAAAAATTAAAATAACATTTGACTTTAACAATTAGGAAACTTGCCTATTTTTCGAAACTTTTATATATAAAAACTTACCTATTAAAAAAGAACGGAGGGAGTAGTATAAAATAAAAAAAAATTCATTTAGATGATTTTCGATCATGGCTGGGGTTGCATGTTCTCGCGTTCTTCTTTGATTGATTGGAAGAGAACAGAAGAGAGATATCTCTCGCCAAAACTTGGAAACACAACCTGCAACGTCCGAAAATGATATCAAGATAATATTTTAAATTGACACAAAATGAAATATAATCAGAGATTAATATTGCTCCTTATATTTTTTGAGAAACTGCAGGGAGTTAAAAAAAGAAAAAAGAAAAATAGTTGGGTAATAAAATTGTTTTTCAAGTATTTTCCTACTTTATACAAAGTGTCAGCATTTAAAGAACGACCACATCGTAGCCCGACCATATCGTAGCCGCACCAGATTAATATGATGCATGATCATGAAAGATCGATATCAAGGTGGTACAAAGGAATATAGATGTGTCCAATTAAGTTGTTGATAATAGTAAGTTTAGTGTTCTGTGCGTATAAAGAAGCACTTTCGCATTGTATGTTTATTACATGTACTCTTTCATGAACTCAGATTTGGCTCTTAATAGGGTTTTAAATACGGAAATTGGGTCAATTGTCCAAATATTTTTAAAACATGGTTCTAATGGACGATTAAAAATTTATAGGTGAAGTGGACACCAAAAAGATAGCTAGGATGAATCTGGATTCATCATGGCTTAAACTCAAAAAATAGCGAGATCAAACTGGATGCATCCTGATGTAAATTAAAAATAAGAAAAAGTATTTGAAAATGGGTAGGATAAAACTGTTTACATCTTAGCTATTTTTACATTTTCGTCCATTTAAACAGTATCAAATTTTACATGTCTTTTTCATCCAGAAAATATCATTATTGGATTAATTGACCTATTTTGTGTTTTAAATACCATGTTCAAAACCAAGAAAAGGAAAAGAAAAAAAAGGTCCTTACAGCGATAAGCTTTCCTGCATTCTCAGGTCTCTTTGCAACCCTGATTGCAGCTGTTGCCGCAGCACCAGAAGAAATTCCTACCTGCTTAAGACATTGAAATATAAGCATTCTACCAGGCATAAAAATAACGTAGAATGTACAAAGATTATCCAAAATAAAATAGTCAGCTCGTCATTTAGGAACGTCCGTTTTTACCCTTTTATCCTCGTGCATGTGCAGGTTTCAAATTTGTATTGAATTTACGTAAACAAGGGTCCGTTAATAAATATGTCGTCAGCAGTCCTACTTATTTACATTTTGACAATTCGCCGAATATTATATCTCAAAGTGCAGTGGTAAAGTTATTGGAGCCGGTACCAGCGTTCTGAGTTTGAAACTTGCCAGCATTCAAGATCCGATTGTTCTAGTCCATAGTATAAAATCAAGTCTGAAACAACATACAGTAAGTGTACAAACCATTAGGCCTTCTTGAATGGCCAACTGTCGCGCTGTTTCAATGGATTCATCACTTGATATCTGTTACATACCCTAAATATTAAGGAAACGATATTATGGTTGCAGAGAAGTTAGAGATTGTAAGGGAATATCATCATGAAGTAGAACAATAGCCCCACAATTTCATATAATCAACAACTATACACATTAATAAAGAACATTAGAAGTAATTTCTTGGGTGAAATAATATGCATAAGATAAGAATTTGAACCGCTATGATTTCATCAACTATGCTCAAGTCTAAATTCCAAGGTACAAAGTGTTGGTTAATCTTCAATATAGAAGTCACTAACAAGCTGGTTAGGACAAAATTAGGAAATTGGTATAATCCTAAGGGAATTAGAAGTCATCTAGTTCTAAGAAAAGGAAAGACATGTAATAAGGTAATAGGAAAAGGAATTCATAGTTCTATATATATATGATCACCAAAGTTGTGGTTGATCATATGAGCAAGATTAGAGCTTGTGTTTAGTTTTGAGAGATTTTCTAAACATTAATAAAGAGAGTTGTCTTTATATAAGCTAAGTTTCATCTTGCAGTTGCCATTAATTGGTATCAGATCTTGTTTCTGAGCCATGGCAAACGAAACCACCATTATGGGTGCAAAACAGTTCACGCCACCATAAATACAAGTTCCAATCCTCAACGCCAAAAACTACACAGTATGGGCCATGAGAATGAAGGTACTGATGAAAATCTACAAAGTTTGGGAAACAATTGATCCTGGTATATTGGACCCAGACAAAAACAATGTTACCATTGGATTACTCTTTCAAGCAATACCAGAATGTCTTGTTCTACAAGTTGGTGAACAGGAAACTTCAAAGAAAATTTGGAATGCAATAAAGGCACGTAATCTCGGAGCTCATCGAGTTAAAGAAGCCCGTCTGCAAACCTTAATGTCTGAATTTGAAAGAGTGAAGATGAAAAACACTGATACTATTGATAGATTTGCAGGAAAGCTACCAGAGATAGCCTCAAAAGCTGCGTCACTTGGACATAAAGAAGATCCAAGTATATTCATATCATAGCTTCTCTCGAACAAGTCTTAGATTTAAAGAAGACTAGCTATGAAGATATAATTGGAAGATTGAAAACATATGAAGAAAGAATCCTTGATGAAGAAAACAATGGAGAAACACAAGGAAAACTCTTGTACACAAACTCTTACCAACAAAACTCTGCGACAAGAGGAAGAGGTCGTGGAAGAGGTGGTAGAGTAAACAGAGGCCGAGGAAGGGGAGGAAGGTTTAACTCACAAGATAGAACAACAAGTCAGAATGATCAAAACCAAGGGAAAGAAAAGAAGGATAGATCAAACATTATTTGTTACAGATGCGATAAACCAGGACACTTCTCCTCTGTATGCCCTGAAAGAATACAAAAGATGGAAGAAGCAAACAAGAATGAAACAAGGGAAGCAGATACAACTCTTTTCATGCACGAAGTTGTATTCTTAAACGAAGGGAAACTAATACCAAAGAACTACGAATCAAAGGATGGAGAAGAAGGAATCTGGTATTTAGATAATGGAGCCAGCAATCACATGACTGGTAAGAGACACTACTTTTCTGAACTCAATGAGAAAATTAAAGGACAAGTGAAGTTTGGGGATGGATCTTCTGCAGAAATTGAAGGGAAAGGATCAATTCTATTTCAGAGCAAGACCGGAGAACAGAAGCTTGTCACAAACATCTACTTCATCCCAAACTTACAAAGCAACATTCTAAGTTTAGGACAAGCTACAGAAGTTGGATGTGATGTTAGAATGCGACAAGATTATCTAACAGTTCATGACCCAAGTGGAAGACTTTTAGTTAGAGTCTCACGCTCACAGAATAGACTCTACAAGATAAGTCTCATGATTGGAAGGCCATTGTGTCTGAATATGAGACTGGAAGATCAGACATGGAAGTGGCATGCAAGATTAGGACACATAAGTTTCAGAACCTTAAAAACTATGTCTCAGAACAAGATGGTTCGAGGGCTACCACAACAAAACGAAGTGGTGGAGAGGAGAAACAGGACTCTAATGGAGATGACAAGAAGTCCTTTAAAGGCTATGAAGGTACCTAATTATCTATGGGGAGAAGCTGTACGACACTCCACATACCTAATAAACAGGATACCTACGAAAGCTCTAAAACATATGACTCCATATGAAAATTTGCGAAAGAGAAAACCAAACATAGATCATTTAAGAGTGTTTGGTTGCAAAGCATACGCAAAAGTTGATTCTGCAACTTTTAAGAAACTGGATGATCGATCTAAGACTCTTGTGAATCTAGGAATTGATCCTTGATCCAAAGCTTACAGATTATTCAATCCAACAACGAAAAGAGTGATAGTGAGTCGAGATGTGGTATTCGATGAAAAAGCAAACTGGAACTGGAAAAAAACTAATGATGGACCAAGTAGGGATCCAGGAATGTTTCACATGAGATTGGGTCAAGTAATTGATGAAGGCGAAGGACCCATAATCATCAATACCAATGGAAACAATGATGTTAATCAAGAAGAAGAAGAGAATAATTAAAACACTGAGAATAACGAAGAAGTAGAAGAAGAAGAAGAAGAGATCGATGAAATAACTCAACCCATTCCACTGCGAAAATCAACAAGACAGATACAAAAGCCACAGTATCTGGAGGATTATGTTCTTCAAGCTGCGGAAGAATGTGAGATAATGCTACTTTCTGTTAATGATGAACCAAGGAATTTTCAGGAAGCAAAGGTCTCGACTAAATGGACACAAGCATGTAGAGAAGAAATTAAACAAGAAACAAGACTTGGTTTCTAGTTGATAAGCCATATGGGATTCAGATTAAACAAGAAGCTTATGCAAGGAGAATTCTGAAAGAAGCAGGACTTGAAACTTGTAATCCAACTAAGATACCAATGGAGTTTGGACTTAAAATTTCAAAGGCACAAGAAGAAGCAGAGATTGATTCAACGAGTTATAGAAGAAATGTTGGATGCCTAAGATACTTATTACACACAAGACCAGATTTGGCTTTCTCTGTGGGAGTAGCAAGCCGTTATATGCAGTGTCCACGCAAGTCTCATGGTGATGTAATAAAGCAGATATTGAGATATCTAAGAGGAAAAATCAGCTGTGGATTGAAGTATGGTCGAGGATGATCAAAAGTAATTGTTGGGTATAATGATAGCAGTCGTAATATTGACCAAGGTGATGGAAAAGGTACAACTGGTCATATATTTTATCTAGGTGAAGCACCTATTACATGGTGCTCACAGAAGCAAGACACAATAGCTTTGTCATCACGCGAAGCTGAGTTTATGGCCGCAACAGAAGTAGCTAAACGATCAATATGGCTTCAAGAACTGTTGGGTGAAATCAAAGAAAGAGAAACTGAAAAAGTTCTCATCAAGATTGATAATAAGTCTGCAATTGCACTCACTAAAAATCCAGTGTTTCATGGGAAGACGAAACACATTCACAAAAGGTATCATTTCATATGAGAATGTATCGAGAAGGAGATCATCAACGTTGAACACATACCAGGAACTGACCAGAAAGCAGATATATTGACAAAGTAATTAACTCGGATCAAGTTTGAAGAAATGAGACAATTGATTGGAGTACAAGATATGTCACGGGTAAGGTTGAAGCTTAACGGGGAGAATGTTGGTTAATCTTCAATATAGAAGTCACTAACAAGCTGGTTAGGACAAGATTAGGAAATTGATGTAATCCTAAGGGAATTAGAAGTCATCTAGTTCTAAGAAAAGGAAAGACATGTAATAAGGTAATAGGACTAGGAAAAGGAATTCATAGTTCTATATATATATGATCACCAAAGTTTTGGTTGATCATATGAGCAAGATTAGAGCTTGTGTTTAGTTTTGAGAGATTTTCTAAACATTAATAAAGAGAGTTGTCTTTATATAAGCTAAGTTTCATCTTGCAGTTGCCATTACAAAGCCTGCTCCAATCCCTTGAATTTCGTGGGGACCTGTATATATGTGATAGCAGAATGCGGTACTGAGAATAAATAAACAAAATTTTCAGTGAAACAACACAAAAACGCCTATCCGTTGCTTACCAGGTATTCCCCCTGAAAGTATGTTGCTTTCTAATGGCTCAACACCAATAACCTAATACATCATGAAGTCAAATTAAATTTTGATATAGTAACATAACAGCCTGTTCTCAAAGGAAAATCTTGTTATATAAAAAGTTAGGCAAGAAAGAAAACTTAAGGTACCTTTACGTTAGGATTTTGTTGCTTTAGGTACCGACCAACCCCAGAAATAGTTCCACCAGTACCAATTCCTGCGACAAATATATCTACTTTGCCTCTTGTATCTTCCCAAATCTCAGGACCAGTTGTTTCATAGTGAATCTATATGCACAAAAAAAAAATAGACAACACTCCTCTCATCATATATATGACAATGAACGACCACCGACCACTCTACAATCGTTTAAATAATCCCATAATCCAGAGTCTTGTTATATATGAATGGTCCAAATCCTGCACTGCAAGGGTACGTAAAATGTGAAATATTAAGCTCGTACCTTTGTATTAGCAGGGTTGTCAGATTGTTGAAGCGAGTAAGAATTGGGTGTCCTTCTTAAAACCTCTTCCTTTTGTAAGAGCTCCCATCATATCCTTGGCAGATTCTGTAAGAACTAACTCTGCTCCAAATGCCTTCAGAAGGACTCGTCTTTCCATACTCATAGATGCAGGCATTGTTATGATGAGTTTGTATCCTTTTACAACAGCAATAAAGGCAAGACCGATACCCGTGTTTCCAGTGGTTGATTCCACCAGGACAGTCTTGAAAATAGATAGAGAGAATACAAAGTTGCATATGGAAAATAAGGTGATGACCATATTTCGGAGCATGCACCATTAGAACGGGAGCCATTTCTTCGAAAGTAGGAAATACCAATTGGTCCTACAAATAATATATTAGTGAGAGTCTATTCCAATTGACCTAGTCAATTGTCTGTTTGGTCCTATTTGGTAATATAAATTATAGTTTGGTCCTAAAAATTATAGTTTGGTCCTACGATGACGTCATCGATGATGTAATTTTCATCTTGTAGTGGCAAAAATATCCTTTTAGATAAGGACCATATATATAGTCAAAAGGTAAGAAAAGAAATCATTTCTCAGATCTACTTTCTCTCTCCTCTCTCTCTCTCCTCTCAATCTCTCTTTTTTTCTCCCTGCTACTGCAATTTTTTTAGGGTTTTTTTCTATTTGAAACGAAAGATGAAGACGAAGATGGTGAAGATTGAAAACGAAGATGATGAAGACTGAGATGATGAAAATTGATTTGATTACAAAGATTTACAAATATTGATTTCAAGATTTGATTTTAACTTTTTCTGCTGCTGTCAAAGAAGATGAAGATTGAAACGAAGAAGATGAAGATTCTGCTGCTATTTATGATGATGATGAACCTTTATCATCTTACATGCTTGGGTAAGTTTCGGATCTACAAAAGAAGATGAAAATGACGGAGTTCATTTCTGGAATGAACTCTGGTTTGTGATGAAGATTTTGATGTTTTTTCGTCTGTTG
Organism: Papaver somniferum; assembly: GCF_003573695.1. Classification (NCBI taxonomy): domain Eukaryota; kingdom Viridiplantae; phylum Streptophyta; class Magnoliopsida; order Ranunculales; family Papaveraceae; genus Papaver; species Papaver somniferum. The sequence goes on from NC_039358.1 coordinate 227,732,568, forward strand.
CTGCTGCTGATGATGGAGAGGATGAAGATGGGTTGTTATTGCTTATGAAGAAGATGAAGATGAAGATGACGGAGTTCATTTCAGGAATGAACTCTGGTTTGTGATGAAGATTTTGATGTTCTCTCTTGATGAAGATAGATTTATGTTTTTCTTCATCGCTGCTGCTGCTATTGTTGAAGATGATGAATTTTGATGAAGTTCATTCTTGAAATGAACTCTGTTTTCTTTTTGAAGATGATGATGAAAACGATGAAGATGATGAAGACGACGATAGATTTATGTCGAAGATGACGATGAAGACGATAGATCTTGATTTTTTGATGTTTGCTGCTCGTATTGAAGATCTTGAATTTGATGTTTTTCTGCTGGATCTGCTACTGCTGCTGCTGCTGTTTGAAGACAACGAAGATGATGAAGATGATGCTACTGCAGTTCATTTCTACGAATGAACTCTGATTTTTATGGATTTTTTTGTGTGCGTTCATGTAAAGAATGAACTCTGTTTTTTTAGGTTTTTATACGGAGTTCATTTCTGGAATGAACTCTTTTTTTTTAGGTTTTTATACGGAGTTCATTTCTGGAATGAACTCTGGTTTTTTTTATGTTTTATATGGAGTTCATTTCTGGGAATGAACTCTGGTTTTTTAGGTTTTTATATGGAGTTCATTTCTGGAATGAACTCTGGTTTTTTATGTTTTATATGGAGTTCATTTCTGGAATGAACTCTGTTTTCTTAGGTTTTTATAGGGGGTTCATTTCTAGAATGAACTCTAGTTTTTTTATGTTTTATATGGAGTTTATTTCTGGAATGAACTCTGTTTTATTAAGTTTTTATATGGAGTTCATTTCTGGAATGAACTCTGGTTTTCTAAGGTTTTTATATGGAGTTCATTTCTGGAATGAACTCTGGTTTTTAGGTGATTTATGAAAAAATATGTAGAAATTAACAGGAGTTCATTTTGACGAATTAACTGCTACAAAAAATAAGTAGAAATTAACCCGGAAGGGTACTTTTGTCCATTTAATATTTTTAAATAATTATGGACCAAACAGTAAAGGTGTTTGACCAAAGGACTAAACAGACATGGACCCACCTAAAAAAGGACCAAATGATTATTTTCCCGGTGTTATAAGTCCCTTCTCCTCAGCATCAGTTATCATAGTGTAACCTATCCTAAAAAATATAATTGGAGAAAATGACGTCAGAAAATCAAACTTTTCACTAGCTAACTGTTTGTCTCATAGAAGTACTCCCTGAAAAAGTGTTACTTTCACTTTTTCATTTTAGCCTGAAAAAGTGAAAGTAACACTTTTCCAGAAACGGAGGTATTATAATTTACCTGTCTTTAACAGTACGACAGGGTTTCATTATCTCAAGCTTGGCAGCAACTCTTGCAACAGAACCCTCGACAATATTATTGAGGTAAACCATAGGTGTCTTCCCAATAAGCTGCAGAGCAACCAACACCAACATTGGATAAACTAAATGCAAGTATATACCATATGTATTATTCACAAACGTTAGAATACACAGCTGAAGGGTCAGATCGTATTCTTAAATTATGACACTAAAAGCACAAAGCAGAAAGCTCATGTCTCCATTTTCTGTTTCTCCCTCAATCTTAACATACAACGTGCGTCTGATATGTAAACTAGAACGCAGCTGGAGATAATTAAGTTTCGCATTATCCTTCAAAATATCATTTTTAAGATCTATAAAGGAGAATGCATGAAAACTATGAATTTACCAGCAGGAATGGCATCATAAAAAATGACAGGAATAACAAACACGAAAGAGATGGGGCACTTGCATCATGGAAGGTGTTCCCATAAAACTAACTACCATACTATTCGCATAGCATATCAAGTATAGATTCTATCAGAGTGGCACCGCCTCCCGGTTTCCTGGCCGAGACCCACCCACATGCATAAAACTCCAATTGGGAGTGAATACAGTTAACCCAGGATACATGTAAGCCTCCACTTCTTTTGGTATACAAATTAACAAACCCTATTCACTATCGTAATCAATGATACAGAACAAATTGACCACTTACGAAACAAAAATTTAAAGCATATGAATGAACAAAACCAATAAGAAAAAACCCAGTTTAGTATATATTCTAGTAAGTGTTGAAATGTATGCCTGAAAACATCTTCAGCAATGTTAAGACCTTCAGTAAATGGTTTAACAGAAGCAGCCTTGCAAACAACTTCAGAAGAGTGTAAGAGTTGTTGTTTCCGTGGAGATGATTTTCTCAAGTTAATGAAAGAAGATTGAGATAGTAGTAATTGGGTTTTAGAAGAAGAAGGAGAAGGAAACCATAATACAGATTTGGGGATAGAAGTCAATATTGGGTTGGAAGTAAGAGGAGAAGCCATTGTTGTTGTTGAGGATAACTTGGTAGATGGCTATATAAGTACCATAGACGTCATCTTCATTTTCTCCCTTCACGTTTCCGGTTGAGACAATTTTTTTTTGTTGAAACATCAAAATCTTATGCAGCCTTAAATTTTGGACCTTTCAATGTCTCATTGGAGATGCTCTTAGAAAGTTGATGATAACGAGGCAAAGCAAGTGTCTTCAGACTTCGGGGGAAAGTTGAAAGATGAAAAGCAGAAATTGATATGTAAATACTCAAGGCAGTCCAAGAAATCTCATTGGGTGGTCGGCGGTCCAAGAAATCTCACTGGATGGTTAGCTTTCCAAGAAATCTAATTGGATGGTCCTGGTCTATATGGGAGTCGATCGACTGTAATAGTAGATTGGTCCTGCTGTATATGGATGTCAACTGTAAACATAGATTGGTCCTGCTCTATATGGGTGTCTTATGGCATGTATCCGGACACAAGATTCACAAGCACTGTTACATCAGCCTTGGGAAGGCACTAGTTCTTTTAATTGTTAATTGTGAATAGACAAAGTCCGAAATGGGCAACCATTACCCATGACAACCCGTAGGTAACACGCTAATTGAAGATTTCAAATCTTAAATTCCACCAAATTTAATCAAGGCCAGAAGCAAGGGGATTAGGGTGGGTTGTAGCAAGTTTACTTGTGCCATGGAGACGGCCAAAAAAAAAAAATATTAGCCCACCCTAGGATAATAGACGAACCCCATATTATATCAGTCCCAACTTAATTCCTTAGCAACATTTTTTTTTTCGTTAAAGGTGGTAGATATCAGGCTACGATGATATATATAATTTTACTTACTTTATGTTCCAAATATCTTTTACCTTACTTTGGTTTAACTAAATCATAAATGTAAATGTATGCACATAATCCATCTCTCCATACGTGTCCAAAGATCTACACGTGGAAGGCATGCGGGCCACTATACCAAGGGGTACTGAAACTACGAACCACCGAGAAGTAGGGAAAGATGCCCTAAACGTTACTTTACCCAATCTAAAGGATAACTCAAATATCGACGGTAGGGGTTAAACATACAGACATGGGTGTGATGGGACCTGCAGACAGCTGACTGTCGCACGCAGACGACCCAACCACCCACATTAAATGCCCTAACCATAGTACGTGTCAAGATATCTAAGAAAGAGAAGGCATCGATCCAGCGGTATCAACAACAGTCGCTGGGGGCATCGGTTCAGAACGAAGACACCAACGGGATTGGCACAGAGAACAAGAAGAAAAGATTTCAACGGTCTCTGACAAGAGACCCCGCATATTTTCCCTATAAATACCCTCCTCTGAGAGAGAAAGGGGCGACCAATCTGTAAGAGTGAAGAGAGAACTAGGAGAGAGAAATAGGAAGAGTAAGTATGATTTCCATTTCCTCCATTATCGTATTTCACTTAAAGTCATTCGACTTCATATGTAACCCTTCAACGCATAGTGAAACTCAACACCCCGTGGATGTAGGCCTTAGTGCTGAACCACGTAAATCTCTGTGTTATTTACATTTCAACGTCGTATTTACATTTTATTACTTATATCTGGATCGGTCATGCTTCGTAACCCTGTGGGATGATTGATCTAACTTAATCTCGACTAGACAATGACGAGTCCGAAGACTCCGAGTCGATGAGTCATCGTGTTTATGCTATTTATAACCGTCATATTGTGTATAACGTCTTTCATTTATGAATGCGAGCATTGTTTGTGGACACATGGATGCCTTCGTGATTTATGTGTTCACAATCTGGCGCTAGAAACAGGGACTCTGTCCCGGTAAAAGATTTAACTTTCCTGTGATTTTTGAGCCTTTGATACTATTCCTCGTGAAATAGTATCTCAGACGGTTTATTCTAACTTCGTTATGGCCGCCTTTAAAGGCCTTAGCAATTCTATAAGATTTTTACGCTGATTCTTCTATAAGAATTTTACACTGATTTTTCCATAAGAGTTTTACGCTGATTCTTCTACAAACTTCGTTTACGTACTTGTAAAAACAACAGATCTGTTTCCTAGGATTTGTCTTCTCTGTTTTAAGGTAACAGATCTGTCATCTGTCCTTTTAAAATACCGAATCTGTCGACTTTGAGTGTTGAAACCGTAGATCTGGTACCTTTGCTGTTTAAAACAAACAAATCTTCCAACCATTATCGTTTAAAACCGCAGATTTGTTGTATTAGGATGTTAGAACACATTTAAAACTCCCTCGTGTTATTCTTAGAGCTTCACCATGGATCGAAGGAATCAAGAAAATCCAATACCTCTGAAGAGGGGAGTAATAGCTGGAATATATTTTTCGTACCTTCGGTGTCGTGATCGCCCGCCCTTAAGTTTAACTATGCTAACAAAACTGTTGCGGTCCCCTTTTCCCTCGACTGCTTATCGTCTTTTGCAGGAATCTGACATGGAAAAAGTCAAAGAGGTAGGAAAAGTAAAGGCCCCATCAAAAGAAACGTTGAGGACCACACCAGTTGTGACCCGCAGTAAGCAGAAGGGTGAGAAGGAAAAGACAGCGACCCAGAAGGTGGACACAACTGAGATCACCTCACCAATGAACGCCAGCACGATAGCAGCGGTAGCAGTCAAAGCCCTTGCGGCACAGGCTGATAAGATCAATCTAGCAACGTGATCACGCGTTCATGAGCAACGTGAAGGGTTCGCAGAATCAACAATGCACCTGGCAGCCTTCGGAATGGCGCAGACAAATGATCAAAACCAGACCATTTCAACCACTCAGCCATTGCTAACGATGAATCAACCCATTGTAACACAAGGAGAGACACCGATGAGGGCTACCGATCCCCCTTCCCCCCAAATCCATACAATCGACGAAGGTCGAACCATGGCGGTTGGAGGGCAGGGACAGGTCGGGTTACCAAACCAAGGATCGAATCATTCCTCCCAATTGATGGCAGAGCTCGAAGAACTAAAGAAGAATCAGAGAAAAAACGCAGAAGCAGTGGAATTACTGGCTAGAGAAAACCAGGAGCTCAAAGATAAGATGGAGAACCAACATGACGAAGCTAATTCAAAAGCAACAGAGCCAAATCACGGTCGAAGAATGGTCGTAACAAACGAAGCCAATCCCGATCCCTTGAACCGAGGACACATCAGGGGAAACCGATCGCCAGACCAAGAATATGTTCCCGAAGACTCGGATTACTTCGATAGTAATGATCGAAGACCAGGGCAATCCGTAGCAATAGTCGGCCATCACCATGCGATGGAAGATCTTCGCGCTGAAATGATGGCAGAGATCAAGCAGCTGAAGGCCAGGCAAGGAGGTGTAAGATTAGAGGAAGTCATGAGAGAACCTAATATTACTCCTCTAGTCCCAAGCTTAACCAAAGCTGAAATCCCCAAGAAATGTCCGATCCCATCATTTGAATGCTACGATGGATCCAGCGATCCCGCGGCCCATTTTCGGTATTACAACCGTATGTTGGCCCGATGGGATCAGGACGACGTGGTCCTCTGTAGATATTTACCTTCAAGCTTGAAGGGATCGGCTCTGTCCTGGTTTGATAACCTACCTCCCAACTCCATCGGATCGTATGAGCAACTCACCGAAATTTTTTTAAGAACTTACATGTATAACAAGGCTGTCCACGCTGGGATGCACAAGTTATTCTCATTAGCCATCAGATACAAGGAGACGACCAGGGAATACACGGATAGATGGCATAAGATATGCCAGGCTATAGGGAATGTGGACCCAGTGGTCAGCATTAACTGCTACAAGTGGGGTTTAGACAGGATGAACCCGTTGTTTGTCGAGATTCATGGGAGCGTACCCACGAGGGAATGGGATCTTCGAGTAATCATCGAAAAACACGCCAGGTTGGAAGAAATCCAACGAGAAAATCCGAGGGCCCATGCTCAAAGATATCATCTAACTAACTCCACATAGCAGGCCAGCGGATCGAAAAGAAGTTCAATCGAACGCCCATACGAAGATAGGAGAGGAAGAAGAGAAGGTCCTCGAAACGATGATCGAAGATTCGAAGATCAAGTCTACACGAATCTAAACACAAGTTACGCTCGAATCTTAAAAGAAATTAAGGGTCGAGAAAACTTGGAATGGCCATGGTCAAAAGGAAAGCAACCCCCAAGATCTGAAAATTGAAGGAATACTGTGACTACCACTGTTTCAATGGGCACCCAACCGAGAAGTGCAAGAACTTGAAGATAATGGTCCAAAAGCTTATCAACAGCGGAGAACTGAAGCAATACATAAGTAAGGAAGAAGCATATGACAGGTCGAAACGAAGCAAACAAGTTCAACTGTCTGAAGGCAATCGAACACTAAACACCATTTCGTGTTCGGAAGCCGCTGGACCATTGTTAACAACGCAGATTGGAAAAAGGCTGAGAAAGCAATTCGAAGACTACTGCGAGCTGTACAAGATCGATGGGGTAGAGATAGACGATCACGAGCAATGGATGGATGCACCGATCACTTTCGAGGCAGATGATGTGGAGGAAGACATGAAGGATCACAATGATCCTTTGATCCTCACACTGCCCATAGCAGGGTGCAACATCAAGAAGATCCTCATTGACGGAGGAAGTTCAGTCAACGTCTTGTTCTATGATACGTTCAAACGAATGGAGCTAAACGACGAGCAGCTGATATCTTCGTACCACACCATTTATGGATTCAACGGGGCTCCTACGAAACCATTGGGGGACATTATTCTACAAATAAATGCAGGACCGATGAAGATAGACACCAGTTTCAGCGTGGTAGACGCTCCTTCCCCCTACAATGCTATCATCGGACGAAGATGGGTACACAAGATCAAGGGGATAGCATCAACTTATCACCAGTGTCTTCGATTCCCATCACCCGAAGGGATAATGGAGATCAAGGGTGACCAGGTCACTGCTCGGGAATGCCAAGCCATGCTCAATAAAGATCTAGATGAGCAACGAAAATCCCGCAGAAGCCGTAACAAGGAAGATGCCAAAAAAAAGCCATTGATTTGTACCTCGAAGGAATCGCAGAAAAAAGCCTGACGAAGGGGGGCGACGTCCAATGCGCTGAGGAAAGTACTTCAGCGACCAAGACGACAGAGGAGCCTACCAAATAGCAATTAAAGAACGTCCCTCTCCTAGGGGAACCGAAGCCTACATTTACATCTTTGGAACCTGCTAAGGAAATCAACATAGGGACAGAGAAAGATCCGAACATGATCAAGATAGGAACTTTAATGAGCAAGGAAAGAGAGCTAGCCCTAACCAAACTACTCATAGAGTACGCGGATGTCTTCGCGTGGAAATTAGGAGACATGCCGGGAATAGATCCGAAGATAATTCAACATGAGCTCCGTATAAAACCAAGAATAACTCCTTTCAGAAAGAAGGTACGCAAGATAGCTCCAGAGTATCATCAGCCCATTGAGAAGGAACTCAGCAAGTTACTAAAAGCAGGATTCATCAAGGAGGTGAAATACCCCACGTGGATTTCGAACATGGTCATCGTGTCAAAGAAAAACGGAGGAGTGAGAATTTGCATCGACTTCACCAACCTCAACAAGGCCTGCCCTAAGGATAGTTATCCACTCCCTAGCATCGACCAACTGGTCGAAGCTGTGGAAGGATACGAAGAACTGTCCTTCATGGTTGGTTACTCAGGATACAACCAGGTTTTCCTGGCAGAAGAAGACCAACAACACACAACATTCTACACCCCTCACGGCCTCTATTGTTACACAAGAATGCCCTTCGGACTGAGAAATGCGGGGGAAACATATCAGAGGATGGTCGACGCTATCTTCAAACCGTGGATAGGGAATACGTTGTAGGTCTACGTAGATGATATGCTGGTCAAAAGTAAGCTGCGCGCGGATCATCACCAGGATTTGAGAGATATCTTTGAGGCTATGAGGAAGCACAACATGAAAGTAAACCCGGATAAGTGTACGTTTTGTGTTACTTCATGGAAATTCCTTGGATACCTAGTAACTAAAAGGGGCATCGAGGTTGATCCTTCCAAAATCCAAGCCATCGTAGAAATGCCATCCCCGAAGAACTTGAAAGAAGTCCAAAAACTCAATGGATCCCTAGCAACGCTAGGGAGGTTTATCTCAAGATCATCAGATAGATGCAAACCCTTTTTCAACATCCTCAAGAAGGGATGCAAATTTGAGTGGACCCCTGAATGTGAGATAACTTTCCAACAAATTAAGGAGTACTTGGCAACAGTCCCCATTCTCCAGAAGCCGGATCCTGACGAAGTATTGGCTCTTTATATATCTACAACCGATGATGCGGTCAGCGCAGTGATGGTTAAAACCAATACGAAGATTGGGCAGCCAATTTACTATGTCAGCAAGACATTTAACCCGGCGGAACGGAATTACACGAAGATCGAGCAGCTCATTTTGGCACTAGTATGGGCAACTCAGAAGTTGAGAACCTATTTCTTGACTCATTATGTTCGTGTCCCCTGCAAAGCACCGTTAGAGGCTATTCTCAAAAGCACTGGGAAAGTTGGGAGGATAGCAAAATGGAACACACATCTCGACCAATTCAACATAATCCATGAGATTCAACCAAGTTTTGGCAGATTTCCTAGCGGACTTACCTCTGGACAATGACGAGGAAGTCCAAGGCATGCCAGAAACCGAAGATGGAAAAGACCCTGTCGATATTCTGGAACCTACAAACCAAAGGCAATGGGAAGTCTTCGTAGACGGGTCCAGAAATCGGGAACGTGCTGGCATAGGCATCGTAATCACCACCCCCACCGGAGAAAGGATCGTCCATACGCTGAGACTAGAGTTCAAGGGGCATACCAACAACATCGTCGAATACGAGGCTGTGGTACACGCTCTTCGTTTAATAATAGAAATGGGCTTAACCGAGGTACGCTTGACAAGTGACTCACAGCTGGTCATACGACAAATCGGGCTAGAATACAATGTCTACGATGAAACCCTTTCAAAGTATATGGCGTTAGTCCAGACACTGGCAATCCAGATACCGAACATCAAATTTTGGCACCTATGCAGAAAGGAACTCAGGCATGCCGATGCCTTGGCATAAATTTCATCTATGTTAAAAGATGAGAGCGTGAAATCTATCAAAGTATCCAGGGTGTACAAACCTTCCATTGCTGAGGATGATGTAGGGGAGGATATTGCCGACTATTTCATGGAAGTTGACATTGTAACGAAATCAAATGAAGATGAGGATTTTACCAAGGAAAAAGATTGGAGATCTGAGATTCATCTTTACCTTCAAGAAGGTACTCTACCTGCAGACCTGAAACTAGCCAGGAAGATACAAGCCAAGGAAGGGAGATATGACCTCCGCGACGGGATCTTATATAAAAAATCTTTCCTCGGGCCATTACTACGATGCGTGGCAAGACAAGAGGGGCACCTTATTCCAAAAGAAATACATTATGGCGATGCAGGGAATCATAGCGGAATGAGATCGTTATCGGACAAGGCAAAAATACAGGGGTATTACTGGCCGCAGATGATAAGAGATGCAGCTAGGATGGCCAGAATATGTGAAGAATGTCAAGGGTTTTCCAGAAGGATCCATGCTCCCGCAACAAAGTTAAATTCTGTATATAGCCCATGGCCCTTCTCCAAATGGGGAATAGACATTGTCGGACCCCTGATCGAAGGGTCAGGGAAAAGACGATTCATAATCGTAGCCACAGACTACTTCAGTAAGTGGGTGGAGGCCAAGGCTCTGGCTAGAATCCGTGACTCAGACGTATTCACTTTCATCTTCCAAGATATCATCTGCAGGTTCGGTATCCCAGCGGAAATCGTATCTGACAATGGCAAGCAATTACAAGGAAAAAAATTAGACATGCTTTTCGATACTTTCAAAATCAGGAAGAACAAATCAACACCGATCTATCCCCAGAGCAACGGACATGCCGAAGCCACAAATAAAACTATCGCCCTCATCCTCAAGAAGCAATTGGACGAACACAAAAAACGCTGGTGCGAAAAACTACACAATGTCTTATGGGCATACCGAACCACGCGTCAGTCCGCCACTGGTGAATCTCCATTCCTCCTTACCTACGGGGCCGAAGCGGTCAAACCAAAGGAAATCCTTATGCCAACAACGAAGACCGAGGCATGAGAAAAGAACTTCAACACAGACATGATGTTGGAAAAGCTAGATGACTTGTAGGAAAGAAGGGAAGCAGCGTTACAAAGGATGGAAAACTACCAGCAAAAGTTAGCAAGGGAGTACAATAAAAAGGTTAAGCTTAGAAATTTTTTATAAAGGCATTATGTGCTGAGAACTATACCCCAACACCAGCGAGAGAAGAAGTGGGGTAAACTAGCACCAACGTGGGGAGGACCATTTTTTATACACGACATCGCAGGAAACGGGGCATACTACCTGCGTAACCTCGAAGGAGAAATCCTCAGACACCCTTGGAATGCTAAATATCTCAAACCATACTACCCATAATGCAGCGCATCCCCGCACCTGCGTGAAGAGTACCGGAAGAAGAAAGCAGCGTACTCACTCGACATGTTTCTATCTCTGGACGAGGAGTAGCAGCCCTCAATCTATCAATGAAAATGATCCAACTTTTTGAAAAATCTATCCATTGGGGAAAGTATTCACTTACAATCTCTCAGGACCCCCCTATAAGTGTTTATAATTGTAAAACCATGGGGGAGACATCCAGCATAAAGAGATACCCAACCAACTCTAAGGTAGCGGTTCAGCGGAATGGGTGTTTGTAAATATTTCAATAACTCACCACATATCCGGGAACGCTGCCTCGACCTCCACCGTCTGGGAATCCTCTGGCCCAGGATTAGCCAACGGGGTATAGGTCCCAAGATGATCACGAAGGTGCACACCTTTGGCATCACAACCAAACACTTTTATCATTTGAAATCTTATTAAGCATCTAATATACTAACTGACCAAATGTTGCAGGTAGGAAGAAAATTGTAAATATACCAAAAAGCATTGATCTATTTCATGAAAGTTGATTACAAGATCGGGCAAAACATAAGAAAACAATATTATATCCAAAAAATGGCCCGAAGCCAAATAATCAACAAAGATCAACTTCCCAAATAAAGAAACCTATTTTCCCCTAGATGACTCAGCATGATCAGTGGGATTCTTCTTCTGAGACGAAGGAACGCTTCCACCCGAAGAAGGACCAGAGGAGAAAGTCATAGGTTCGGGCATGGAGCGACGGGGATAGTTCTTAACAATATTATGATCCCTTAAGAGGCCTTGCTCGACCCGTGTCAAGACCTTGTTGACCTCCTCGGCCAACTGACAGCGAGCCTTGTGACCGATAACAGTAGCCCGAAGCTCAGATTGGGACAATAAAACATTCAACCGATCCACTTCCTTAGCTTCCTCCGTCGCCGCTTCGTCACGAGAACCAGCTAAACCTTTGTAATACGATGTCTGGCTCTCCTGCTGTACTAGGGAAGATTGAGCCTCTTTAAGCTTTGCATTTGTAGCAAGAAGCTGTCCCTCGAGCTATACACAAGGAATAAACGCAGCATATAAGGAATTAAAGATACGAATTTACACACCAAAAAATAAACATATACCTCTGACTCTAGCCGAAGACGCCTCTAAATTATAAAAAACAGCGTCGCGGCCTTCGACGAGAAAATCGAACTCATCGATATTTTCTTATAATCCAACTGAAGATTTGAGAGAGCATATTGACTCTCATCTAACTCTACCTTCTTCATAGAGTCCTGGTGACGAAGGTGGTTAACTTCATCATTCATTTTCTCTATCCCTTTATTAATCCTATACATGTTCATCTCGAGATTCCTCTCAGACTCGACCATACGGGCAACGTCAGCACGAGAAGCAGTCAAAGCATTGCTAAGAGCATGGGATTCGGCCCTAGCATCGCCTCTCTCTCGAACGAGCTGTTGTATATAATTAGTAACTTTCGGACCATGAGAAGAACGAGCTTGATGTAGATCCCTCTCTAACTGCTCTACCCTAGCCGCCAAGCTAGAGGCATGTTCAGTGGCCTCACGAAGACTATTCTGCATATCAATAAACTGGGCTTTCCTGGCCCTTAACCCAGCTAGTAGCTTGTTATGCTCTTCGGCCCTAGCATTCCACCTGATGGTTTCACTCTTGATCTTCTCCACTAACCCCTTGATATGAGAGGCAAGCCAGACCCTCTCCTTCCGAAGTCACATCAACTCTTCGGCGTCACCCGCTGGAGATAGGGTGGGACTCATACAGAACACCAAGAAGACTAAGGAAGAAGATGAAGGTAAGATAACGAAGAGAACACGAACCTTTAACTGACGAAGAGCCCTTGCGAGCTTCATCCAACTCGCTGCGAACAAGAGCCAAGTCCGTTCGAAGCTGCTTTTCCATAGCACCCAGTTGCTCTTTCCCTTTCAGTCTGTCCTTCAAATCCTGAATCTTTTTATCCTTAGCAGAGATGAGAGACCCAGCGGTGCTCAACTCCTCTTCCCGATGACGAAGCTTGGCCTCAAGCTTAAGGGATTTGGCCCTGAAAAACTGGTATAGAGTATGGTTGCAATTCTCACTCCTCATCATCTGATGGAGCAAAGTAGAAGTCAGATTTTACGCTCACGAAAGAGTGATCAATCAGAGATCTAAAGAACATACCTCGAGTACCCGCTGTTGAGGAAAACCATATTGATAGCCATCAACAATGGCCATAATCTCAGCAACCGATGAAGGAGGATCAACCAAGAGTTTCGAAGAAGAACCCCTTAAATCTTTGTCCCACATTTCTGCAACTTTCCCTTCGGGAGTCATCTGCATCATCTGACGAGTAAAGGCATCAGATTTTTTCTCACCAGGAACCAGCAGTGCAGGGTGGGGCACGAACATCAGCTTGGTCTTCATCATCCAATCAAGGATTACATCGTCACCTTCAGGCGTCTGCAACTGAGGAAATTCCTCTGAGGATGAATCGATGATAGTACCTTCGACAACAACTCCTTTTACTGTATCAGGATTACCCGTCACTACAGAAGTTTTTTGAACCTCCTTCTCCTTGCCAGCAAGAGTTTCTGCATCTTCACCGACAGAACGGTTCTCCTCCCCAACAGTCTTGTCACCCGTACTGATGGGGTCACCACTAATCCCGTCGCCAAGAACATCCCAATCATCGTTGGGAGAAAGAAGAGAGAAAGCCTCTATCAAATCCATGGCAGCGCGCATACTAACCGGCCCACCCAAAGAGTAAATCTTTTCAAAAGAAAACTCTTGGGTAGATACAGGAATCGAAGATTGAGGACCCGCTCCATCATTCCCGTGACTAAGAGTGGAGGGAGGACCAAGGCCTCCGCCAGGGGCAACTTCTTACTGCACACCTCCCCCAACGACAACTTCATGTTCCTTAGCACCATCATCAGGAATAACGTCTTTCTCAGCAGAACCATCACCATCATGCTTGGACTCTTCGTGCTCATGGGGGGAAGTACCGGTACGTTCTTCATCATCGGACAAGTCATCCTCAATAAAGTCTTCGTTCACTGGACTATTCACCTCATCAGGCATTTTCGTCTCTTCAGCAGCAGCAGTAGAGGATTGAACGGGTCCAAGCTTTTTCTTCTTTGTTGCCTAAAAACCAATATGTAGTGAGTCCGATGAGTTTTTCTCCTCATTTTGACTAAAATGTCAAATTCAACAGAAAAGGGGAAAATACACGGACTAACAATAAACCATACCTTGACGGCAGTGGAACTCTTCGAAGGAAGATCAGAACTCTCCTCCTCATCCATATCAACAACGTCGCAGGAATATTCACAGTTCATCCCCTCAAAGTTTAATCTCCACAGACCGAAATCACCATAGCGAGAGGGAGGAGTTTCACGAGCCTTGCTACCAACAACGGGACGCCAATCACGTGTACCAGGTATCCAACCGTAATCCCAAAGACCAATAACCTCAATAATGGTAGCATGCCACTCATAATCATGATCACGTTGATTCCTCTCACGATTAGGAAAAATCCTCCGCTGGCTTGACTTTTCGGTACCAGGAACGTATTTCAGCTTGGTACCACACACTTCGCTTAAAAGACGAACACCACAACTAGGTGTCGTAATAGTACGAAGACCAACACTCCAAGGCTTGCGGTTCCTCCCATTAACATAATCTCCGAAGAAGCTATTAAAGTTCTCAGGAGTATACCATCCCCGCTCATCTGGGTTAGGAACATAGCATGTCATTGTTGTTTGCCCCTTGCTACGGAGATAACATTCCTTGAGTGCACGAAGATAATTTCCGGCCAGCTGCACCACGGAACGAAAGTTTGTAGAGGAAGTAGAACCCTCACGATTAGCCAAGGCGTCGTAATAGAAAGAATCGCCATATTTATACAAAGGCAACATCAACCAGGCCTCGAAGGCCCCCACCGTAGTAAGAAGATGATACTCATCGTACTTATAGCTTGATATCATCTCAAAGGTAAGATCATCATCAGGAGCATAAAATCTAACATCAAAGTGTTCGAGTTCGTGTTTCGCTTTAAAAGCCTTGAGATCTATGTGCTTGAAAGTTACCTTCTTTCTGGCAACGGAGAGGATTTGTATCAAGGGAAGGGCCTCGGAATCTTCATCTTGATCTTGAGAAGACCCCTTCGGGGGACTTAAATCCGAATCTTTTCTCTTAGATGAAGGATTCATGGATGAACCAATCTTTGAAGCGCCGCCTTTAATGATCTTCCCTCTCATCGGAACGGCCGGAGGGGAGGAGGTATCGCATCAGGAACAACTGGGCGAAGAGGTTGGATATTCAGTGGCGGCTCAGTGAGACGATGAGAAGTAGGTGATACCGCTGCTGACCCAGCTCGTTGGGTATCCGCGGGACGACTAACAGCGTACCTTGACCCTTGAGGGCCCCTCGCTTGATCCCCCTTCTTAACAGAAGAAGTTCTAGAACTTGGGGCAGAAGACCTAGCTGGACCTCCTTCGGGCGGAGATATATCTGGGTCCCTAGGAGGAGTCCCATGAGGGCTCGGTGGCGGAGTCTGGTAGGGAGCCCGGTGATGATCAGCCATATCTACACGTAGAAGGCATGAAAACAACACGAAGAGTCAACAAAAGAAACTATAAGGATCAAAAAGTGCAACTTTTCAAGTTTTGTGAACTCATCATGAACATTAGTTGAAAACCCTAAAAGAGAGTATCTAGCGGAGAACCCTAGGTAGGTTGAAAACAAAAGAAGTAAATCCACAGAGTAAGAAGTTTATAGGTTTAGTGATGAAGAACAGGGGCAAGTATATATACTTTCGTATAATTGTTCTTCATCACTAAACCAATAGTACAGCAGCAGAAAAGCAAAACAAACGCAACTGAAATAAGAGGACAAAACCCCGTACCTGCGATTCAAGCTTACAAAGGCGAGTAAGGAAGGTAGCGACAAACGGACAAAACTCTGAAAAATCCTAGGATATCCTGCTCCTTGCAGCACCAGCAGTAAAGAACTAAAGAACAAAAGAAAAGAATAGAAGAAGAGGATGAAGAGTCAGAGAGTTGAAGACTGACAGAAGAAAGAGAGAGTGAAAGAGAATGTGGATTTATTTCAAATTAACTCTCTCCCACCATTTATAGCACCAGGAATATTGAGACCAACCCACGAATCGAGAAGAAGTTATTGCAAGGGTGTGGGGAACGTTCCCTAAAATCCAGGGGAAGTTATTGAAGAGAGATGGGAGGACTATGACGACAGTTATCTTCTAACCTTGACTAAACCCCACATTAGAAGAAAAGGGGCAAATTGTATGCACATAATCCATCTCTCGACACGTGTCCAAAAATCTACACGTGGAAGGCATGCGGACCACTATACCAAGGGGCACTGAAACTACGAACCACCGAGAAGTAGGGAAAGATGCCCTAAACGTTACTTTACCCAATCTCAAGGATAACTCAAAGATCGACGGTAGGGGTTAAACATACTGACATGGGTGTGATGGGACCTGCAGACAGCTGACTGTCGCACGCAGACGACCCAACCACCCACATTAAATGCCCTAACCATAGGGTACGTGTAAAGATATCAAAGGAAGAGAAGGCATCGATCCAGGTATCAACAACAGTCGCTGGGGGCATCGGTTCGGAACGAAGATACCAGCGGGATTGGCACAGAGAACAAGAAGATAAGATTTCAGTGGTCTCTGATAAGAGACCCCGCATATTTTCCCTATAAATACCCTCCTCTGAGAGAGAAAGGGGCGACCAATCTGTAAGAGTGAAGAGAGAAATAGGAAGAGTAAGTATGATTTTCATTTCCTCCATTATCGTATTTCACTTAAAGTCATTCGACTTCATATGTAACCCTTCAACGCATAGTGAAACTCAACACCCCGTGGATGTAGGCCTTAGTGCTGAACCACGTAAATCTCTGTGTTATTTACATTTCAGCATCGTATTTACATTTTATTACTTATATCTGGATCTGTCATGCTTCGTAACCCTGTGGGATGATTGATCTAACTTAATCTCGACTAGACAATGACGAGTTCGAAGACTCCGAGTCGATGAGTCATCGTGTTTATGCTATTTATAACCGTCATATTGTGTATAACGTCTTTCATTTATGAATGCGAACATTGTTTGTGGACACGTGGATGCCTTCGTGATTTATGTGTTCACAGTAAATCATAACAATTTTTATCTTTTCTAGTTTTTATACACACACAAAAATTGAAAAAAAAGAAAAAAAATAGAAAAAACTAGAAAGATATAGCAGGTGCAACAAAAATAAGGAAAAACAAAAGTCTCAACCTGATCAGAACCAACAAAAAGAAGGAAAAACAAAACCCTACTCAGTTACAAGAGCTACAAACTAGAACATCACATTACTAATGGCTCAAACTACTTGTTTCTAACTGACTTTTTTCTCGGCCACGCAGCTCATTATCCAAAATCCGAGGCAGCTTAATTGCTTGTCAGGGTTTATAAGCTTAACTTGTCTGCCTATCTATAATACCATACCACCAAAGATATCCTTCAAATCATCTTCTTTTTACCTCCCTTGGTTGATACCCCTAGAAAGGAACTAGTGTCCCTTGGTTGATACCCCCGGTTGTACAATCAAGACTCGAGTGGTCTGTGAGGGCTAGAAACATGACTCGCCACGTGGGGCGAGATTGGAGACGAAATAACTTAGCACCTTTGGGGTTTGTCGTCTATTTTTATTATCTTAACTTTTAAGCTAAAGATTATTATGTAACTTCCATTTATAACTCCTTGGAGGGGACTTCTCATTTTCTTACCACCACCATCTTAGCTAGAGAGCGTCAAACCTTTAATGAAGACTCAAATGTAACACAAGAGACTTATAGTAAAATCGATCTGTGGGCGTAGATTTCTTGAATGATCGAACCAGGTAAAAATCTGGTGTCCACTTTACTTTATGAACTTGATTCTTCATTTTATGATTGGGAATGGTATTTTTGGTTTAGTTTTGTTAATGGGTGTAGCCGTGGTTCTCTGCTTTTACATGGTCCATAGAAAGAAATGGCATACCACGTTTTCTTATTTCACTTTTTTTTTGGAAAATGGGTCATTTGTGCAAATATTTTTAAAACATGATTTTAATGGACGAGTAACAATTAGTATGGGTGAAATGGACACCAAAAATATAGCAAGAATGAAACTGGATTCATCCTGTCTTAAACTTAAAAAATAGCGAGGATGAAACTGGATGCATCTTAATGTAAATTAAAAATAAGAAAAAAAGTATTTGAAAATGGGTAGGATGAAACTGTTTACATCCTGGCTATTTTTACATTCTCGTCAATTTGAACAGTATCAAATTTTACATGTCTTTTTCACCCAGAAATTGTTATTATTAGGTTAGTTGACCAATTTTGTGTGTTTTTTTTTTTAATTATCTTCTCTTTGTAGGAAAAAATATCTTATTTACCGATTCCTCCATAATATAGATCATGTATTATGTCCACCAGTTTTTTATAACTTTCTGTAACTATTGTCTCGTTTATGTATTAGCAACTCCAAAAACAAGAAAATAAAAAAAAGAAAGATAAATCTAAAAACATATTAAACAAAACTTACTTGAACCGAGGCGAGTAATTCCTTTCTTTGGGACGTTATCTGTCCCCAATATATGTTGTAACAGTTTTCATAGTGATACGTCTCCCAAGATACAACAGTTCATTCATCATTGATACAACAGTGGAACAATGACGAATACAACAAACGCAATCTGATGTAGTACATACTCTTTTTTGACACTCATAATATGCAAACTACAATTTCTAGTACTAGTTTACCTTGCTAAAACATATTTAATATAATGATAATGAATGGGGTTTATATAGAAGGAGACTCTTGGAGAGATCCTTCCATGAAGACTCACATCCCTTAGGAGAGGATACTACAAAAGGTTTAAGTGAATGTACACATCCATTCACAACAAGTTATTTCAACTTTGAATTTCAACTAACTAAACAATATTTCCATTCAAAATTCTAACAATCCTCCACATTGAATAGAAATTCATGCAAATTTAATGCATAAACTGGAAAGAGTTTGTACGGGAACATCACTGCATTGGGATTTGGCTTCGAATCTTCTGTAACGAATACCTATCGGTTTTATTAGTTTCTTAGTGAACGCAATGCATCGAACTGCTCAACTTTGTGATGTAAACCGATGCAATAGATATCACACAACTTATTTTTATATGATGTGTTCCCGGTTGTGTTCATTTCTGTTCTGAACGTTCTTGGTATTCTACGAGTGCTCTAGCGTAATATAGCTTTACAATTATTATATAAGCGACCACACTTCTCACTCATATAGGTGATATCCTATTTGAAAGTATCTTGCCATAATTTTCTTAGTCAAACTAAGATATAGGAATCATTAAGAGAAATTCTCAACTTCTTACTTGACAGAAACATTGTTTTATCATAGAAATGGGAAAGAGCGTAATCTGTCACAGTGTTTCCGGTGAGTATAGATTTGCAACTTGGCTGTCCCTTTTGAACCTAGATAACCTTGGGATCTCAATCGCTAGGTTGGGTTTCCGTTATAAAACTTCTCTTTATTTATAGGAGATAATCTCATTTCCCACGATGATGCAATTATACGCTCTCTATAATAACTGATATTTGACTAAAGTCGATCTTGATTACCACATTTAAAAGTCCATCCTTTATGTCAACCCATATCCACATGATCAATCCATCCTTTATGTTAAAAATACATCCTTAGTGATAGCTAGATAATACCTTCTCCAGTATAAATGAAATTGATCAATTCTGTGAGATTTCCTTCCTTTCATCTATCATTAAGGATAGATTTGTGACATAAACTCATCACATATCATAGATATGGCGATGTTAATATGATATCTCATGAATCCTGGATAATGCCAAGTGTGTAGTTCAGTTATTTGTAGGTTTTAATCCTTCATTGTATCATTCTAAAGGCTTTGATTTAGGTTGAAAAGGAGAGGATACTGTAGTTGCAGGAAATCCTACACTACACCCCTCATAAGATTTCATTAACATTCAACTCATTTTTGGATTAACAATCTTAATTTTATTGATGAATATTTGAACAATCTTACAAGAAAAGATAAAGGAATCAAGAATAACCACTGTTCTAGATTTTCTCTCTCCTATTTACTTGCTTCTCACTAAGAAAAAATCTCTCTCTTTCCTTTACAACTGAACGGCTATTTATAGGAAATTACATAGTGGATGACAGCTAATCTGTCATTTATTTTCGGATATGACTTGCGACATTATCGCAACCTTATAAATATCAATCTCACAAAACATCCTTATTTTCGCAGGACCGTCACACTTTTCTCATGATTTGGCTGATGGCGTTTACTATGTCGTTTCTGAAGTTGTTCTGCGACACCGTCGTGTTGTGTTGTTAATAATTTCGCTGAGGTATTATTGCTGCGAGATTCTGATCCTACATCTTGCCTCTTCTCATATCTTCTCTGCGAAGTAGAGAACGATGTGAGAAATTCCATAGCTATCCATCACTTCGTATTCTGCATTTATCACACATATCCTTTCTCCCATCTGTTTCTTGACACGTCTTCTGTAACCGCTGCTTTTCAACCTCTCACGTCTTTTCACATTAATTGTGTTTATCTTCTTGAAAATCTCCTTTATATATACTCTTCTTACTCTCCCTTTTCTTCTTTTTTACTCTCTTTTTCATCTTCTCTGCAACTTCATCATTTTCTCCGTAAATTCCTCTGTTGTAATTTTTCTTCTTTCTTCTTCTTTCAATCTTTTTAATTTCTTATTCATCTCCATACTGTTCCCTCTGTAGATCTTCACTGTTCGTAATTTTCTTCCTTTTTAATTTTTACGAATTACTCTTCCTGTTGGTGTTTTCCATGGATTCATCGAGGTTAGTTTTTTTTTTCTTTCTTATGGGTTTTGCTGAAATTGATCTTGATTACTACCTTATGTGATGTTGTTTATGTGATTCCCATACTGTTGTTATTTCAGCAAAAACGCCTCTAACACCAAATTTACGGTTCAGAACCCTAATATTCCCGAATCGCAGCATAAGGTTGTTGTAAACAAAAGAAAGTCTGCGGATCATAAGGTAGTAAGAAACATTATTCTTTTCTAATAACAATATTGTTGCCTCTGTTTCTTATCTGGATTGGTCGCAGGGTGATAAGGATGCCAACAAACCTCTCAAGAAATCTCTCCACCTCAAAACCGTTGAAACCTCTGTTCCATTTCACTTACTTATCCCTTCAAAATCTCCTGTGACATCTTCGCAAGTTAAACAATTATCTCCAATTCGCGAAAAGGTTGCCTCAGATTTCATCCCTTCAACTGACTTTTCAATGATTGAAACCACCCTTTTTAATCCTTCTGTGAATGAAACTTCTTCTCCTTCGATTAATAATGTTTCCCAAACTTCTATCATTGCCAGTTCTCTACCCGAGCCTCTTCCTTTTTTGAAAGAAACTGTGGAAGGAATAGATATTGCTTTCAAAGTTTTGTCTGAGGTTCTGGATGATGTTAAGAAGTCTCCCATGAACTGAGAGGTATGATTTCCTTATCTGTGTCTTCAATTTGCCTTTCTAATGATTTTACCCTTTCCATATTTAATTGTCCTTGAAATCCCTTTTTCGCATGTTAAGCCTTAAACCAGAAATGAATAATGGAGAGATATCAATTTGAATCTGTTGTTGAAGAAGCCCGTGTTGATAAAGAGATTTTGACGGATCAATATAACCAATTAGATAACCTCTATTCATATTCTGTTAATCATATAAATAATCTTACCAATGAAAATACCCAATTAATTCAGAGGCAAAATTTATTAAGTAATGAAGTAGCCCGTCTTTCTTATTCTTTAACTAAAGTTAATCTAGGGATGGAAACTTTATCAGATGAGAATAAAACCCTATCTCAAGAGAAGCGAACTTGTTTAAACAAGATGGCGATATCTTCGCAACAACTTAGCATCCTTCAGAAAGTATGTGATAACCAAGAACAATCTCTTCGCTCTTTGAAAAATGAACTTAAAGAAGTAACAGAGTCATCTATCGCTGAAAGAGATACATCATTAAAGGTAGAATAGCTTTAAGTGTAAAGGCGAACCAACTTAAAGAACAATATTCCAAATTAGAAGAATCTTATTCTTCACTTGCGAAGAAAAATTCCTTTCTTATTTCTAAAGAGAAAAATCTTCAGTCTCGACTTAAAGGTTTAGTTGGAGATAAATTTGATGATGCGATGGACCATGGGGAGAATAGTTGTTTGACCTTGATTCAACACCTTATTTCGCAAAAGGAAGGTAGTCATAATAGTTTGACTGCCTTAACTATCTTTTTTTTGTCATACCTTTTTGAGTTCTTCATCTTAATGAAATTTTGTATTATACTTTTCGCAGAGTCTGAGAAAAATCTTCATTCCTCCATTTCTGTTTTGGGGGCTAAATATACCAAAATTCGCAAAGAAAATACACTACTCGTCTCTGTCCTTACTGGTTCTCGTGACCGAGCAGAAAGAAGACTTGATTATCTTGCTTACTTTAAGGATATTCCAGATAGGAATCATCAGAGAGCACTTTTTCGTCAAGTTCATCTCCAGGCTGAAGTTCTTGTGAATGATATTTTATTGTCCAAATCTCTTCCTCCTACATGAATCGAACCTTTGGAAGTAGATGATGATGAAATTCCTCGTCCTACTGACAGTGATTATGATTATGAAAGTGGTGGAGAGAATAATCTTTTGGAAGATTAATAAGAGATCCCTTCTAAGGAAGCAACTGCTGGTGCTAATCAAGATGGAAGCGAAAAAGAAATCCCTTCTAAAGAAGTAATTGCTGGCGATAATCAAGATGGTGGCGAAAAAGAAGTCCCTCTCAAAGAAATTATTGTTGGTGAAGATCAGAATTGAAATGAAAAAAAGGCTGGCGATAATGAGAACATTGGCGAAGAGTTTCTTATCTAGTTCTATCTTCTTGAACTGTCTCATCTTTATTATTTCCTGCGAAATATATTCTTCAACCAACTTTGGAATTAATTTTCTCTTTTAGTATTTTTCTGGAGAGAAAGACAATTCCTCTTGTTTACTGATTCCCATACTTGCCTCTCATTATCTTTCTTGCGAGAAATGATCTGTTATGAATACTTATAAATATTTTGTTTTGTCATGTGGTCTTATTTTGCCTTCCTAATTAAAGGTCTTATTATGCCACCTCTTGTCATTGCGACAAAATCGCAGGACGTCCTTGCATTTTCATGCAAAAACCCATTGATCTTGCCTTAACTTTTTCTTTTGTATTATTGCCTCTTCAGGATTGTTGCGACAATATGACAGGCCTAAATATTGTTGCGAAAATAAAGCCCCATAACATTGTCGTCGTGCGACGAAATCGCAGGACGTCTTCGCACTTTCATGCGAAAACCCATTGATCTCGTCTTATCTTTTTCTTTAGTATTATTGCCTCTTCAGGATTGTCGCACAAATATGACAAGCCTTAATAACCTTGCTAATAAAAAGCCTCATGACATTTGCGTCTTAAGACACTTATCAGCTCCCTAATGGAGGGTGCCGCCCTTATCTCCCCCCTGGTTGCCCCTTCAAGGAGGCGTACCTCTACCATACAAGGTTGGATCCTCCCATCCGGTCTTAACAACAACCAGTTGTTTTCGCAGCCTCTTATCCCTTTTACCTATAGGTCTTATGGTTACGAGAATGCACCCTAAGTGGGGTTTTCTTCGGGCCGAGTGCAGTATAAGCCAAGACTTGTCAAGAATGGCAAGGTACGTTCCAGACGCCCCTGGCACTCTTCACTCAACCGTGTACCTCGGCGCTTTGGTCAGATTCTGCACTTCTTGGGAGAGTCCTTATTACCTTAGTCGCCCAACCTAAGTCATATGCTTAAGATGAGAATCCAAGGTGCCTCTCCCGGATGGGCTTTATTGACCCCAAATCTCCATGACTCAGGTTCCGGTGGAGGTGTAGCCTTTCCCTGAGCCATGCAACAGGTACCCCCTTATATGACGTACTTTAGGTCTTACATTTTCCTCTTGCGAAATTGTATTCGCGAACTAGGGTGTATGCTATAAAGGTTCGCCCCTTTCTCTTTTGTCATTGTTCTCTGATTGTCTTTTGTAGAATTCATTAATTCTGCTTGATTCTCGCACATTATCATATCAGATTTGCACTTCTCAATCTCATTTTCATCATTCAGTAAAATATATTTTTGAGAATTTTATTTGTTGCGAGAGTGTCACAACAAATCAATCATTCATACACTTCTTTTTATTATCTTTGTCATTCTCTGCTTCTTTGTTATTTTCTGCTACTGCTTCCTTGGTATTGGTATGTTCATCATTTCTTATTCTGAGCTAGAATTAGTTTCGCAACATTTCTTCTTCTTTTCGTTCGATTGCATCCACCATCAATCTCTCACTTCTTTGCTTCGATTTTGTGTCGCCAACTTTCCTTCTTGTTTGCTCTTCCTTCGCAGGATTCTACCTCAATTTCGTAACATTTCTTTCCTTCAACCCAATCTCCTTTTATGATTCCTACACCACTGGGGTGAGGGAATTTTATGCACTGGTGGAAAGTTGAAGCTACACCTAGAATCCCATGTAGCCAAGGGACCAATTAATGCATTGTAGGGTGACTCTACGTCAACAACACATAACAGGATTTCAGAAGATATTCCCTTCAATGGAATTCGCATAGTAACCTCCCCTTTAGGCTTGTTAGCGGTACCATATATCTTATATGGTATAAGATCATCATCTCTCCCTTCCATGGTTTTATAAGTATGATAGAATAAGATGTTCACAGAGCTTCCGGTATCGATTAGAATCCTATTAATTACCCGTGAGTCTTCAGCTTCATCATCTTCATCTTCTTTCAGTTTTGGATTAATTTATAATTTTACCACCAATGGATTTTCATGTACCTCTCCACCTGTGGGGACTTCTTCTGCGGTAAAAGAAATAGTCTGCTTCTGCCACTCCTTTAGTGGCGATATTTTCGCAATGTTCATAATTTCTCTTCCATCACTGTCTCTTGCGAACACTCTACTCAAAACATTGTCATGAAAATCTTCAATTGTCTTGTATGAATGTACGATAGAGTGACAGAATAGATTCTTTGCTTTTGCACCAACTTCTACGAAGAACGTTTCCTTCTCTTTCACCGTGTTTACTCTGTGATGATCTGGTGGTGGTGGTAGTAATGGTTGAGATTGTGGGTGTCCTACCAGAAAGTGGTTTAGTTTTCCTTGATCTATCATTCTCAGAATAATTCTCTTTATATTTCTGCAATCATTTGTAGTATGTCCGTGAAAATGATGATAAGAACAGAACTCATGACTTCTGCGGCTTTGAGTTGGTTCCGTTCCCATGTTCCATGGTGTTAGTATATTCTCCATCAAAATTATAGATTCCCATATTTTCTCCACACTTGCATTCAGAGGTGGCATCTTGATTTCTTCCCATATTACCTTGTGACCTCCTTGTCCTCTATTATAATTTTGTCTTTGACCTCCATAGGTTTCTTACGGCTGATCAAGTCTTTGAATCTTATTATTTCCACCACGATTTTAGAAATTTCTTTCTGTTTCACACTCCTCTTGATCTCGGCTTCCCATAGCCACCAGTTTCTGTTGATTATTGCCCGTAACCTTTTCTTGTTGTACTTGCGAAGTGCTCGCCACTGTGTTTATTAGTTTAGGTAATAATCTTGCATTCGCTGCTTGTGAATTGGTGTTCTCAACTGGGTATGATTCCATTTCATTTTGCATTTCCTCTAGAGCAATATACTCTTCCTGAAGTTCTCGCAGTTCAGTCATTGTGATTGTATTATTGACTCTGAAAATTTGGATATACAATAGATTGGTTGCGAACACAGCATTGATAAATGATAAGATAAGATATCTCTCTTCCACATGGCCAGCCATTTCACTACACATATTTCTCCACCTTTTAATTAGGTGCTTCAAACTTTCGCCAATCCTTTGCTTTAATCCAAACACATCTTCAATACCAGGTTGCGAAGAATTGTTACTTATATATGCCCCCAAGAATGTGGTCTGCAAGTGATTGAAAGATGTTATTGTATTTTTTGGTAGACCTTCGAATCATTTTAACGCCTCTCATGTTAGACTGGATGCAAAATAGTTGCGCAATACGGCATCATGATTTTCCCACTGCAACATGCACCTCACGTAGGCTTTAATGTGTTGAATTTCACAAGTTGTTCCATCAAAAATGTTGGTTAATGCGGGCAAATTGCATTTCGGAGGTATTCCTCCTAGTTGTACTTCTCTTGTAAATGGAGTTTCCGCAGCTTCTCCTATAGCTTCATCTAATTGTCTTCAGCCTACTTTTCCTCTATTATTTATCATTCCTCTCATTTCTTCCAATTCTTTAAGATTTGTACATTTCCGCCTGAATTTTGATCCGTTGGTCTTTTTAATTTCGTCTCCCTTCTTCTGCGTTCATGTCTTTCTTCTTTCGCGAAATTTTGCATTTCTTCTTCATCTTCCTCATCTCGTCTTCTCCTGCGATTCTCTTCCTCATTTCTATCTTGAATTCGTATATGATGATGTCTCTCATTTTCCCCTCCATGATTTTGTTCATTTCTTATCAATTCCATTCGCTGTCTTTCATCCCTCCACTGTACTCTATCATACTCTTCATTGAGATTACTGTTATTCCGGTTTTGTGTACGCCTTCTTTCTCGATTGTCATGATTGTTCTGGAGAATTGCCTCCTGAAGCTTTTGTTCTTCCATTTTCTCTCTCAATCTTTCACGTTCGCAAGCTAAACATGCATTTCAACATAGTGTCTTTCAATTTCTTCTTCAATCGTTTGTTGATTTCTTTGAGTTTCTCTCTCATGTAAAATTGACCTTCCTCTCTCTCGATTCCCTTCGCCATCTTGATTATTTCGTCCCTGACGTTGTCCATTCTCCTGATTTCTATCATTTTGCCTATCATCAAAAGTTTCATTTTGTGGAACGTAACGATCATCAGTCCTTTCTCTACCTTCGCGATGTTC
The DNA here is from genome assembly GCF_003573695.1 of Papaver somniferum. Lineage (NCBI taxonomy): Eukaryota > Viridiplantae > Streptophyta > Magnoliopsida > Ranunculales > Papaveraceae > Papaver > Papaver somniferum. The sequence continues at coordinate 227,759,515 of NC_039358.1, forward strand.
TTCATTCGGATTTCGTATTTCTTCTCGAATATTATTTCCAGCATTAACTGTGGATGAGTTTCGCCTCATCTCTCTTCTAGTCGATCTTGAATACGATCTTGTAGTACTTCTTGATCTTCTACTCTGTAGTCTCATATTTTCCATCCTCAATTCGTGATTTTGCCTTGTTAGATTTGCACGTTCTTCTGTCTCAGCTCTTCTTTATTCATGCATTCTTCGTCTCAACATCTCTACTTCTCCAATTTCCTCATCTTCACGAATTATTCCTTCAACTATTTCTTGTCATCCCTCTGTTTGTCTATTATTTCTCGTTTGTCGCTCTACTTCTTCATCTGCTGAATTTGATCGCCAAGTATGTATGCTCACTCTATCATAATCCATTGTTCTATTTTGTACCGGTGTTTGTTGAACTGGTTGTTGAATTTAATTTTATCCATCATTTCTTATTCTAGTAGATTCTCCTGTTTCACTTCTCTCCCTTCCAGCAAGTCTTTTACTTCTTCTTCTAGCGGTTGTTGGTTGTTCGGATATATTCCTCCTTCTAGCCATTTCTTCAATATTAATGAATTGTAAGAGATTCCGTAAAATTCTTCACCAGTTATTTTAATTTCCCACAAATCAGAATATTAATCTTCAACCTTTTCTAGGGTGATCTTCAATCTTCGTTCCCTGTTTCTAGCGCCATAATGTAGTTGCAGGAAATTCTACACTACCCCCCTCATAAGATTTCATTAACATTCAACTCATTTTTGGATTAACAATCTTAATTTTATTGATGAATCTTTGAACAATATTACAAGAAAAGATAAAGGAATCAAGAATAACCACTGCTCTAGATTTTCTCTCTCCTATTTACTTGCTTCTCACTTAGAAAAAATCTCTCTCTTTCCTTTACAACTGAACGGCTATTTATAGGGAATTACATAGTGGATGACAGCTAATCTATCCTTTATTTTCGGATATGACTTGCGACATTATCGCAATCTTATAAATATCAATCTCGCAAAACTTCCTTATTTTCGCAAGACCGTCACACTTATCTCATGATTTGGCTGATGTTGTTTACTATGTCGTTTCTGAAGTTGTTCTGTGACACCGTCGTGTTGTGTTGTTAATAATTTCGCTGAGGCATTATTGCTGCGAGATTTTGATCCTAAAGATACCCAAATATATCTCAAGCTAAAACTTTTCCTACCTATAAGTCCTTTCTCCGAAAGTGATTGTCTATGGACTGAGTCGAGACAATGAAACTAATCGGTTCACACTTCGTGTGATCGTCTATGGATACGAGATCGAGACAATACAACAACGAAGTATGTTTACTTGAAAAAAAAGTTCGGACTTAACAAAACACAATAGGATTGCTTATCAAGTAAATATGAATTAACGTTTGTGTAATTTACTTTAATTATAATAAAACAATCATAATGCGGAAATATAAAGTAAATGACACAGCAAGATTTTGTTAACGAGGAAACCGCAAATGCAGAAAAACCCCAGGACCTTGTTCAGAATTGAGGACTCTCAGGATTAAGCCGCAACACAAAATTAAACCAACTTCGTATAGTTGAGACCAAGCAACTAAACCTATGGTTCACCTAGTTCTGTCTGTATTCCCACGCCTCCAACTTATGAATAAGTCACGTACTTGGAACAATTTCTTTGGTTTGTATTCCAAACAGTAAAGGAACAACAAAGCTGTTTAGTATCAACTCTATTCAACCAAGTGATGTGAGTCGGACAAAGGCTCTTCCACTAGTCCAAAACACAGAAATTAGGACAGGCCGAAACTGTCAAAAATGGAGTTATATGACAAATATGATCTGTCCTAAAGTTTGTCATATTTTTGGTGTACTATTTATTATAGGACGGTTCGTTCTTGTCCAAAAATTACAACGAATAACTTGTAGTTGTAGGAAATCCTACACTATACCCCTCATATGATTTCATTATTAATCAACTCATTTTTAGGTTTATACTCTTAATTTTATCGATTAATCTTTGAATGTTCTTACAAGTAAAGATAAAGAAATCAAGAATGATCTCTGCTATGAACTTTCTCTCTCCTATTTACTTGTTTCTTATTCAAAAAAGATCTCTCTCCTTCTTTACAACTCGAACAACTATTTATGAGGAAATACATAGTGGATGACAGCTAATCTGTCCTTTATTTTCGGGTATGGTCTGCGACATTCTCGCAACCTTACAAATACTTATTTCGCAAACTCTCTAATTTTCGCAGGACTATCATATCTTTCTCGTGATCTTAGTTGACGTCATTTATTTTATCATTTCTGAAATTGTTCTGCGACGTTGTTGTGCTGTATCATTGATAATTTCGCTGAAACATTATCATTGCAAGATTCTGATCCTACATCTTGCCTCTTCTCATATCTTCTCTGCAAAGTAGAGAATGATGTGAGAAATGCCGCAGTTGGTCATCTTTTCATATTCTGCATTTATCACACGTATTCTTTCTTCCATTTATTTCTCGACACGTCTTTTGTAACCGTTACTTTTTAACCGCTTATATCTTTCCGTATTAATCGTGTTTATTTTCTCTAGGAGAAATTCCCTCTATATATATTCCTTTTCACTCTCTTATTCTTTCTTTTTATCTTCTCTGAAACTTCATCGTTCTTCTGCAAATTTCATTATTGCAACTTTTCTTCTTTCTTCTTCAATATTTTTAAGTTCTTCTTCATCTTCATACTATTTCTTCTGCAAATCTTCATAGTTCATAATTTTCTTCGAAACAATCTCCCTGCTATTATCTTCCATGGATTCATCAAGGTTAGTTTTCTTTTTTCTTCTTTATGAGTTTTGTTGATCTTGTTTATTGCCTTATTTGATGTTGTTTATGTGATTCCCATACTCATTGTTATTTCAGCAAAAGTGCTTCCAACACTAGATTTACAGTTCAGAACCCTAACATTCCCAAGTCGCAGCATAAGGTTGTTGCGCATAAAAGAAAGTCTGCGAATGAGACGGTAGTAAGAAACACTATCCTTTTATAATAAAAATATTATTGCCTCTGTTTCTTATCTGGATTGTAATTCGCAGGGTGATAAAGATGTTAATAAACCTCCCAAGAAATCTCGCCACCTTAAAACTGTTCCAACTTCTGTTCCCTTCCAATTACTCATCTCTTATAAATCTTCTGCGACATCTTCGCAAGATAAACCTTTATCTCCAATTCGCGAAAAAGCTGCCTCAGACTTCATTTCTTCAGCTGACCTCTCAATAATTGAAGCTCCTCTTGTTGATCCTGCTGTGAATGAAACCTCTTCTCTTCCCATTGAGAATGTTTCTCAACCTTCTATTTCCACCAGTTCTCTACTTAAGTCTCTTTCGAAAGAAACCGTGGAAGGGATAGATATTTCCTTCAAGGTTTTATCTGAAGTTCTGGATGATGTCAAGAAGTCTTCTAATGATCCTATCAAGTTTAATGTTTTCGAAATTCTGAGCAAGCATTTGGGTTCTGACGGAGCTGCTTCGCAAACATCTTTGGAAAAAGAATGTAATGCTCTTCGTCTCGAAATTCAGAAACTTCAGAATGTTTTACTGGATCGTGACAATCTTCGCAAGAAGAATGATGAATTGAGAGGTATGATTTTCTTATCTGTGTCTTTAATTTGCCTTTTTAATGGTTTTATCCTTCCCATTCCTTATTATCCTTGAAATCCATCTTTCGCATGTTAAGCTTTACCAGAAACGAATAATGGAGAGATATCAATTTGAATCTGCTGTTGAAGAAGCCCGTGTTGATAAAGAACTCTTGATGGATCAATATAACCAATTAGATAACCTCTATTCATATTCTCTTGATCATATAAATATTCTTACCAATGAAAATACCCAATTAGTTCAAAGACAAGATTTATTAAGTAATGAAGTAGCCCGTCTTTCTTATTCTTTAACTAAAGCTAATTTAGGGATGGAAACTTTATCAGATGAGACTAAAACCTTTTCCCAAGAGAAGAGAACTTATTTAAACAAGATGGCGATATCTTCGCAACAACTTAGTATTCTTTAAAAAGTATGTGATGACCAAGAGCAATCTCTTCGCTCTTTGAGAAATGAACTTAAAGAAGTAACAGAGTCATCTATCGCTGAAAGAGATACACTCATTCAAGGTAGAATAGCTTTAAGTGTAAAGGCGAATCAGCTTAAAGAACAATATTACAAATTAGAAGAATATTATTCTTCTCTTGCGAAGAAAAATGCCTTTCTTATTTCTAAAGAGAAAAATCTTCAGTCTCGACTTAAAGGTTTAGTTGGAGGTAAATTTAATGACGCAATGGACCGTTGGGAGAATAGTTGTCTGTCCTTGATTCAACACCTTATTTCGCAAAAGGAAGGTAGTCATAATAGTTTGACTACCTTAATTATCTTTTCTTTGTCATATCTCTTTGAATTCCTTATCTTAATAAAATTTTGTATTCTATCTTTCGCAGAGTCTGAGAAGAATCTTCATTCTTCCATTTCTGTTTTTGAGGATAAATATGCCAAAATTCGCAAAGAAAATGCATTGCTCGTCTCTACCCTTACTGGTTCTCGCGACCGAGTAGAAAGAAGACTTGATTATCTTTCTTATTTTAAGGATATTCAAGATAGGAATCATCAGAGAGCACTTTTTCGCCAAGTTCATATCCGGACTGAAGTCCTTGTAAATGACATTTTATTGTCCAACTATCTTCCTCCTACATCAATTGATCCTTTAGAAGTAGATGATGATGAAGTTCCTCGTCCTGCTGATAGTGATTATGATTACGAAAGCGGTGCAGAGGATAATTTCTTAGAAGATGAAGAAGAGGTTCCTTCTAAAGAAGCATCTGCTGGTGTTAATCAGAATGAGAAAGAAATTTCTCCTGAAGAAGTAATTGCTGGCGATAATCAAGATGCTAGTCACGGCGAAGATCAAAACCGAAATGAAGGAGAGGCTTGCGAGAATATTGGCGAAGAATTTCTGTTATCTCCTGCTACTGAAATTAATACTGAAGCTTGAGATTCTTATTTAGCTTTGTCTTCTTGAACTGTCTTATTTTTATCACTTTTGTGAGTTACATTTTTCAACCAACTTTGGAGTCAACTTTTCCTTTTAATATTTTGTTGATGAGAAAGATAATGCTTCTTGTGTATTGATTCCCATACCTGCCTCTCATTATCTTTCTTGCAAAAAAAATAATCTGTTACGAATACTTATAAATATTTTGTTTGATCATATGGTCTTATTTTGCCTTCCTAATTAAAGGTCTTATTATGCCACCTCTTGTCATTACGACGAAATCGCAGGACGTCTTCGCACTTTCATGCGAAAACCCATTGATCTCGTCTTATCCTTTTCTTTTGTATTATTGCCTCTTCAGGATTGTTGCACAAGTATGACAAGCCTTAATATCCTTGCGAATAAAAAGCCTCATGACATTTTCGTCTTAAGAACCTTATCAGCTCCCTAATGGAGGGTGCCGCCCTTATCTCCCCCCTGGTTTCCCCTTCAAGGAGGCGTACTTCTACCATACAAGGTTAGATCCTCCCATCCAGTCTTAACAACAACCAGTTGTTTTCGCGGCCTCTTATCCCTTTTACCTATAGGGCTTATGGTTACGAGACTGCACCCTAAGTGGGGTTTTCTTCAGGACGAGTGCAGTATAAGCCAAGACTTGTCAAGAATGGAAAGGTACGCTTCAAACGTCCCTGGCACTCTTGACTCAACCGTGTACCTCGGCGCCTTGATCATATCTGCACTCCTTGGGAGAGTCCTTATTACCTTAGTCGCCCAACCCAAGTCATATTCTTAAGCTGAGAATCCAAGGTGCCTCTCCCGGATGGGATTTATTGACCCCAAATCTCCATGACTCAGGTTCCGGTGGCGGTGTATCCTTTCCCTGAGCCATGAAACAGGTACCCCCTAATATGACGTACTTTAGGTCTTACATTTGCCTCTTGCGAAAATTTATTCGCGAACTAGGGTGTACGCCATAAAGGTTCGCCCCTTTCTTTTATGTCATTGTTCTGTGATTATCTCTGCGAAATTTCGCACATCATGATCTTGTTTTGATATGAGTAATCTTGCAATTATTCTTTCAGAATCCATAACTTCTCAAAGCTTCTTACGGATAATATCTTTTTAAGTACAACCTGTTCCATGGTCTGTCTAATCTATGACCAACATCTCTTCCTTCTGGATCCATTAATCTATAAGCTCCTGTTCCAACTATCTCCTTTACGATGTAAGTTCCATCCCACTTTTTTGCTAATTTTCCTCCATTTTCTCGTTGATATATTGGTGTTTCTCGCAGAACTAAATCTCCTGGTTCAAATTCGCGTATTTTGACACGTTTATTATACTCTCGGGCTAATCTTCGCTGATAATTCTCCATATGTTGTAAAGATTTTTCTCTTCTTTCTTCTAATTCATCAAGTTTATTTAAAATCAAGCCCGCACTAAGATTTTTCTCCCAAGCTTCTCTTTTTGTTGTCGGAATAACAACTTCTGTTGGTAACACCGCTTCAACTCTGTATGTTAAACAAAAAGGTGACATCCCAGTAGCTTCTCTTCTAGTTGTATTATAAGCCCATACTGCATTATGTACTTGTTCGCACCATGCTCTGTGATGTCCTTCCAATTTCTTCTTTAATATATCTGCAATTGTTTTGTTTGTTGCTTCTACTTGCCCATTAGCTTGTGGATACAAAGGAGTAGATTTTCCACATTTTATCTTGAATGCATTAAGTAGCATTTCTATATTCTGTCCTTCAAATTGTTTCCCATTATCAGATACCAACTGTGCAGGAATTCCGAATATGCAAATGATATTTTCGAATATGAATGTAAAGATATCTTTGTCGCGAATATGTTGTACTGCCTTCACTTCTGTCCATTTTGTGAAATAATCTGTTGCGACTATTAAGTATCTTATTTGTCCAGATCCTGGTAAAAATGGCCCCAGAATATCTAAGCCCCACTTTCCAAAAGGCCACACACTGGTTGAAGATGACAATAGTGCTCCAGGTGCATGTATTTTCTTTCCATGCCGCTGACAATCATCGCAACGTCTTGATATTTGTTTTGCATCTTCATGCATATATGGCCTGTAATAACCTTGCATTTTTTCTCTATGTGCCAAAGATCTTCCTCCACTATGTTCTCCAGCATCCCCACTATGTAACATTTTTAGCACCTTTTCTCCTTCCTCTCGTGTCAAACATATGAGTGATGGTCCATTAAAGGATTTTCGGTATAGCAACCCATCTCTTAATTCATAATTCGTTGCACGGCTTTTTAACTTGTGTGTTTCCAATCTATTTCTTAGTGTTTCTCCTTTCGCCAAATATGCATGAAGTTCCATTCTCCAGTCTGCGATATTGTTCATTTGTTCTTCTTCTTCATTGTCTATTATCATCACGTCCACGTCTTCTTCTTCTTTATTGATTGATGGTGACATAAATGTTTGTATTTTTATGTATCTCGCAGTTGGGTCTGTCATCATGCTTGAGATGAAAGCAAAATCGTCTGCGAGTCTGTTATCCTTTCTTGAAATGTGCCTCCATTTTATTTTTGGGATTTTCGCTGACAATTCTCCAACCAGCTTCTTGTATTTCTTCAAGGATGGTTCATTTGTAGTATAATCTCCCTTTATTTGGAGAATAACTAGATGCGGATCACTAGTGATCCTGGCATTTTCTAGTTTCATTTCTATTGCGAATTTTAAGGCATGTATCATAGCTTCATATTTTGTTTCATTATTAGTGGATGCAAATTCCAATCTGAATGAAAAAGCCATTTTTATTCCTTCTGGCGAAATTAAGACAATTCCAACTCCATTTGATGATCCATCTACCAATATCTCCCATCTATTTGGTTCTGTTAATAAGTCTTTTGGATCTCCATGTTCTTCTTCTACATCCATCATTTCTTCTACTACTTCATCTTCTTCTAAAGGAAATTCTGCCAAGAAATCTGCAACAACTTGTGATTTTGGTGAAGATAAAATTTCATATTTAACATTAAAGTGGCCTACTTGTGCATTTCATCTCTCCACTCTTCCTGATCTTTTAGAATTCTTCATCACTGATTCAATTGGTACTTTTGTTAATACCTTTATCTTGTGTGCTTGAAAGTATATGCGGAGCTTAAATGATGCATAAACTAATGCTAAGATTAAATTTTCAATCTTTGAGTAATTCTTCTCAGCAGCATTAAAAGTTTCGCTAATGTAATAAATGGGTTTCTCCACTCCAGCGTCTACTCGCAATAACACAACACTTAATGCATGCGACGTCGTCGCAAGATAGATCAATAATTCTTCTCCTGATTCTGCTTTTTGTAAAATATTTGTATTCATAAGATGTTCTTTGATTCCTTGAAAAGCTTTTTCACATTCATCAGTCCATTTAAATTTCGCACCCTTCTTGAGTATATCGAAAAAATATTTTCATTTGTCTGATGATCGCGAAATGAATCTCCCCAGCGAAGATAGAATCCCATTTAACTTTTGTACATCTTTTATTGTTGCTGGTGTTGGCATGTCACGAACTTCTTGCACTTTTTCTGTATCAACCTGTATTCCTTCTTTTGATACAATGTAGCCTAAAATTTTTCCCGATGCAACTCCAATAGTACACTTCTCAGGATTCAATTTAATGTTATACTGCCGCATTTGTTCAAAAATCTCCCTCAGGTCTTGTACATGTCTTTAGCTTCTTTACTCTTTACTAACATGTCATCCACGTATACTTCTAATGTTTTGTGTATCCATTTTGCAAACACCTTTTCTACCATTCTTTGGTATGTCGCTCCCGCGTTTCGCAAACCAAATGGCATTTTCGTGTAACAATATAAACCTCTAGGGGCAAAGAAAGCAGTATGTTCTTGATCTTCTTCAGCGAGAGGGATTTGGTTATACCCTTTGTATCCATCTAAAGATGATACCCTATCATTTCCCGCTGCGGATTCCACCATTTGAGGAATATCTGGTAACGGAAAACTATCTTTGGGGCAAGCTTTGTTTAAATCAGTGAAATCTATGCAAATCCTGATTCCTTTGTTTTTCATTGAGACAATGACCATATTCGCTATCCATTCTGGGTATTTAGCTTCTCTTATGATTCCCGCCTCAAGCATTTTCTGTAATTTTTCTTCTATTTGGGAATGGTAAGTTGTTGCAATTTTCTTATTCTCTGTTTAAATGGTCTCACATTTTTGTTAATCTCCAACTTGTGGCATGCGATTGATGGATCTATTCCCGGTATCTCATCCATGTTTCCTGCGAAAACATCTTTATATTCTCGCAACAAGTTAACAGTTCTTTCTTCTTCTTCCATATCCATTTTGGTTCCAATTCTCAATATTAGAGGTTCTTCTATAGTCCCAACGTTTATTTCTTTTGTTGGTTCTGAGGCAGTGTAAGTGGGTTTAGGTTCTCCCATTGGTGTTGGTTCTTTTATTGTTTTCATAGGTCCTTCTCCTTCTTCCGAAATTTCGCTGGGTATTCTTTTGCCTTCTTTTTCCCTTATCATATATACTCTAAATTCTTCTTCTTTCTTTGCTTCCTTTGCCAACTTTCTGCGAAATTGTTTCTTTTTTGCTTGTCCTTCATAATGCTTTACTTCAATTTGATGACGTAATTTCGCATTGTCAACATCTCCTCTGATTTCACCTATTCCATTTGGTGTGGGGAATTTAATACATTGATACAACGTTGATACCACAGCTTTTATCGCATGTATCCATGGTCTTCCTAATAACATATTATATGGTGATTCCATATCCACCACGCACAACGTTACATGTGTTTCGATTTCTCCAAGTGGAATTCGTACCACTATCTCTCCTTTAGGTTTTGTTGTGGATTTTCCAAAGCCGTGAACAAAATATGTTGAACTGGACATTTCTTCATCTTTAAATCCCATTCCCCGGAATGCGTGATAAAATATTATATCCACTGAACTTCCTGTATCGATTAAAGTTCTGATCAATATCCATTCTCCTGTGGATTTTGTCGTTGTCTCCTTCTTTTTTCGCGTAATAGGCACTGTGATAACCACGGAGATGTGTGGTTCAAATTTTCTTTTGGTATTCTTCCGCCATGAATGTTATTTTTTGCTTTTCCCAATCTTTCAAGGGTGATGTCTTTTCTACCGCCATAACTTTCCTTCATTCAAAATTTCGTTTATGTATTCTTCCTTTGATGTTTTCATGGAATTCATTAATCATCGTTTTTGTTATCATATTACACTCCAATCTTTTGTCATCTTCATTAATTCTATTCATCTTTCTTCTAACTGATTCACTGATTTATTTAATCACTTTCTTGATTTGAATATTCTCAACAACAATCTTCAACTTTCGATCTTCAATTTCCCTGTTTCTAGGGCCATTATGTAGTTGCAAAAAATCCTACACTACACCCCTCATATGATTTCATTATTAATCAACTCATTTTTAGGTTTACACTCTTAATTTTATCGATTAATCTTTGAATGTTCTTACAAGAAAAGATAAAGAAATCAAGAATGATCTCTGCTCTGAACTTTCTCTCTCCTATTTACTTGTTTCTTATTCAAAAAAGATCTCTCTCCTTCTTTACAACTCGAACAACTATTTATAAGGAAATACATAATGGATGACAGCTAATCTGTCCTTTATTTTCGGGTATGGTCTGCGACATTCTCGCAACCTTACAAATGTTAATTTCGCAAACTCTCAAATTTTCGCAGGACTATCATATGTTTCTCGTGATCTTAGTTGACGTCATTTATTTTATCATTTCTGAAATTGTTCTGCGACGTTGTTGTGTCATTGATAATTTCGCTGAAACATTATCATTGCGAGATTCTGATCCTACATAACTTCTGTCTAAAAATAACGACTGATTATTATTGTAGAAATTCTATGATAAGAGATTCAACCAAACCTAGTTCAGGTGAGTCAGTTCCAGCTGAATCTGATTCAGCCTCTAAGAAATTTTTTTCCTTTGTTTTAAATTTTTTTCCCTTGCTTTTTTCCGTTACTGTTTTAGATTAAGACTACACCGACAAGCCAACATCTGAATTTTGTAAGCAACTGCAACCCATTCTATTAAAATTAACTTTGGTTTCTGTTAACAAATTAACAACCCAAACATCTCTGAATCAACAACAAAAGTTACTTCATTTTCAACATAACATAAAAAAATAAAACAATACGTTTTAACATCCAAGTGCACCATTTACGTATTGCTTTAGCCATTCAATCGTCTCACCAAGATCAATATGTCCAATTGTCCCATCTCCAACACAGTTTCATATGTCTATCAGCAATTTCATCGATAAGGACTTCATAATTTTCAGTATTTGGTGGTGGTCTGAATTTAACACGTCCAACTGCAACTGCCTTCTTCTTTAAATTCGACAAGACACATCCAATTACTAGATACTGTCCACCAGCAATATGGGACCAAAATTATTATACATAACGAAAATTATACAAACAAATATAGAATCCAGTACTCTAGCCTAGATAGGAATGTAGAATTCAGAAAACAGAAAACAATATGAAACTTCTTAGCTGTATCAACAAACAGACATGATGCTTCGAAAAGAATGTACATAAAAGGTCAAGTTTGCATGTCATATATATCATGCATTTGTCATATCAACGTAAAAGTGTCACATCAATTATGCTACAGGCCAATGAAAGAAGTTGAAAACCTGTTATTCTACTTAGTAAAATGTCATAAGGCTAGAACAATTAAAACAAACATGCCATACCTGTTGTGGAGCAGCCGAGGATGATTAAGCAGTATTGTTGTCCTGCCTTCCTGCCTCAAAAACATTAACTCTTTCCTCTAAAGTATTTAGCTGAGTTTGAAGATCTTGATTTTTCAATTTCTCCATACGTAATTGTTCGCCTACAAGCTGCAGAAGCAAGTATGTATTTCTGTCTTCGATGCCTCGCCACCCATCGCACGAACGCAGCCCTTTCCATCACGTCCAAACACCTATTAAAACAATAATATTAATTTTAGCAAAAAAGAGATGGTAGGTTTGGGAACCAACAAAGTCATGATCGTGTAGTGATCCAAAGCTATGAGATCTGTTACTTGGAGACCAGGAGTTATCATCCATAATTCACTATAAATTAGAGCAAAGAAACAATCTATGAAAAACACAAATTGATAAATCAACATACAAGTGCTTGGATTCGTTGGCAGAAAGTCAACGGTATTTCCGTAGTAGATTAATATGCATACAAGTCAGATCACTTATCTTAGTAGCTATCTATAAAATACAATTGAGGCTTTCTAATTCTGTAAAATTGGTGCATTCGGCTGGTGAAATAACAAACTATGTCACTGTAGATGCTTATATAATTGGTTAATTTCCTTACTGATTTCATCAAAAATGGACCACATACTCGAAGAAGCACATGAGGCATACCTCTGTTTCATTGGTCAATGAGCATTAATATGCTAATCCCTTGTGTTGCAGGCATTCTCATCCGTTCATTTTTCTTTGCATGTTCACCGACCTCTACCTCCATCATTAGCCTTCCCCTCTTATTTCAAGCCTATCATATAATCTGTACAACAGATGTATAAGCTGCATCTTAAACTTGTATGTCACTAACCAGTTTGAGTAGATAAGAAATGGACTTTATGCGCAGGGTCCATGTTTATCGTCCTGGCATCTGGATTTGGCCCAATAATTCTATCAAATAGGGAGATATATTTTCCATAGTTAGGCTCTTATACGAATATCAAAATGACATCATTTTGGAATTAAATTAAAAATGACAACATTTTGGAATTAAACTTAAGAACATCCTCCAATAAAAAATATACAAGAAAACAAATTCCAAAAACATCAATGTCGTAAACCCAAATCTTTGACAAACCCAAGTTCCGCAAAGTATCTCTATCTATGATACAAAGATGGCAAATCTGATTTCTACGGCTTCAAATTCTAATTCCCCACAAGCCAAAACCCCATGTTTCCTAATCCCGAGCTCTAAAATAGTTGTCAATAGCCCGCAAAGTACATGGAAAATCTGCTCATACTAACCTGGTGTTTCAGGCATTTTGTCAAGCAGTAAATGTGCGTCTTGCAACTGATGCGGATTAGGTGCAGGCTGCACTCTGGAGACTACCCAAATAAAGTCCTTCCCTGCAGACACAAATTAGATACAAACCCAATGTTTAAATCATATTGATAGTATTGGGACATGGTAAATCTCATTAGACAAATGGTTCTTTTGCTTCCTGACGTATAGTACGAACTGATTTAGGGTAGGAGGAGCTAGCGCTGGAATATGAGAGTTCATCTGTTATATGAAGATTCTGGATTTAGGGGTCTGATAACTATTTCAAATCAGAACTCAAATCATCATTTCAAATCAACAAATATTCATAAAATTTCAATCAAAAGAAGGGTTATAATAGCAAACTCTTGATTTTGGGGGTTTCATCTTCTTACAATTTCTAAACCCAAAATATTGAAAACCCTAAATCTCATAAAACCAACAGACCGTTGTACCTAATTCAAATCAAATATAAACAAGAATAAACGATCTCATATAAGAAAACCCTCAATTTAATTAGAATTTCATAAAAAAAAAAAAAAAAAAAAGTAAGATGAATCAGATGATTATACCAATCATAATATCCTTACTGATTTCGAGTCTCGATCTATCCACCGGTTGGTAGACTTCGACATGTTTGATGATATGAGAAAATGAAAATCAGAAAATTCAGTAGAGAAAGATTATGGGAAGGTTTCATCTTTGATAAACCCACGATGGAGTAGATTGCGGAGGCAGTTATGTTTTCGGTAGGGCTGAACATGGTTTCGGTTTTCCGCTGGAACCGGACCAAACCAGACCAATTAGGAAGAAACCAAACCGAACCATTTACTAATGGACTGGGGTTATGGTGTAGAAAGTGGAAATCGATAGTGTTGGTTTTGGTTTGGTTTGATCTCTAAAACCAAACCAAAAATCATTGGAAAACCGATTAATTTTTAAACTTAGTTTCTACCGTCGATTTACAAGTATTAGATTCTACCCATTAATTTAGAGGATAAATAGAAATCCTAAATCTAATATTTCATTATGATACTCTCCCTCTTTCTCTTTCTCCTTCTCTCAGTCGCCTCCCTTCTCCACCCCCAACTACAGCTGCTACTACTCGACTTTTTTCTTCCCGTCTTTCTTCTTTTTTATTTGTCAATAACTAAATTAAGATATATTATATATCTTCTTCTGATCTCTAGAATTAGAGTAAGCTTTAACTATTCTTGATATTTTTTTTTGTCTGTAAATTTGTGTAAACCAATACTATCGGCAACTACGATTTTTTTATCTGTAAATTTGTGTATTTTTTTTTTTTTGGTTTGACATAATTATTGGTTAACCAAAAACCACTGGGACAAACCGAAACCAACTGGAACCATTTGGAAACCGAACCAATGGTTAATGGATTGGTTTGGTTTAGATTTTTAGAAACCAATAGTATTGGTTTCGGTCTTGGTTTGGCTAGAAACCGAACCAAAACCGACCATGAGCAGCTCTAGTTTTCAGTCTTGACTCGAGTAGATTCTGGTTCTAGGAGTTGGCCGTAAGATCATTTTTATCAAAGGTATAAAATGAATGAAAGCGAACGGGGTAGATTGGTTTTGAAAAAGCGGGGTCTAAGAACACCACCCAATATTCCGCTTAGCAATCTGTATGGACTAACTCCGAAATACTTTCTAGAGAATCCACTAGACAGTCAGACTCAATCTAGATAAAAGTATCTCAAGGAGCTAATATCTCTCTTTTAATTTGATTTTTACTCAAGCTAAAAACAATAGAGAGTCTTTATCAAATACAAGGAATACTTGGACGGTACCAAAGACCAATTTCCAAGGATCAATCAATATCAATCAACAACCAAAGGTTGGATTTCCAATTGATGATTACGAACGCACAACCTGTATTATTTCAATTATATAAAATATAATGCGGAAAAGAAATAACACAGACACCAGAAATTTTGTTAACGATGAAACCGCAAATGCAGAAAAATCCCGAGACCTAGTCCAGATTGAATAAACATTGTATTAATCTGCTACAGACACTAGCCTACTGCAAACTAACTTCAGACTGGACTATAGTTGAACCCCAATCAGTCTCCCACCGATCCAAGGTACAGTTGTACTCATACGCCTCTGATCCCAGCAGGATACTGCGCACTTGATTCCCTTAGCTGATCTCACCCACAACCAAGAGTTGCTGCAACCCAAAATCACATACTTGATGATAAACAGATCTGTCTCACACAGAAAGTCTATCAAAGGATAAATTTGTCTCCCACAGATAAACCCTAGGTTTTGTTCCGTCTTTTGATATGAAATCAAGGTGAACATGAAACAATTGATAATCCGGTCTTATATTCCCGAAGAACAACCTAGATTAATCAATCACCTCTCTACAATCCTTCTTGACTACACAAGCGGATTGTCGAGGAATCACAAACAGTGAGACGAATATGTTTGTGACTTCTTTATCTTGCCTATCGGAGAATTCCCACGATCTCAAGCCAATCAACCGATTGTACTCGTACGATAGAAGATGCAAGATCAGATCACACAACTACGATAAAGTAGTATCGGTCTGGCTTCACAATCCCAATGAAGTCTTTAACTTATTAACCTGATTTTAGAGAAGAAAATCAAAGGTTAATGGAGATCGACTCTAGCGGGCGCACTAGTAGCACACAGGCGTGTGGGGATTAGTTTTGCACAATGCTAGATGTCTCCTTTATATAGCCTTCAAATCGGGGTTTTTCCTTAGTTACAAAGCAATCCATATTCACCGTTAGATGAAAATATGATTTAGATTCAAGCTAATATTTCTCAACCGTTAGATCGAAAACTTAGCTTGTCAAACACACTTGGGTAGACGTTTACTGGGTTCGTGAAAACAATGCCCAAACTGTACGTGTATGTTGGTTCAACATAGTAACCTAAAAGGTTAACCATATGAGCATTTCATATTAACCTTGTTCTTCTTCATCATAACTAGTTCAATTGACTCAAATGAACTAGTTAAAGAGTTGTTCAATTTCTATGAGATCTTATGTAACTACATAAGACACAATTGAAACAAAGATGATTCGATTCGATTGAATCGGCTCATGAACATTATAGCCACGGTTTGCACAAAGAATTCCTTAGTAATTTAATGTTTCATGTTCAGAGCACATCTTTAGATCATAACCTCTTTAGTTCACAAACAAGTTCGCGGACTTAAGTTAATCGGTTGAGTTTTCCAAACTCGGCAGAAATTCTCGGAAAGAGAATTTCCGCCAGTTCGCGGACTGGGTTCGCGGACTGAGTTCGCGGACTTAGCACACAAACGAGTTTTGAAAAATCCAGCAGAAATTCTCGGTCGAGAACTTCCGACAGTTCGCGGACTTGGCAAGCCAATTCCACAATCCTCCCGATTTCTCTTGATCAACAAAGTTCGAAAACTTCGGTTCAAGGAATACATGGTTATGTAATCTAAACTCTCATTTCAATTATTGAGACATTCTCAGAGGACGCTATGTAGCCATTATTCACAGACCGATTCACGTCAGAGCAATTCCCAAAGTGATTGAAACTTTTCATGACTTTCGTCACTAGGTGAAGATAAACTTGATCAAAGTGAAACGCTTTACCAACACACGATTTCGAGATAAAAGATAAGCAATGAATGCTCAGCTCGAAATGTCAAATGTGTATGATCTAGTATATATAGCATACGACTTTTGTTTCATAAGAAGTACGAGATAGAAGAGATAGACTTTTGAGCGATAGATAAGTTCAAGTCTCCACATACCTTTTTGTTGATGAAGTTCCACGGTTCCTTGTATAGATCTTCGTCGTTGTATGTTAAATCGCCATGAAGTCCTTGAGCTCAACTACACCTTTCTATCCTAGTCCGAGACTTAGCTATGTAGGCTACAAATCAAGACTTATAGTTTTGATCACTAACATTGACAAACATGCTTGAGATAGCAACGCATGCGAAGTTGACCGAGCTATGCTCTAACAGGTTTTAATCATTATTTTAATTATTTATTTTTATCTTTTGGGTGGAACTTAAAAGGGAACGGGGGTAAATAGAAACCAGATTAAATGACAGACTGATGGTGTCGGTTACCAGATGCAAATTATTCGACAGAACCCAACTGTAATATATTTAACGACAAACGCAAAATGTCCTTTTCAGCGAATTCCAAGTGTACTAAAATCCTGATTTTGTACTAGTGTTCTGTTTATCTTAAAATAAACTCCTTCGTCGGGTTCTTAGATCTATCTTATGTTCAATCACCAAAGGTAATTGTTAAGATTTTTGCAATCAATACTTTTAATCACAAAGAATTGTATTGATGTTGATCTACACAACTAATTAATCCAATTTATCACAAGGATAAACCGATTATAGTTGGATCCTATTATACCGAAACAAGTATTGTGCACACCAAAGATTATGAATCCCAAATCAGAATTCTTCAATATCTTCCTTGTCTTCAAATCTTCTTAGATCTTCAATAAACACCTGCACACAACAATTTGAATCTCTTGTGATCAATCAGCACAGAACGGAGTCTGTTAACAAGGGATTATCACAAGATCATCTTTAGCACTAACAACAGTATAAAGATCCCTGTCAAAACTTCGATCTTGTTCGAGTGAATCTTATATCAGAAGAGAAGATTCTCAAGCATAAACAAATTAGGTGCAATCAAAGTTCAACCAGCGTTAGTCAATCAAATCAATCGAAAACACAAGATAAACCGCAATTATCTAGTTTCCCACCAACGGTACTCGTAGAGCTTCTCAATCCCAAAGAAGACTTTAAACTGAGCGGTCGTAAGAGATTTCTCCTAATTAGGTTACTTTCCTGTCCGAATAGGCGGCTTCACCAGTAACAACATAACCGAGGAAGTTTGTTGTCACGAAGGATTAGTTTGCTAGAAATGCAAACTTCAAGCATTTATAGACAAGGAAGTTTGGACACCAAGGAATTTCCAAAACCGAAAATATTCTCAAAGATATTCAATATATTCTGAATTCGGTTTCCATAATTCCTGGAAATGCTCTGTCCAAAATAATGACCGAAAATCTCCTTGGAAAATCTCAACTAGTAAATGCACATTACTAATTCTCATTTTCTTAAAATAAAATTAACAACCTTAATGAAAATATTTTTTAACCTTTTTATATTTCGATCCTGGGATTTTCTTCCTGTAGCTATTAAGGAATAACTTAGAACAATAAAAGATAAACATTACTTCACGTGTTCAAAGTATGCCGACATCCTTACTATTTAAGTCCTCTTTCATGCTTACAACCTTGAAACCGATTTTCCACACTTCCAAACAAGTTTAGAATTGGTTCATCTGACTTTCAAGAACTATGTGATTGATTAAAAAACACTCAATCACAAATCATGGGTTTAACGGTTCTACCAAAAAAAGTTCCGGTTCTACCTCCATGTGAGTATTGTGCATAGTCACACTAGCTTTCCAAAATTCGGTTGACTAGGTACTAGGATCGGTTCCCCACATATATATGGTATCTAACTCATATATGTTTCACATGTTCATAGGATCGGTTCCCCTTTGCCTAAAAACGTGTTGCACATGTCCATAGGATCGGTTCCCCTTTCTGCTACAAACTTGATGCACCTCATACAAGGATCGATTTTCCTTTGTGATGTGTTGCACCTCTTCTTAGGATCGGTTCCCCTTTACCCAAATTCGGTCAAAAAAATCAAAAACTCGATCATACTATCTCAAGTGATTACTTAAGATCGGTTTCACTAATAAAAATCATACCAATACATAAGTCAGGCCTTTGTGAATAGTTTTACCAAGAACACAAACAAGTCGTGAGCGGTTATTCTAAATCACACATATTGGATATCCACAAGATATGCAATGAATAGCAATCCCAATAACGCCTGGCGATTTCCTTTTCGATTCATAAACAAGTTTATGAACTTACTTCCTTAAAACACATGTAAAATATTGTTTCCTAGGATGAAATCCTCACCTCATACCCATACATAATCATGATAGCATTTAAACGATTATGTCGATGTCTTATCTATAAAGTTTAATGGTTAAGCAATAAACTTCATAATGCATTCCTTAATAGTATGTCTATCTAGGGTGTTCATGTTTCGCAGTTTCATTTTCAATATGCACGACTTGAAAGATACGTTTAGGAATGAAACAGTTCAAGTCAAATATCACTAACCTCAAGTGGAAGGATGATGTTGTCGTTGTAGCTTCTTACTTCTTCACTTGTTCAAGTCTTCGCAATACTTGTAATGTCTCATATCCTAATACTTTCAAGCTAACCTATACGAAGTTGACTCTAGTACATAATCAAGCGACTCTTAAAATGAGTTTTAATTCACTAAAATATGACAACCAAACTTGACATACCAACGCTTGGTTGGTTCAACCGAGCTATGATCTAACATAGGTTGTAACTAGGGTTGAATACAGTGATAGGCATTTATATATTTCACTATTTGAGTAGATGTGTTCAAATTGTTTTGCTCCTTCTTATCAAAAACTTTGTTATACTTGGATCTGGCTTTCCAGACATGTCAGGTTATCGTACTATATAGCTTTTCCCAACCTATCTCAGTTCTATTTCTATCAGTTAAAGTGAACCAATTGTTAATCCCATGCCAAGTATAAGATTTGTTTTACACATAATCATATTAAACTTAAGGTGATTCCAAACATGACATGTAAAATTTCATTCTAAAATTAAATATATGGGGGACTCATCACGCTCATTGCAAAGTAAATATGGCAGTATTTATATTTGGAAAATTGCAGTTGCTCCCCTATTATTGGAAAATATGGAGTGAGCCAATTTCCATGTGAATATTTGTACAGATGGAAAAAACTTTCATGTTCCAAATTTCTTTCCAATTGGTGTCAATATTTTGCTTTACCATTGAGATTGTCATATAAGGATTTGTATGTAAACTTACCACAACTGTTAAGAGGCCAAGCAATTGTATTTTCCATGTTATCTTACAAAATCTTATTTTGTTTTGTCGATATCCTAATTATTATTTCTCTACCAAAATAAATACTAAGTTTAGTTTCATCCCACGTTTTTGCTTGGGTGTGATCCGGTCACTTACCTGATTAATACTTTCAGTACTTGTTTCCAGTTTCAACAAAGGTGGTTTCTTGGTTGGTATCTAAAAGTCAGACCAAATGTTAATTTTTTTTAGCACCTTTTCCAACTATCTAGAAGACATGATTTTGAATTTCTACGATGCCCGATTTAATACCGTTACATACCCAACTATCAATTTTCTTTGGTTTAGGGTCTAAGTGCATGAAATCAGTGTTTGGGAAATACTTAGATTTTAAAATTGAAGCCCAGAAAGAGTTTCGATTTTCGTTCAATCTCCATCCCATTCTAGCTATCATAGTTATGTTGAAATGATTAATATTTTGGAAAACTAAGCCACCATCCGACTTTCTAAAAGAGTCTGAATATTTCAAATATGCACCTTTGCAGAGTTTAAATCTTTTCTTATCAAACATCCCTTTGGATTTTAGATTCATTGTTGGTGGGTTTGTTATTGGTTGGAAAGGAAGGTGGGGATGTAGGACTATGGAAACAACGCACTAGGAAAATTTGATTAGAAGAAAGCAAAAAGAGAATACTACTACTTCCATCCCAGAAAAATTTATACTTTCACTTTTAGTTTATGCATAAGAATAGGCCTTGAAAAAAGTATCACTTTTCTGCGGACAAAACACTTGATTTAAAAATAATATCAAGATAACACGGACATATTTCATTTTTATTTATTTTAAAATATTATTTGTTGGAATTCAATCATACCTGTGAAATAATGTAACAAAACCCAGCTTTTTAATCAATTTAACACACATTGTGGAATGTTTGCAGGTAAAAACCCTGGTGTTTTTTAGGGTGACCCAAAAAGAATTTGGGGATGCTATTTTATACCCATCTGAAAAAGCGGGGGTACAACAATCACACCCAATATTTCGCTTTGCAATTTGTATGGACAAACTCCAATATACTTTCTAGAGAATCAACTAGACAGTCAGACTCAATCTAGAGAAAAGTATATTGAGAAGTTAATATCTCTCTCACTTGATTTGATCTTTACTCACGCAAATAACAATTTGCGAGTCTTTATCAAATACAAGGATAATAAACTTGGATGGTACCAAAGACCAATATCCAAGGATCAATCAATTTCCAATCAACAACCAAGGTTGGATTTCACAATTGATCGATACAACGAACAACCTGTGATATTTCAATTATATAACAAAATATAATGCGGAATAGAAATAACACAGACACCAGAAATTTTGTTAACGAGGAAACCGCAAATGCAGAAAAACCTCGGGACCTAGTCCAGATTGAACACCACACTGTATTAAGCCGCTACAGACACTAGCCTACTACAAACTAACTTCGGTCTGGACTTTAGTTTAACCCCAATCAATCTCACATTGATTCAAGGTATAGTTGCGCTCCTTACGTCTCTAATCCCAACAGGATACTACGCGCTTGATTCCCTTAGATGATCTCCCCTACAACTAAGAGTTGCTACGACCCAACAAATCTGTATCACACAGAAAAGTCTATAGAATAGATAAATTTGTCTCCCACAGAAATACCTACAAGTTTTGTTTCATCTTTTGATAAATCAAGGTGAACAGGAACCAATTGATAAACCAGACTTATATTCCCGAAGAACAGCCTAGTATTATCAATCACCTCACAATAATCTTAATCGACGCGGCGAAAGAAGATATTGTGGAATCACAAATGATGAGACGAATATGTTTGTGACTACTTTTCTATCTTACCTATCGGAGATATAAATCTCAAGCCAATCGTTACGATTGTACTCAAAATGATAGAATCAGCAAGATCTGATCACGCAACTACGAGAAAGTAGTATCGGTCTGGCTTCACAATCCCAATGAAGTCTTTAAGTCGTTAACCTGGTTTTCAAGAAGAAACCTAAGGTT
The DNA here is from genome assembly GCF_003573695.1 of Papaver somniferum. Classification (NCBI taxonomy): domain Eukaryota; kingdom Viridiplantae; phylum Streptophyta; class Magnoliopsida; order Ranunculales; family Papaveraceae; genus Papaver; species Papaver somniferum. The sequence continues at coordinate 227,781,582 of NC_039358.1, forward strand.
AAAGGAGAATCGACTCTAGCTAATACAACTAGTATCACACAGGAGGTGTGGGGAATAAGTTTCCCAGTTGCTAGATTTCTCCCTTATATAGTCTTTCAAATCAGGGTTTGCAATCAATGTTAGCTTGGTAAAGCATTCAATATTAACCATTAGATGAAAACCTGATTAGTCCAAGCTAATATCTTTGAACCGTTAGATCGAAAACTTAGCTTGTTATACACAAATGAAACGTACTATTTTGGGTTTATGTAACCGTACCCAAACATGAACATTTGTTGGTTCAACAATAGTTAACCAATGGTTAGCCATATGAGCACTTTCATATCAACCATGTTCTTCTTCACCATAACTAGTGCAAATGACTCAAATAAACTAGTTAGAGAGTTTTTCAATTGCAAGGAAATCTTATGTAACTACACAAGACACAATCGAAGCAAAAACGATTTGATTCACTCGAATCGGTTCATGAACTATATAGCCACGATTTGCATTTAGCATTCCTTAGTTAATATAAATAAGTTCACAAACAATCTTCTTTAGATATAACCAGCTTAAGTTCGCACACTTAGTTCGCGGACTTAAGTTCCCGGAAGGAGTTCTCAAACTCCAGCAGATTTTCTCGGGTCGAGAACTTCCGCCAGTTCGCGGACTGGGTTCGCGGACTGAGTTCACGGCTCTTGTTATGTTTCTATTGATTATCAAAGTTCGCAAACTTCGGTTCAAGGAAAAAGGACTTATACATATATGTGTTGCCACACAATGCTTATACCCATCATTGGTTATTTAATCTAAACTCTCATTTCAACTATTGAAACATTCTTAGAGGACATTTCGTCAAAGTAAACAATTTTCAATGTGATTCAAACGTGTCATGACTTTCGTCACTAGGTAAAGATGAACTTGGCCAAAGCAAAAGCTTACCAACACATATTTCGAAAAATAGATAGGCGAGATAAAATCGGCTCGAAATAGCAAATGTGTATAATCAAAGTCTATATAGCAAAACGACTTTTGTCTCAAAATAGGAGATAGAGTAGATAGACTTTTGAGTGATGGATAAGTTCAAGTCTCCACATACCTTTTAGTCGATGAAGATCCACCAGTTCCTTGAGTATTCTTTCGTCTTGTATGATGATTGCCATGGAGTTCTTGAGATCAATTACACTTTTTATCCTAGTCTAAGACTTAGCTATAGTAGACTAGAAATCAAGACTTATAGTTTTGATCACTAACATTGACAAACATGCTTGAGATAGCAACGCATGCGAGTTCGACCGAGCAATGCTCTAACACCATCGCATATATGTAGATATGGGTTGTCCTAGTGCTTAGTATAATACCCTATATTCCCTTTCACTAATAAAACCTAAACATATTCATCCACTCTCATTTTAAATCTAACTCTTCTTCTTCGTTTATTCTTCTTGTCTACTGATTGAATAAGAGGAAAATAATTCCCTCGTTCAACTCAAAACCAATTCATTATATTTTTGAAACGAAATCATTGACGATGCTAAAAAAATCATTTATTATTATTCGGATACAATTCTAACAATATAACTATTCGCCAAAATCAAATGGCCCCAATAAGTTGAGATTCTACCATTTATTGGGTTTTTATTGCTTCAATAGAATGAATTGGTCAAAACCTCGGGACCTAGTCCAGATTGAACACCACACTGTATTGAGCCGCTACAGACTCTAGCCTACTACCAATTAAATTCGGACTGGACTGTAGTTGAACCCTAATCAATCTCACACTGGTTCAAGGTACAGTTGCGTTCCTTACGTCTCTGATCCCAGTAGGATACTACACACTTGATTCCCTTAGTTGATCTCACCCATAACCAAGAGTTGCTAAAACCCAAAGTCGAAGACTTGATAAACAAATCTGTCTCACACTGAAAATTCTATAGATTGAATAAATCTGTCTCCCACATAAATACCCAAGAGTTTTCGTTCCGTCTTTTGATAAATCAAGGTGAAAAGGAACCAATTGATAAACCAGACTTATATCCCCGAAGAACAACCTAGTATTATCAATCACCTCACAATAATCTTAATCGACTAGCGAAACAAGATATTGTAGAATCACAAACAATTAGACGAAGATGTTTGTGATTACTTTTATCTTGCCTATCGGAGAAATTAATATCGAGTTAATTATTTCAATTGTACTCAATGCGATAGAATCGGGTAAGATCAGAACACGCAACTACAAAGAAAATAGTTGGGTATGGATTCACAATCCCAATGAAGTCTTTGAAGTCGTTAACCTACAGGGTCTCGAAGAAACCTAAGGTTAAAGGAGAATCGACTCTAGTTATGCAACTAGTAACACACATGAGGTGTGGGTATTATGTTTCCTAATTGCTAGAGTTCTCCTTTATATAGTTTTCAAATCAGGGTTTGCAATCCAAGTTACCTTGGTAAAACAACATTCAATATTCACTGTTAGATGAAAAACCTGATTCAACCAAGATAATATCTTTCAACCGTTAGATCGAACTTAGCTTGTTACACACAAATGAAATGTACCCTCATTCACGTTTATGTAACCGTATCCAAACGTGTACACCATGTTGGTTCACAAATAGTTAACCGAGGTTAGCCATATGATTACTCTCATATCAACCTTATTCATCTTAATCATAACTAGTTCAAATGACTCAAATGAATCTAGTTAAATAGTTGTGCAATTGCTATATTCTCGTAGAATTATACAAGAACACAATTGAAGCAAAATCTCTTTGATTCACTCGAATCAATCATGAACATTATAGCCACGGTTTGCAAAGATTGCATTCCTTATTATATAAATTTTTATGTTCATGTTTAAAACCGATTTTAGAACTTTAACCTACGCCAGCACGCAAACGGGTACGCAAACTTCAAATCCCAGCAGAAATTCTCGGACATGAACCTGTATGCCATTATGCAAACGGGTACACATACTTAGGTTCCCGGATTTCTCAAACCAACAAGTATGCAAACGGGTGCGCATACTATGGTTCCCGGACATGGATTACATATGTGCAAGAGTGCACTACATGACATATTCAATAATGGTTAAGTGTTCTAAACTCTTATTTAAATCATTGAAAATTTCTTAGAGGATGACAATAGCCGTTTTCACATACTATTAGCATCAACGCAATTTTCAAGTTATTAAAATAATCATTACGAAACATTCCAAGGCAACACCAAATGATTGTATCACACAAACCATGTAAGATGTTACTCGGAAATTTTCACATGATATAAGATGAACTTGGTCGAAGCGAAAGCTTGCCAACACATATTTCGAGAAATATGTAAGCGAGATAAACTCAGCTCGAAATCTCAAATGTGTATATAGAAAACTATATCGTAATACGACTTATGTCTCAATATAGGATATAGAGTAGAAATAGACTTTCCAAGTGATAGATGAGTTTAAGTCTCCACATAAATTTTGTCAATGAAGTTCCACAAGCTCCCCTTAGTAGTTCTTCGTCTTCAAATTATGAACGCCGTGAAAACTAAGCTCAACTACACAATCTATGTCCTAGTCCAAGACATCTATAAATAGGCTAGAAATCAAGACTTATAGTTTTGATCACTAACATTGAGAAACATGCTTGAGAAAGCAACGCATGCAAGTTCAGCCAAGCAGTGCTCTAAAAATCTCCCCCTTTGTCAATTTTAGTGACAAAACTATCAATACATATGGATTACAAAATAAATAAAAATTTGTAGCTTCTCATCCAAATGCTTGATCTCCTAAGCATCTTCAACACGACTCGAAAACTTCGTCATGTCCAAGTACTCCATGATTCTAAACGTGTTCAACTCAGCATCATAGTTGTTGAAGATCCGTAGCGATAAAAATGAGAAAACAAATGCTCTCAATCATTGTTATACAATGTCATAGTATCATTACACAGCATCAAAGTTCAATTGTATCACAACTTTGACAACAATACTATGGCGATATGTATCACTCCCCCTTAGTTAATACTTCATCTCAACATGAAAACCACTCCCCCTTACATAATGATCCGTAAACTATATGTATTTGTAGTGTGAAACTACACAATAATTCTCCCCTTTTTTGTCAATATAAATTGGCAAAGGTGCGAAAACTAGTGGGATCCTCATGAAATTTTCATAGAGATACTTCATGACTAAAAGAGAATAACATACCAACTGATTTAGATGCAATCATAAAGCCGAATCTAAATGCATTCATCAAGGAGTTTATAAAGATACAAGATACCCCTAAGATATTCCACAGCCACACTCCCCACAAAGATTTGGTAATTAAGCACAAGTTCAATTAAGAACTCTCCCCCATAAAATGTCATTCCCGAAAGAACAACAAAGGCGACCTTGGTTTTACAAGAAAATAAGGATTTCTTTGGACATAGTCAAATCTCATGAAAACATGAAATTGTATCCAAAAATATCAATTGAATCAACCACAAAAATGATCAACTTAATTAGTCATGCTCGACATAAGAGAACTTACGGAGCAACACAGTATGTGCACAAAAATGTGGATCGGAGATCGACCAATACTGCGGAATACACAAGGATTCATTTTATTTTCCATCACTATTGTCACAATGACATACAATAGACATGATCCTTGTAAACAAAAGTTTTATCCTTTCTTCCATCAAATAATGACATAAAAGGCTTTAACTTTTGTAAGTCAAAAGTTCATTCTATCTTTTATCAATACTTTCATACCGACATAATAGAGATACATTTTGAACACGATTCATTTGTACTTCTTATGACTTTTCATATTTGGCAAATTTTAACTGAAGGATAAAACCATTCAAAGCTAAAATATCATAAAAGTTATTACAACTATTAATGTCAATAAGAAGTTTAACAGATAAAGAAGGTAATAGAGTCACTAAATCAGAGATCAATCTCTCCTCCCATAATAATCTCTAGAAATTTCATAAAACTTCTCGATTAGATTTGGATTTTCTGCTTCAGCATACTCCGACAGCTCTTTCATGCAATCAACTTCATCTTGAAGGCGAGCAAGTTCAGAGTTTGTAAATGCAGAGGCACTTGCTGGGGTATTGATTGAAGATTGCTTCATCTTTTTGATGCTAGCCTTACTCAAAACCTTTGGACCACCAATCTCAGTTCCAAAAGGAGTAATATTGAAGTGACTGCAAATCCTTGAAATGAGAGAAGGAAATCTGGAGTTTTCTTTGAAGTCTGTTTCACACTTATCATCTGATTAACAATAAGTCCACAGAAATCAACGTCACTTTCTTCAACAATATAACAAATAAATTCAGCAAGATACCTTGTCCAGAGATTGTTGTCAATAGTGCTTGGCATCATATTGGCCACAATAAGTTTTGCAGAGACTTTGAGGAACAATTCAACACCTCCAACAAAAATCTTGCCATCTCTCCGAGAGACATCTATATTGAAGAGACGGTTTGACATCACTTGATGAGGAATCAATCTTTCATTCCCAGGAGGAGGAAATCGAGCATTACCAACATGAGTTAGATCTAACAGATATGCAATAACATAATGATCCACAGTGAAAGTAATACCTCATACCATAAACTTAAACATGCAATTGGCTGGGTCTGGATCATGAATATTAGCATAAAACTGTGCAATCATCTCAATACGAGCAGTTCCTAATGGTTTGTGAATGATGCCCCATGTGTGTTTTTTGAAAAAATCAGTTACCTTGTACCACAATCTCTGATTCATTATAGTATCTTTCAAATATTGGTTGTTTGTTCTTATACTCCAAATAGAGGACACGAGCTGCGGGGTTGAAAAACCTAGCACGTATACTAGGATCATAGAAGGATTCATCCCTATCTTGACCTCTTGAGTTTTGTCCCTGACTAGTTCGCCTCCTATGTGACATAGATGAAACGGAAGATAAAGGAAAAACTTACTTGGGTACCCGAACGGCTGCACAAGAGGTGTACTGGAACATGGTACGATTGTTCTTGATCTTTAAAACAAGAGTTTCTGTTGATTACACGAACTGATGCAAATGGTAGACTTTCGGAACTGCAATGAAACAAGAAACAAGTACCAACCCGTGATGTAATTTATTGTTGTGAGGAAAAAGAGCCCAAGAACGCCCAAAACAGTTGATAATTGAGGTTAAGGGGATCAACAGTTCGTGAACAGTTGATTTTTCTTCTTCGTTTGCGAATGAAAAGAGATGAAGAAGAAGAAGGAGAAGAAACCAAAGAGAATCTTCTCTTTAAATGTGTCAAGCGGTGGACTTGAGCTGGTTCGATCAGGTGCGTTATGGAATTAAAACATACGGGAACCGAGTTCAAGTAATGTGAGCCACATGTGTGCAAGAGGGACTCATTTGGATAACCAAAATAACATATTTGGAGTGGAGACTCAACAAATAAACCTCTTGATCCGAGACATGTGGACACCAAAACACAGTGTGAACTAGTCTTGAGTGCCATGACACAAAGAAAGGGTTTCTTTCCAAAAAATCTTACAAACATCAACAACGAGAGAAACCCAGAAATTTTTTTTTATAAGTTTATCAAGGAACTTCAAGAAAACCCAAAGAAAATTGAGTTTTTGGTTTCTTGTTTTCCAACTTATAAAGAACAGTTTCAGCGGATAGTTTTTAGTACTGTGAATGGAAACTCTTTTGGTGAAAGGAGACGTCCTAGCTTATTCACAAGGGAAGACAATACTACTATCTAGATATGGGGTATCAGGAATTGAGCCATGAATCGATTCATGCTTTGAGGTTATATACTCAGATGACTGAGATTTAAACTCCTCATGTAAATCGTTTAGTTTGTTCCAACTAAAAAGATTACACGGAGGGGGAGCATTGCTCTTACTAATTAGCAAATCAATATCAACCTCAACATAAATATTATTCATCATAACATGATTTATCCTGTCAAGAGATTCTTATTCATTCTGAAGATATAGATCAACATCGGAAGTTGGGATTTCAAGTTTTTCTTCAATTCCTGAAAAAAATTCAAGGGATTTTAAACCTGGTGGAGGTTTAGATAGAATTTATTCTACATAATTTATCATGGAAGAGAATTCTGGAATCCCTGGATCTGGTGGTGCATTTGTTGAGATAACACTTTTGTCCATATCAGATCGCTACAAACACAAACTTATGAGGTCTTTAATGTGTTTGCCTGCTCTGATATCAATTGAAAATGCGGGGGTCTAACAACCACACCTAACAATTTGTTTGGAAGTCTGAGAGGACTTACTCCAATACACTTTCTAGAGAATCAACTAGACAGTCAGACTAAATCTAGAGTTAAGTATATCAAAGAGTTTAATATCTCTAACTCTTAATTCAATCCGCAATCAGCAAATAGAAATCTGCAATCCCGATTGAATATAAGAGGAGTTACTTGAACGGTACCAAAGACCAATGTTCAAGTGTCAATCAATGTAAATCAAGAACCAAAGGTTGGATATTCTAATTGATTGATCTTAATGCACGACCTGTGATATTTCAATTATATAACAAAATATAATGCGGAAAATAAATAACACAGACACTAGAATTTTGTTAACGAGGAAACCGCAAATGCAGAAAAACCCCGGGACCTAGTCCAGATTGAACACCACACTGTATTAAGCCGCTACAGACTCTAGCCTACTAATAATTAACTTCAGACTGGACTGTAGTTGAACCCTAATCAATCTCACACTGATTCAAGGTACAATTGTGTTCCTTACATCTCTGATCCCAGCAGGATATTACGCACTTGATTCCCTTAGTTGATCTCACCCACAACCAAGATTTGCTAAGACCCACAGTCGATGACTTGATAAACAAATATGTCTCCACAAAAATACCCAAGAGTTTTTGTTATATCTTTTGATAAATCAAGGTGAACAAGAACTAATTGATAAACCAGACTTATATTCCTGAAGAACAGCCTAGTATTATCAATCACCTCACAATAATCTTAATCGACTAGCGAAACAAGATATTGTGGAATCACAAACGATGAGACGAATATGTTTATGATTACTTTTATCTTGCCTATCAAAGAAATTAATCTCGAGTCAATTATTTCAATTGTACTCAATACGATAGAATCAGGCAATATCAGAACCCGCAACTACAAAAAAAATAGTTGGGTTTGGCTTCACAATCCAAATGAAGTCTTTGAAGTCGTTAACCTACAGGGTCTCGAAGAAACCTAAGGTTAAAGGATAATCATCTCTAGTTATGCAACTAGTAACACACAGGAGGTGTGGGGATTACGTTTCCTAATTGCTAGAGTTCTCCTTTATATAGTTTTCAAATCAGGGTTTGCAATCCAAGTTACCTTGGTAACAAAGCATTCAATATTCACCGTTAAATGAAAAACCTGATTCAACCAAGATAATATCTTTCAACCTTTAGATCGAACTTAGCTTGTTACACACAAATGAAATGTACCCTCATTTAGGTTTATGTAACCGTACCCAAACGTCTACACCATGTTGGTTCACAAATAGTTAACCGAGGTTAGCCATATGATTACTCTCATATCAACCTTATTCATCTTAACCATAACTATTTCAAATGACTCAAATGAAACTAGTTAAAGAGTTGTTCAATTGCTATATTCTAATAGAATTATATAAGAACACAATTGAAGCAAAATCCTGTTTGATTCACCCGGATCAATCATGAACATTATACCCACGGTTTGCAAAGATTGCATTCCTTACTATATAAATGTTTATGTTCATGTTTAAAACCGATTTTAGAACTTTAACCTTCAAGTATGCAAACGGGTACGCATACTTGAAATACCCAAACTAAGATTGAGTTACGCCAGTACGCAAACAGGTACGCAAACTTCAAATCCCAGCAGAAATTCTCGGACATGAACCCGTACGTCGGTACTCAAATGGGTACGCATACTTAGGTTCCCGGATTTCTCGAACCAACAGGTACGCAAACGGGTGCGCATACTATGGTTCCAGGAAATGGATGACATATTTACAAGAGTGCACTACATGACATAACCAATTATGGTTAACTTTTCTAAACTCTTATTTTAATCATTGAAACTTTCTTAGAGGATGACAATAGCCGTTTTCACATATTATTAGCATCAAAACAATTTTCAACTTATTGAAATAATTATTACGAAACATTCCAAGGAAATACCAAATGATTATATCACACAAACCATGTAAGATGTTACTCGGAAATTTTCACATGATATAAGATGAACTTGGTCGAAGCGAAAGCTTTCCAACACATATTTCGAGAAATATGTAAGCGAGATAAACTCAGCTCGAAATCTCAAATGTGTATATAGAAAACTATATCGTAATACGACTTATGTCTCAATATAGGAGATAAAGTAGAAATAGACTTTCCAAGTGATAAATGAGTTTAAGTCTCCACATACTTTTTGTCGATGAAGTTCCACAAGATCCCCTTAATAGTTCTTTGTCTTCAAATGATGAACGCCGTGAAAACTAAGCTCAACTACACAATCTATGTCCTAGTCCGAGACATCTATAAATAGGCTAGAAATCAAGACTTATAGTTTTGATCACTAACATTGACAAACATGCTTGAGATAGCAACGCATGCGAGTTCGGCTGTACAATGCTCTAACAGTATCACAAACCAATATCCAAGTGTAAATCAATTCAATCAACAACCCAAAGCCGGATTCAAAAACTGATTGAACTTAACGCAAACCCTGTGATATTTCTATTATATAACAAAATATAATGCGAAAAAGAAATAACACAGACACCTGAAATTTTGTTAACAAGAAAATCGCAAATCCAGAAAAACCCCGGGACCTAGTCCAGATTTGAACGCCACACTGTATTAAGCCGCTGCAGACACTAGCCTACTCCAAGTTAACTTAGAACTGGAATGTAGTTGAGCCCTAATTAATCTCACACTGGTCAAGGTACAGTCGCATTCCTTACGCCTCTAGAACCATGCTGAATTTTGGGCACTTGATTCCCTTAGCTGATCTCACCCACAACTAAGAGTTCCTACGACCCAAAGTCGAAGACTTGATAAACCAATTTGTCTCACACGGAAAAGTCTATAGAATAGATAAATCTGTCTGCCACAGATAAACCTATGAGTTTTGTTCCGTATTTTGATAAATCAAGGTGAGCAATAACCAATTGATATACCAGACTTATATTCCCGAAGAACAACGTTGAAATATCAATCACCTCACAATAATATTAATCGCACGGTAGCGAAACAAGATATTGTGGAATTACAAACGATGAGACGAAGATGTTTGTGACTACTTTTTATCTTGCCTATCGGAGAATCAATCTCGAGAAAATCTTAGAGAAGATAGTACTCAATACGATAGAACATGGAAAGATCAAAACACGCAACTGCAGAGAAAATAGTTGGTTGGCTTCACAATCCCAATGAATTCTTCAAGTCGTTAACCTACAGGGTTTCGTGAAAAACCTAAGGTTAAAGGAGAATCGACTCTAGTCGCAACTAGTATCACACAAGAGGTGTGGGGATTAGGTTTCCTAGTTGCTAGAGTTCTCCTTTATATAGTCTTCAAAATCAGGGTTTGCAATAAATGCTACCTTGGTAACAAAGCATTCAATATTCACCGTTAGATAAAAACCTGATTAGACTCAAGATAATATCTTTCAACCGTTAGATCGAACTTATCTTGTTACACACAAATGAAAAGTGATTTCATTTAGATATGAGTAACCGTACCTAAACTGTGCACCTTGTTGGCTCAACAATAGTTTATCGAAGTTAGCCATATGAACACTTTCATATCAAACTTATTCATCTTAATCACAACTAGTTTAAATGACTCAAATGAAACTAGTTATAGAGTTGTTCAATTGTTTATATTCTCATAGAAGTATACAAGACACAATTGAAGAAAAATCGATTTTGATTCACTCGAATCAAGTCATGAATATTATAACCACGGTTTGCAAAAGATTGCATTCCTTATTATATAAATGTGTTAGTTCATGAGCAAATCGATTCTAGAACTTAACCCACTCAAGTATGCAAACGGGTACACATACTTAAGTAGCCGTACTTGGACTGTGTCCGAAATTATGCAAACTGGTACGCATACTATCACACATCCAAAACAACTATTGAATTAGTACGCGTACGGGTACGCATAAAAAAGTTCCCGGACTTCAACTGAGTTTGCCAGTACGCGTACGGGTACTCATACCAAGGCTTCCGGAATTTACCTGACCTTCCCAGTACGCATACGGGTATGCATACTATACCGGTCTTTGATCAACATATATGCAAGCACGCATACTATGTCTATAATCCAATTATTGTTAAGTGTTGTGAACTCTATTTCAATCATTGAAACTTTCTTAGAGGATGACAATAATTGTTTTCACTAACTAGTAGAATCAAAGCGATTTTCAAGATATTAAAATAATCAATATGAAACATTTCGAGTCCACATCAAATGATTGTATCACGCAAATCATGTTAGATGTTACCAGGCAATTTTCACATGATCATCTTTTGACTTTCGTCAAGAATATAAGATGAACTTGGTTAAAGTGAAATCTTACCAACACATATTTCGAGAAATATGTAAACGAGTTAAACTCAGCTCGAAATATCAAATGTGTATAATCGAATACTATATAGTAATACGACTTTTTCTCAAAAGGGAGATAAAGTAGAAATAGACTTTCTGAGTGATAGATGAGTTTCAGTCTCCACATACCTTTTGTTGATGAAGTTCCACAATCTCTCCTTAGTATTAATTCATCTTCAATCGATGAACGTCGTGAAGTCTAAAGCTCAACTATACAATCTATCCTAGTCTGAGACATTACTATAGGTAGACTATAAATCAAGACTTATAGTTTTGATCACTAAACTTGACAAACAAGCTTGAGATAGCAACGCTTGCGAATTCGACCGAGCAGTGCTCTAACAAGGGCTCAACTACATTCCAGTCTGAAGTTAATTGGTAGTAGTCTAGAGTCTGTAGCGGCTTACTACAATGTGGTGTTCAAATATGGACTAGGTCCCGGGGTTTTTCTGCATTTGCGGTTTCCTCCTTAACAAATTTTATGGTGTCTGTGTTATTTATTTTCCACATTATATTTTTATATAATTGAAATATCACAGGTTGTGTGTAGTTCAATCAATTAGATTATCCAACCTTTGGTTGTTGATATAAATTGATTGACACCTGGATATTGGTATTTGGTACCATCCAAGTAATTTCTCATACTAATCCGGCTCACAAATTTCTATTTGTTCGATTGCGATTGGTTTGAGAAATTGAGATATAACTCTTGGATGTATTTTCCTTGATTGAGTATGACCATCTAGTTGATTCTCTTGGAAAAATATTGGAGTTAGTCCATACAGATTGCCTAAACGAAATATTGGGTGTGGTTGTTAGAACCCCGGTTTTTCAATTGGTATCAGAGCAGGAAAACACGTTTAAGACCTTATAAGTTTGTGTTTGTAGCAATCTGACTCTATGGACAGTAGTCATATCTCAAACAACGCATCACCAGTCTAGAATTTTTTGATTTGGTTCAAAGCTCTGCTTCTCTTGAGAAATATTCCTCATCTTTTTCATGGTCGGAAATTGTGTATAACTGGGAAAAGCGCCTAGATGAACAGTTGGATGATCTTTCAAATGAAAGTGATTCAGACGATGGATACGATGTTAATGAGGAAGTCTCTCAATATATTAGGCTTTTTGGCCATCTCATAAAGAAAAAGAAGTCAACATCTTGTTTAGTAGAGTTTCTGACTCTGTTCTTCTAGAAAACAAGAAAATGACAAAGCTCTTTAAAGGTTATGATTCTGGATATAATCTCTTACAATCCCTTCTTAAAGATCGTGAAGAAGATGTGCGTTCAAAGAATTACGAATGTGAAAGTCTTCGTCAAAATTAATCTCTTTAAGTTGAAAGAAGAACTTGCTGAATCTGAAGCAAGATATGACTCTCAACAAAATTGTTTTAGTGACAGAGAAATCGTTTTTCTCGCTAAAAACAATTAGAGACTGACCTAAAAGCTGCTCTTGATAAGGTCAAATCATTGGAGGAGAACTTGAAAAAGTTCAATGCTAGCTCGACGAAATTATCCACTATGCTGGGAGCATGTAAGAAACATCGTGATATACGAGGTTTGGGATATGAAGGAATAGACGCTCCAAGCTGTGGTGTGGTCAATTTTGTCTGAGCTAATGACAACCTCCAGCATAAGAGTTCCACTGATGGAAAAAGTGAACTTTACCTTTGGCAACAGAAGTTTTAACAAAAAAAGGTAGTCTCCCTCCTAAAACTAGTCATATGAGAAAAGTTAATAACTCTTCATGCAGATGTTATTACTTTGGAAACAAGGGTCATCTTGAGATTGGAGATCTCATTTTCGTTTGCGGAATGAAAAACTTCATAACATTCTTATCTGAATGTCTAAGGAAGTAATCAAACCAATTTCTCATATTACTGGTCCTAATTGTCCAACTCTTAGACAAGAAAAGTGTTGTGATGATCCAAGTCTTTCATGTAAAGATAACACAAGGGCTTTCTACAATTGTAAAAAGAATTGTGTTATACGGACCAATGACTGTCTCATTGATCCAATGAGCAAGAAAACTTCTTTGAACTTTTCTTCGGAGACTAGAGGAAGTGATGGATCAAAAGCGTCATTTGTTCCTGAGCATATTCATATCAATAATCGTGTTTCGGAACTAAATACCAGTATAAACAGACTCAAGCGCAACATTAACAAGGCAAGGAAGGCATCAACTCAGGTACCTCTTGTCCTTCTCTTGTTAATTCTCTTGATACTAACTCTATTGACTTTTCTGAAGATTTTTAGGAAAGAAAAAGGGAAAAAGTCAATATCCTTGATGAGCTATATGCTCGTAAAATTACAACTTGACTGCTTTCAAGTGAGCATCCTCTTTGAGACCAGGTGAGGATGCTCATAATTCTCAAGAAGTTTTTCTTCTTGAAAATGTGGTCTTGGTTGTATTCGTTTTTCGATTTAAGCATAAAATGATCATCTTACTGTTGAGCCTTGCTCCGATTTATTGTTACTTAATGTAAGATATTTGATCAATAAATCTTGAGAATATTCTCTTTGTTGTTTACCTTGAAAACCCTTGTTTTTCTTCCTAATGACAGTTGATTTGTTCATTTCAACAATTACCATGTGCTCACTTCTGAGCTAAGTTGTTCTTTCATTAGAATATGTTTTTATCAAAACATATTTTTAAAAAGGCTTCATTGGCTTCTTGGTTTTTGAGCCTGGCTCATAATCACGGTTGTTTGTTCACCCGACCCTTAACGAACGTAAACGAGTAACCCTAGGGTTTCCCTATGAAGCACTCTTATGTATGTATCATGGTTTTCCTCTTCTCCTGATACATACACTTTCCGTAACTTCAAGAGTTCTCTTGAATTTTTGTGGTGTGCACAATGGATGGATGCAAAAAGGAAGACAAAGTTGAAAAGGGCAAGGTTATTGAGTTTCACGAGAACCCTATTTTCATAACTTGTTATCATGTCGTTGATCATGAAAACAAACTTCCATTTCAAATATTATCGTGGGAAATCTTCTTCGAGATTTTGGGGTCGTACGTGGACAACTTGAAATTGCACTAAATAATCTTGAATTTCTGAAAAACGAACTGAAGAAAGCAATTGGTGAACTTGTTTATGTTCGATCTCTGGCTGCTGGTTTTGTTTGAAGACCTTCGGTTGTGTTTCTTCTTAGGAGTTATATTTCTTTTTGTTTAGGAAACTTCTTATGAGAATTTATTCTTGTGTTTTAAGAAGGATAACTAGGGTTTGGAATAGCCTATATTGTGATTACACATTGCTATTTCCAACGATTTTCATCTTGCAATGTTTTTAGATTTATTTATTTAAATTCTAAATTTTATTTGGAAGATGATTTTGCAGTATTAATCTTTATTGGTTTAATATATTGCAAAAATTGTTATGGGGTATGTGTGTTTGCGTCCTTGGACTATGATTGTCCCATATATGTCAAAAGTTAAACCTATTATGTCTGCAAATATTAATGGAATATAGGATGAACTTTTTATTGCAAAGATTAAGTCTATGATATCATTATACAAATATTGATGAAATATAGAATGAATCTTTGAATATTTCGCAGCATTGGTCTTTCCCTGATCAATTTCTATGTAAAAGTACTGTATGGCTCCGTAAGTTCTCTTATGTTGAGCATTCCCGACTAAATTAATCATAGGTTTTCTTATGATTAATTTAATTGAGTTTTCTGGATACAAACTTCATGTTTCATGTGATTTGTTAATGTCCAAAGAGATCCTTCTTTTCTTGTGAAAGTAAGGTCGCTCTTGTTGTTCCTTTCGGGAATGACATTTTATGGGGGAGAGTTCTTAATTAAACTTGTGCTTAATTTCCAAATCTTTGTGGGGAGTATGGCTGTGGAATATTGTAGGAGTTTTCTTATATCTTTATAAACTCCTTGATGAATACACTAAGTGTCGACTATGTGAAATCATCGAAACAAAGTTAATATATTCTCTTTTAGTCATGAAGTATCTCTATGAGAATTTCATTATGATCCCACTAGTTTTCGTACCTTTGCCAATTTATATTGACAAAAAGGGGGAGAATTAATTTGTAGTTCACACTACAAATTTATATGGTTTACGAATCAATATGTAAGGGGGAGTGGTTTTCATTATGAGATGAAGTATTGACTAGGGGGAGTGACACATATCACCATAGTATTATTGTCAAAGTTGTGATACAATTGGAATTTGATGCTGTGTAATATGACACAGTATAACAATAATTGAGAACAATGGTTTTCTTATTGTTATGGATACGGATCTTCAACAACTATGATGCTGAGTTGAACACGTTCATAATCATTAGAGTACTTGGAAATGACGAAGATTTCGAGTAATGTTGAGGAACCAAGGAAATCAAGCATTTGGATGAGAAGCTACAAAGTTTATATATTTTGTAATCTATATGTATTGATAGTTTTTCCATAAATTTGACAATGGGGGAGATTGTTAGAGCACTGCTCGGTCGAACTCCCAAGCGTTGCTATCTCAAGCTTGTTTGTCAAGTTTAGTTGCCAAAACTATAAGTCTTGATTCCTGGTCTACTTATAGCTATATCTCGAATTAGGATAGAATGTATAGTTAAGCTTTAGACTTCACGACGTTCATCGATTGAAGATGAAGAACTACTAAGGGGATCTTGTTGAACTTCATCAACAAAAGGTATGTGGAGACTTAAACTCATCTATCACTCAGAATTCTATTTCTATTATATCTCATATTGAGATAAAAGTCGTATAACTATATAGACTTTACATTATACACATTTGATATTTCGAGCTGAGTTTAACTCGCTTACATATTTCTCGAAATATGTGTTGGTAAGCTTTCGCTTTAACCAAGTTCATCTTTATTCTTGACGAGAGTCAAAAGATGATCATGTAAAAATCGCCTGGTAACATCTTACATGATTTGTGTGAGACAGTCATTTGATTTAGACTCGGAATGTTTCGTATTGATCTATTGATCACTTGAAAATTACTTTGAAGCTAATAGTTTGTGTAAGACAGCTATTCTCGTCTTCCAAGAATGTTTCAATGATTAATATGGAGTTTCGAACGATTAACCATTGATTGGATATAGCACAGTAAGCGTACTTGTATGCTAACCGTTCCAAGTTATTCAAAGTCCAGGAACCATAGTATGCATACCCGTATGCGCACTGGTTTGATAGTTGAAGTCTGGGAACCATAGTATGCATACCCGTATGTGCATCGGCTGAGAAGTTCAAGTCCGAGAATTCAACTTAGGTTGGTCACGTACGACAGTATGCGTACCCGTTCGTATACTGCAAACGCAGACCAAGTCCGGAACTCTAAGTATGCATACCGGTTTCATACTTGAGTGGGTTAAGTTCTAAAATTTGTTTGTTCATGAGCAAATATATTTATAGATTACGGAATGCAATCTTTTGAAAACCGTGGCTATAATGTTCATGAATTGATTCAAGTGAATCAAAATCGATTTTTCATCAATTGTGTCTTGTATACTTCTATGAGAATATAAACAATTAAACAACTCCATAACTAGTTTCACTTGAGTCATTGGAATTAGTTATGATTAAGATGAACAAGGTTGATATGAAAGTGTTCATATGGCTAACTTCGGTTAACTATTGTTGATCCAAATATGTGCACACGTTTGGGTATGGTTACTCTTACTAATGAAGTCACATTTCATTTGTGTATAACAAGATAAGTTCGATCTAACGGTTGAAAGATATTAGCTGGACTCTAATCAGGTTTATCTAACGGTGAATATTGAATTCTTTGTTTCCAAGGTAGCATTGATTGCAAATCCTGATTTGAAGGCTATATAAGGGAATCAAGTGCGCAGAAACCGGCGTGGTTCAAGAGGCATAAGGAACGCGACTATACCTTAATCAGTGTGAGATTGGTTACGACTCAACTACATTCCAGTCCGAAGTTAATTGGTAGTAGGCTAGAGTCTGTAGCGGATTAATACAGTGTGGTTTTCAAATCTGGACTAGGTCCCGGAATTTTTATGCATTTGCGTTTTCCTCGTTAACAAAGTTTCTGGTGTCTGTATTATTTCTTTTCCGCATTATATTTTTATATAATTGAAATATCACAGGTTGTGCATAGTTCAATCAATTAGATAATCCAACCTATGGTTGTTGATATAAATTGATTGACACTTGGATATTGGTCTTTAGTACCATCCAAGTTATTTCTCATATTGATCCGGCTCACAGATTTTTATCTGTTCGGTTGCTGATTGATTTGAGAAATTGAGATATAACTCTTGGATGTATTTTCCTTGATTGATTCTGACTGTCTATTTGATTCTCTTGGAAATATATTGGAGTTAGTCAATACATATTTCCTAAACGAAATATTGGGTGTGGTTGTTAAACCCCCGGTTTTTCAATATGAACACTTTTAGCTTAGCCATATTCATCTAACACTTTTAGATCAAATATGATAATAATCCATCATGATAGATAATCAAATGAATTTAAATGTGCTTTGAGAGAGTTGTTCAAATGGTCACTATCTCATAGAAATATCCATGAACAAATTTGAATCATATTCGATTTGGTTTTTAATTGAACAAAGTACTTATACAAGAACCAATTCATGAACATAATACCACGGTTTGCAAAGAAAGTTCGCATACCTTAATTCATTAAAGTTCCAGGGAATTTAGTTCGCAAACTGAGTTCGCAAACAAACCTGAGTTCATGAGTATGAGTTGTAATACTTATCGATTTTAGAACCTTACCACTGAGTTCGCAAACTGAGTATGTGAACCACAGTTCCGGACCTTGCCTAGTCTTTACGTTCACAAACACTGTTTGTAAACCAAAGTTCCGGACCTATCACAGGTAAACCCGTTCGCAACACAGTTCGCAACAAGAGTTCCGGACCTGAAATAGGTATTGACAGTTCGCATACTAGGTACGCTTACTGTGCTATATTCAGACATAGGTAGTAGTTCTAAAACTCTCAATCAATCATTGAAACAATATCCTTAGAATACAACAATGGTAATCTTACACATACCACTAGCTTCAAGTAATTTTCAAATGATTAATTAATCAATACGAAACTTTCCAAGTTAACATCAAATGATTGTCTCACACAAATCATGTAAGATGTTCAAGGTAATTTTCACATGATCATCTTGACTTAATATTTAGTTTCCAACAACGAATTGTTTACAACTAAACTTGTCAAGTAGATGATGAAGCTTTCTAAGATTTAAACTTGTATTTCGAGAAACATATAAACGAGATAAGCTCGATTCGAAATTTCAAATGTGTATAGAACAAAGTCTATATAGTTATACGACTTAGTCTCATTAGTAGATGGAATTGAATAAACTTCTGAGTGATATATAAGTTTTAGTCTCCACATTCCTTTTGTCGATGAAGTTCCTCCAAGATCTTCAGTAGATCTTCTTCTTTAATTGGTGAACGCCGTGAAGTCTAATGCTCAACTACACACTTCTATCCTAATTCGAGACATAACTGTAAGTAGACTAGAAATCAAGTATGTAGTTTTGATCAACTAAACTTGACAAACAACCTTGAGATAGCAACGCTTGCGAGTTCAACCGAGAAGGGCACTAACACTTAGTGCTGATTCATTTACATAAGATCATAAGGGTGTAGTTATATGTTTTCCTTTAGCTACAATGGGTTTCAAGCAGCAGCTGTATTCTTGGCCGCAAAGACCTATTGTAGCAATTTTGGAGATGGTCACCACAGACTTTGTTGTTGTGAAAAGCAAATGGGTCTAAATTGATGGGTTAATTGGACTTCATGAAAGATTAAACGCATGGATCGATCGCTGGAAATTACGGTATTCTCTGGAATCCACAATGGGTTCTCTTCCGAAATGTTGTTAACTGTTTTTCGATTGGGGAAAGGTCTCGGTTTGGATATGAATTAAAGTTAAGTCTAATTGAAGTTCTTGAGAGTAAATTCATGGCCGATGGATCATTCAACTCAGGACCAGAAGTAGATGCATTTTGTGTAGTTATAAGCAATGTTCTTAGTCGAGTGCAGTTAAATTAATTGTTGGGAGGATTTGCCGGAGTTGGTGGTGTTAGTGATGGCGATGGTGTTGGAGGTGTTTGCATCTACATGTTCTAATCCAGTTTGATGGAGTGACCTCTAGTTATGATGATCTTGTAATCGTAATTAGTAAGCTATGCTTACTCTCTTTGAAGACATGCTCGATCAGTTTAAGGTTCAGAACTTAAAAGTGATGGTTTAGATGTTATAGAAAACGTCTCACACCTCCTTTTTTTCTCAATTTTACAGTGAGAGATGGGCATGGAGTCATGAGAATTCAAGGGTTAGTTATTGTCCATGCGGAATAAATAGTTGCTTCAAAGCAAGCTGTCGAGATAACATTTCTAAAAGTGTATGTATATGTATTCTCAAAAGTATTTATTAGATGCTCGTACTCCACTAATCATTCATAATGTAGTTGCAGGAAATCCTACACTACACCCCTCATATGATCTCACAATTAATCAACTCATTTTTAGGTTTATACTTTTAATTTTATTTATCGATATCTGAATGTTCTTACAAGAAAAGATAAAGAAATCAAGAATGATCTCTGCTCTAGACTTTCTCTCTCCTATTTACTTGTTTCTTACCCAAAAAAGATCTCTCTCCCTCTTTACAACTCGAACGGCTATTTATAGGAAAATACATGGTGGATGACAGCTAATCTGTCCTTTATTTTCGGGTATGGTCTGCGACATTCTCACAACCTTACAAATGTTAATTTCGCAAACTCTATAATTTTCGCAAGATTATCATATCTTTCTCGTGATCTTAACTGACGTCATTTATTTTATCATTTCCGAAATTGTTCTGCGACGCTGTTGTGCTATGTCATTGGTAATTTCGCTGAAACATTATCGTTGCGAGTTTCTGATCATACATCTTGCCTCTTCTCATATCTTTTCTGCGAAGTAGAGAATGATATGAGAAATGCCGCAACTGTTCATCTTTTCATATTTTGCATTTATCACATGTATTCTTTCTTCCATTTATTTCTTGACACGTCTTATGTAACCGCTACTTTTCAACCGCTCACGTCTCTTCGTCTTAATGGTGTTTATTTCTTCGAGTAAAAAATCTCCTTTATATATTCTTCTTACTCTTCTTTCCACTTTTCTTTTTACTTTCTCTTCTATTTTTATTCTCTCGTCTCTGCAACTCTATTATTCTTCTGCAAGTTCTGCTGCTGTAATTTTTTCCTCTTCCAATCCTCTTATTTTTTATTCATTTCCATACTCTCTATTCAAATATGGCTCCAAGTGGTCATATATATGAGAATAATTTACAAGATGTCCAAAAAGATCTTGCTGATAAAGGTTTCACACTCTCCACCATTCCTGGTGAAAATGCCAAATCAATTCTTTTTGTCAAACTTTTCTCTGATTAGTATTGTGATGATCAATCAATCATAATTTCGCTAGGTCAGATTCTCGCTGGTCTACCTATTCCTCTTTATAACCCAGAACTTCCTTTATTTTATGAAATTCTCGCTTACTCGGGATTTTCGCGAGCTATCTTCCAACTAAGTGGGGATTGCATCTGTCTGATGCTAGATTTCGCTAATCGTGGTGCTGGCAGAGGATCTTTGTATTCCAAAGAACTTAGGGATCTTAAATTCGCAATCCTAGAGATAGTTGCTGAGAAATATATACAGTAACGAATTTCTTTGAGAATTATGAACTCATCTCCATGAAGAAAGAGAATACTCGCTGGGGTATTCACTTAAAAAGAAAAGATAATATTGACGAAGCCAAAATTCTCATGCAATATATTGACTGGCATTCCGGCAAGAACAGAACTCCTCGCCAATCCAAAGATGATAAATGGTGTGTTTTTCCTTTAATGCTAAAAGGACCCTACATTGCTAGGTCAAATGTTCTTCCTGCGAATCTCGCTGCTTATCAACCTTGGGTTTTCACTTGGCCCGAGAAAGAGAAAGAGGTATGTTTCTTCCCATTTAACTCAATTTATATTCTTTATTGATTTCTGTTCGCTAACTCTTGCGACATTCCACAGATCCAAAAACTGAAAGATAGTTATAACAGGACTGGGAATTCTAGTACTCTGTTAGCTCTTCGATCATACACAGATGAGGTAAGAAATTTTCTCTTATGATTTTAAACAGTATACTGTTACTTCCATACTTCCATTTCTTATTTCTATCTGTGTGTGAAGATTATTGCTGAAGTAGAAGAATCTGCCGATGTTGCGAAGATTGGTGATAAAGGTAAAGGTGCTCTTCGCAGGGAAAAATCAACTGGTCCTCCTCCAAAGAAAAGGAAAGTTCGTTCTTCTTCTCCTTCAAATATTCTTCCTCACGAAAATTCCGAAAGTGACAAGGGTGATGAGGACAACGATGATCTTGCTGCAAGTGAAGATTCTCCACCTGAATCTTCTATGGCTAAGCTCTCTGGCCTCTTTTCTGATTCTCTACAAGGAATGGGAGATAACCAATTCGCAAATACCTGCAAAGCTCTCGCTACCCTTTGCGATGTCCCTTTACTGGATGGTGATAGATCTCTTCGTGGAGTTTCTAGATCAGTGACTCCCGATTTCTTGCATTCTCTCAATAGTCTGGTATACTTTTATCCTTTTACTTATTCATTGTTATAACTAAAAATTTCTTTCTATATTAATATTTTTTTTTATTTTTTCGCAGGCTGGAAAAGCTTCTTTTGTTGTTTCCTCAGATCTAGAGAGAAGACGTGAAAATCTTGAAAAGAAGAATCTTCAATTTCGCAAAAAGAATAAAGAATTAGAAGCTCAAGTTAAAGGTCTTCGCGAGAAAATAGACAATTAGAAATTGATTCTTCTTCGTATAAGAACAAAATTTCTTGTCTTCAGCAAGCTAATAATCAACTTTACGGTAAGTTACTTTTATTTTTTCCCTATATTCATTCATCCTGTTGTTTTATCTTATTTAAATGATCATTTTTGCAGACATTTATGGTCTTTCTGATGAAGCTACCCTTCTTCGTTCATTTCCTAATGCCTTGGATAATGATACCCTTCTTGAACGTCTTAACAATTCCTTAAATAGCTTCTCAAATGATAGAATTTCATCTCTTTCTCTAAATGAGCTTAGATCTAAATTTCGCCTCTTAGAAATTGATCACAGATCTAGTTTAAGCTTAGCCAACCGATTTAAACGTCTCCTTCTTGATTCTAAATAGAAAACCAATGAGTTAAGAACCAAAATTAGCGGTCTCATAGATGATAAGGATCGCATCTCTGATCAAGGTGCCAAGTCTTAGGCGAAATTCCAAGAGGCTCTTCTTGAAGTTCAACTAGAACGAGATGAAGCTAACCGCAAGAATATCGAACTCTGCGAAAGGGAAAATCAAATTCGTTCTCGTCTTCTTATAAGTAGTGAGGATGAATTTGTTTGGGCTGCGAAAATCTTAGATGATGCTAGAAAATATTTAGGTGTAAATGATAGTCTCCAAGTTGAGCATACATCCTTGATTAGAGATATGATTTCTGACAGAGAAGGTTACTAACTGCTCTTCTTTACTAATCTTTTGCTTCTTATGAATTCTCATCAAGTTAATAATTGATTGTCTTTTTTTCGCAGATTCTGAAAATAGATATCGTGAAAAGATTGAAGAACTTGAAGCTGAAAAGGAGGAACTCGCAAAGAATCTTTCTTCTCGCAAGGACAAGTATTCTAGATTAAAGAATCAAATCAAGATCACTGTTGCGAATTTTAAGAATGATGCTATGCATTTTTGCAATCAAACTATCCAAATGGTTTGTGACGATCATAATATCCCACATTCTGATTATCCTTGTCTCTTGGAAGAAATCCCACAGAATACTCCCAGTTTGATTATCTCCGATAGCGAAGCTGACGATGAAGAATCTGATAGTGATGGAAGTTCTGATGGTGATGAAGATTCTGACGCAGACAAAGAAGGAAACAAGTCTGATGAAGATAATGAAGGATTAACCAAGAAATAGTCTTTACTTCTTTATTTGATTCTTTGTAATACTTGTACATTTATTTCTTCTTTCTGTATATTTGTGTTTCTTTCATTTTAACCTGCATTAATTAAAACAATTCTTCTTTGCAATATAGTTAATCAATATAATCATTAATTCTTGAATCTTTGAGTAAATCTCTCATATGAAGACAAATAACATTTTCTAATTTCATACATTCCCATACTTGCCTCTGTTATTTGAATCCAAATGAGAGATTTCATAAAAAAATTCTTATTGTATAACTTCGCAATCTTATGAGAAGTGAATTTTGTTTCTTTTCAAAATCTCATTCCTGTGTGGTCTTATTTTTCCTTCTTAATTAAAGGTCTTATTAGGCCACCTCTTGTCATTGCGACAAAATCGCAGGACGTCGTTGCACTTTCATGCAAAAACCCATTGATCTTGCCTGAACTTTTTCTTTTGTATTATGGCCTCTTCAGGAATGTTGCGACAATATGAAATTCCTAAATATTCTTGCGAAAATGAAGCCCCATGACATTGCCGTCTTGCGACGAAATCGCAGGACGTCTTCGCACTTTCATGCGAAATCCAATTGATCTCGTCTTATCCTTTTCTTTTGTATTATTGCCTCTTCAGAATTGTTGTACAAATATGACAAGCCTTAATATCCTTGCGAATAAAAAGCCTCATGACATTTGCGTCTTAAGACACTTGTCAGCTCCCTAATGGAGGGTGCCGCCCTTATCTCCCCCCTGGTTTCCCCTTCAAGGAGGCGTACTTCTACTATACAAGGTTAGCTCCTCCCATCCAGTCTTAACAACAACCAGTTATTTTCATAGTCTCTTATCCCTTTTACCTATAGGGCTTATGGTTACGAGACTGCACCCTAAGTGGGGTTTTCTTCAGGCCGAGTGCAGTATAAGCCAAGACTTGTCAAGAATGGAAAAGTACGCTTCAAACGTCTCTGGCACTCTTGACTCAACCGTGTACCTAGGCTCCTTGATCAGATATGCACTCCTTGGGAGAGTCCTTATTACCTTAGTCGCCCAACCTAAGTCATATGCTTAAGCTGAGAATCCAAGGTGCCTCTCCCGGATGGGCTTCATTGACCCAAAATCTCCATGACTTAGGTTCCGGTGGCGGTGTAGCATTTCCCTGAGTCATGCAATACGTACCCCCTTATATGACGTACTTTAGGTCTTACATTTGCCTCTTGCGAATTGTATTCGCGAACTAGGGTGTACGCCATAAAGGTTTGCCTCTTTCTCTTTTGTCATTTTTCTCTGATTACTTTCTGTAAAATTCATTATCTCTGCGAGAGTCTCGCAAATCATCATATTGTATCTGAATTTCGCAATCTCAATTTTGCCATTCAATCAAATGTATTTTTGAGAATTTTTCTTATTGCGAGAGTATCGCAACAACTTAATCATTCATACATTTCTTGTTTTTATTACCTTTGTCATCCTCTGCTTCTTTATTATTTTCTACTACTGCTTCCTTAGTAGTGGTATGTTCATTATTTTTATTCTGAGCTAGCATTAGTTTCGCAACATCTCTTCTCCTTTCCTTTCGATTGTATCCACCATCAACCTCTCACTTCTTTGTGTATCTTTGATTTTGTGTCGCCAATTTTCCTTCTTGTTTGCTCTTCCTTCGCAAGATTCTATCTCAGTTTCGTAACACCACTTTCCTTCAACCCAATCTCCCTTTATGATTCCTACACCACTGGGGTGAGGGAATTTGATGCACTGGTGAAAAGTTGAAGCTACACCTAGAATCCCATGTATCCAAGGTCGACCAATTAACGCATTGTAGGGTGATTCTACATCAACGACACAGAATAAGATTTCAGAAGATATTCCCTTCAATGAAATTCGCATAGTAACCTGGCTTGTTAGCAGTACCATTAAAACCATATATCTTATATGTTGATGGTGTAATATCATCATCTCTTCCACCCATAGTTTTATAAGTATGATAAAATAAGATGTTCACAGAGCTTCCAGTATCAATTAGAATTCTATTGATTTCCCATGAATCTTCAGCTTCATCATCCTCATCTTCTTTAGGTTTTGGATTAATTTCTAATTTTACTACCAATGGATTGTCATGCACCTCTTCTCCTTCAGGAAGTTCTTCTGCGGTAAAAGAAATGATTTGTTTCTGCCATTCCTCCACTACAAGAAAACATGGCTTTGGTGACAATAATTTTTGCGGCGAAGAATATTTCATTGCTAAAGCTTAGTTATTGTGACCAAAATAATTTTTGTCACTGTTGTTAGGTTTTCCGCGACGAGACTAGGGTTTCGTCACTCATAACTTTTTAGTGACTTTAGTTAGAGACGAAATAATGCCTAGTCACTAATAAGTTTTCTGTGATTATATGTGTTTGTCACCATTTAAGTCTATTGTGATGATGCTAAAAAATTGACATAAAATCTTTTTGGTGATAATATATAAATTTGTTACAAAAGAAAACTTTATACTGACCACATTTATTCGTCACTAACTAATTTTATGGTGACGATACTAAATGTTTGACACTATATTTATTTTAGTGACTATCAGCTTGTTTGGTTGCAGATATTTATATAGTAACAATTTCTAATCATCACAAGAAAGAACATTTGCAACAAACTAGATTTTTTCTCTTTAGTCATTTTCAGTGACACTATAACTTTACCGCAGTTTGTGATTTCAGTGATTACTAAAATGTTGTCACAAAGAATTCTTTATGGTGATAAAAGATTACATAGTTGCTAAAGAATAAGTTTTTGGTAACAATATATTTTATCACTAGAATATAATACTTAAACTTATAAATTAGATAAACTTATAAACTAGAGAATCAATTTACTTGTCGAAGTAATTTTTCACAAGAGGACACGTACAAGTAGTCATTTGGTTACGTCATTCAATGAGAAAAAATTGAAAAAATTAATGCTCCATAGACCCGTGAATTTTATATATTTCAATGAGAAAAGATTGAAAAAATTAATGCTCCATAGACCTGGTGAATCTAGATTGAATAACAGTACGTGTGTCTGGTGCAACCAGCCTTCCTTTTCCTGGACAACAATTTCACGTTTTTCCATTTCAAGTTAATCGGGGAAACTCGGTAGGATCACAAACTGTTTGAGGGGAACGATTTTTCTCTAGTGCTGCTAGATCATGTTTGATCTAGACCAGACATTTTGGCTATTATGACCTCCGCAAACTCCTAGGTTAACCACGGTTATCTCTTTTTGTTTTCACAGTTGACTTGTGTTGCCATTCTTTTAGTTACAGTATGTTTATTGATGTATAAGATCTTTTTTCTTTTTTTTTACTGAATATGGATGAGCATTATATACCGTTTTTCTTCAACTTTCAATAGTAATCAAAGAAGTTTTTTCTCTTTTTGTCTTCTCATATTCCCTCTCCTTCGATCCGAACCATCGGAACCAATACCTCAACTTCCATTCTATTCTAAACCTTGAATCCTTGATCATCAGAGCTAGGTAATAGTTATCTATCCTAAATTTGTGAGATATATCATGAAAACTTTAATACATGATAAACCTGTGTAAACATAAATCTACAAAACCAAACACGTTCGGTAAACCACTACCACGAATGCGATGATGATGATGAACTGTTTGCCTCTCCTTTAAAATTCTACCAAAACCCATACATTTTTTCACCAATTTGATTAGTACCCAATTATGGTGTAACAAAACCAATGGGTACTTACGCATTGTTTGACTAAATTAATCAATACCCAATCAGTATTTCAAGAAATTAATTGGTACCCAAATATTTTCCACCTGAGTACAAGAGCAAGATCACCACCAAAAGAAAATAATCTTACTTTTCATCATAAACCTTGCAAAGATTGATAGTATTCATTAGAAAATTAAAATCTCCTCCATACTCCGATAAGCCCCAAAAACTTTGTTAATCAGTGACGTATTTGTGGAACATGTTATTGAGGGATTTCTGAAAATTTTAGGACCATCTGATTGAAGGATTTCTTAAATTTTAGTAGGAACCCTCGTTCATGGCAGTCATCATCATCTGAAAATTTGAGGAACTATTCTTCCTATAATTTACACGGTAGCTAAAACACCGGCCAAAGAGATAACTCGGGTTAACATAAGAGTTTGCTGACAACAAAAATACCCAAATGTCTGGCTTAAATTCTGCTAGATTAAACATGATCTAGCAGTGCTGGATCAAAATATTTTCCCTGTTTGAGCACCTTAAATTATGCCAAACACAATGAAAAAAAAAAAAAGAAAAAGAAAAAAGGAACTGCGTAGTAAAGCTGACACATAGAAGATCGTTGAAATCCAACCAACCAACAAAAATAACCAATCTCTGAATCATCGGAAGTACGGCTAGAACCTCTGAATCATTTTACTTACTTAAAAATGATTAAACTAATTATTCTCAAAATAGCGGTGTTATGAGCTATTGTTTTAATCAAAATAATTATCAAACCAAACAACTATTTTTAAGTAAATAAAATGCAAATAACTAATCCTCTAAGTCTGAATCATCGTCAACCGGCACGTCTTCCGAGTCATTATAATCAACCAATGTCTCATCTTCTTCCTCGACATGAACATCATCCACATCAATATCAGCTGCAAGTACAATCTCTGCATCTACCAACTCTGCCTCCACATCATTTCTACGGAGTTTATCTACTCCAACATTATCTTCTTGTATGAGTGATGATACTGTTACATCCCAAGTTTGTTGATAAACATCTTCTTCTTCATCATCATCATCCATTTCAGGAACATCCCACGTATGTCTCATATATGTCTGTGATGCATCTTTTGAACCACTTTCCAGTCTGCTCCAAATTTATGATCATCCAGGTAGAACACTTGTCGCGCATCCGATGCGATAAGACATAGTTCATTCTTAAATCGCGTAATACTCACATTTAAACATGTCAAATCATAATCTGTTTTAAGATTTTTCTTCCGTGGAGTCACTTGTCCTTTTTGTTTCTTATGAGATGCTTTTTGGTATCTCAATAAAGGAATTAACACCTGACCGTTCTTTGCTCAATTTGTTGGGTTCATGCATCCAGCTTTAATCTATCCTTAATTCAAAAATAAAAGAAAAAAAAGGTATCACAAACACATACTAGCATATATGGGGGCAGACAGAACATGTACTAACACCATTCCACAAGAAAAATAAAACACAAATTCGCACCAAAGCTAACCGTCCTTGGTGGTCAGTCCATAGATTGAACGAAATTGTAACTTGAAATTCTTGAGTATATACAAAACCAGCTAAATCTCCCTAACCACTTGACTGTCATTAAATTAATGTAATACAACAAAATCCACTATCAAAATCCTAAGATATTCAATTACAGTGTGTACAGTTTGTATGAGCCAAGACTGCCTATATGGTTCCAACAAGATGTGAGAACTCTACTTAACAAACTTTGTCATGATAAACATATAAGTTATAAGTAACATTCGCAGTTTCAAATCTCTAGCATACTTTTAAATCCACAAATCGCTTAACTAACAAATTACCCTCTCTACAGTCCCAGGCATCTATCCACAGTAAAGCCAACACCCATCTCATAGTGTTTTACTTAAAAAAAAAACGAAAAGAAATAGCCGTACTCGACCGTGGCTGTCATGTTAATCTCACAAGATTTCCACCTAAAACACTGAATTGAAAAGGGCGACCTAACATTCTTGTCCCATCATATTCTGTGTCCAATAACTTTGTCATTAACCCAAATCCCAACTCCAAAACATTAAAGTGTGCACAGCACAAAGTTTTCAAAATTCCAATGCAAGATTGACATAGAAAAATTGTTCCCACTACAAATCAATGACCTAACAATACCAACAAAAATTTGAGTCAAATCAATAAAATAGAGAGGGATTTGGAAATCAGTTACCTTAGCGTAATAATCATAATCTTTGCTCTACGAGAGATTTGATGTTCATCCAAATCAAAAGCCTTAAATTTGATTTTCCCAATTCTCGATTCTTCTGAATTGAACTGAACACCGTTAACTATTTTATCAAAAATTTTAGAGCGATAATATGATTAACAACTCCATCCAGGCTAATCATTGTTAATAGAAGAACACAAACCTTTCTTTGGCAACACTTCCTCGTCTGTATCCCTTTTTCTTCAGCCGACTAAAATTCTACTTCTTTTCTTCCTGGATGTGAAGGAAAATTTGTCGACATTAATAACCCCTTTTCCTAATTTGATTAATTAAACATTGAAATACTTAAAACAGAACGATTACCTTGAAAGACTTGAATTCAATTTCACCTTAAGCCGTCCAGAGAGTGAAGAAGATGTGACGAATTTGATTGTGATTGGTTTCTTCATGACACGAATTTGATTGTGCTAAAATAAGAAATCCAAGCTAAATCAAATTCGCAGCAGTTCTTCAGCTGTTTCCAAATCTTTTCCTAACTTGCTTTGAAATCGAACTTCAGAACCCAATTCCTAACCCATTCAAACTCTTAATTACATCATTAATCCCCAACATTAATCAGCAATTTCGATTACGCTTTCTTTATTTTAGGGAAGAACGGAAACGATAATTAGGGAAAAAGAGAAGAACGAGAGATTTCCATTTTTTCTTTTTTTATCGAAAGCCCTAGAAACAAATATGGGAGACTCCGCCGGGTTATAACATGGTGTAGCCAGCTGTATTTTAATAAGTTACTCCATAGTTACTAAAACCGTTCAGTTATCCAAGAGACCTCTTGGAGCCTTGGCATGCCTGAAATAGGTTGGAGGCATGGAAATCTGATTGTAGTAAATTCTTACTTGAGCAAAATATTTTCTTTGGGGGATTTTGTGTTTCCCCCTCAAAATAAATGGCTATTTTACGTTTCCCCCCTTTTCAATTGATAATTGGTGAAACCCCCTCACAGTCATAACTGCCGTTATCACTTTGTTAATCGGGCATGTGCAGTGCACGTGTATATTATTTTAAAAGCTTAACACATGTTGATATCTAAAGAAACCATTCTAATCAGGTAACACGTGGTGTACCAAACAAGAGAGATTGCAATAGAGATCTAAAAGATCATTTCTTTCTCTCCGTCTCCGTCAAAATTTCTGTAACTTCCCCCAAGTCTGCAACCCCACACGCAATCCCAATCCAAGATCTTTCAAATAATCAATCGGGTGCAATAGAATCAAGAATTGTAGTTCTGTTAATAGTGAATACCAATTTTTTAATGTTCTCAAACCCCAGATCGGAAAAATTCAAAGATCAATTAATTTTTTTTGTGAAGTGTAGGAAATGGATTCGGTTACTGATGTGGTGTGCTAAATGGGGATCATAGTGAATGTTTTGATTTGTTGAACAGATTAAGTTGGGACATGGGTGTTCTCTGAATTATGATTGATTTTTTTTTTTTTTCTGGGTTTGCCTAAGCAGGTGATGTTGAGATGTCTCTTAGAATGTTTGATCAAATGAATGAAAAAAATGATCAGGGCCTTAATTGTAAAAGTGGAATTACATAAGAAATTGCATTCAAATTGGTCTTGATTCTTTCATTGGAATTTTGATTGTTTGTGAAATTTTAGTCGAATTAAGGTGAAGATTTGTTTGTTTAGGATTCACTTGTAGGGAATTTTGATTTTTGGTTAAGGGAATTTTGCAGACTTGGGAAAAAAAATGGGATTTTAAGTTTCGCCTATGGTTTGTATCTCACTGATATGGATGTATTGGAGACAACGAGGACGATGATACTTCGATACTTAATGTTTTTAGGGTTAGAGTATGATCTTTTTTGAGGACCGTCGGATTAGATTAAAATATAAATCTAATATTTTTTAATGGCACACACGTGAACAGTACGTGCACGATTAAGTAAGGGTAACGGCAGTTATGACTGAGAGGGGGATTCACCAATTATCAATTTAAAAGGGGGAAAACGCAAAATAGCCATTTATTTTGAGAGGGAAACACAAAATCCCCCTTTTTATTTTGAGTTTTTTTTATTGTTTCTTTTTCTGACCGCATTTTTTTTTTTTTAGATTCACATTAGCCTAAACAAATTTTCACTCAATGCAGTGCACGTAATTTAAAATAGACTATATTAAAAAAGAACGTAATTTAAAGTAGACTATATTACAAAATAAAATATCGTGACTAAAATTAATTATTTTTTTATTTCTACAATAAAAAGAGGAACACACTTGTAGTCTTATAATTTCCTTATAATTTTTTCAATTTCATTCTAATTTTTCCTCAGTTTTTTCCGATTGAGATTTATTGTCTACAATAAAAATAGGATTGCACTTATAATCTTACTATTTCATTATAATTTTTCCTAATGTTCACTCTGATTTTTCCAGTTTCTTATGATTGATATTTATTGTTTACAAGAAAAATAGGATTATACTTATAATCTTACAATTTCGTTATAACTTTTTCCAATTTCACTCTAATTTTTCCAATTTCTTCCGATTGAGAAGTTGTGTTTTCATCAGTCTCCACCATGAAAACGATCATTTAATATATACAAATTGAATTTGCTAAAGAATGACAAACATTAATTAATAAACACATATATGCTTATCATATTACTTACGGGTGATATAAGCTAGTATAATTGATGCATTGTATCGCTTTTGTATTTTTGAGGTCATTATGACATTGGTACTTGATATAGTACGTGAAACGTGTTTGGCAATCGCAAAATTTGGTAGATTTTTAATTAAACACCCATTTCAAAAAAATTGGTTGGTAACCGCTAAATTCAAATCATTGACAAGAGTTAGGCCGATTTAATTAAAAATTTATGCAAGAACATACTAAAATAATATATTCCAATTTGACACAATGGGCTCAATTCCAAAAATACCTTGCATATGTATACAAAACACTATTATCTACAATCAAATTTTTTTCTGCAAATTACATAAAATTAAATGCAAAAACAATATAACATTGTGCCATAAATTTATTTTGTAACTCAAAAATATATATCCCAACTCCAATTTTTCAAGTGTGACAAAAACTTGTTAACTCGTTTTGAAATATCCTCGTTATCTTCTCATTTCTTTCAATAATTCTACAATTTGACTATAATCGATCTTTTTCCAAGATCTTTCTGATTTATCCGAATTTCCTACTTTTGAGAAGTTGAGTTCTCCATTGGCTTCCAACCATAATAGTGTTCATACAATATACTAATAAAACTAAAATTTATATATATATATATATATATATGCATAAATTTTCCTCAGATTTCACTCTAATTTGTCCGAAGGTCTTTCAATTGAGAACTTGAGTACATCCTCCGCCTCCCATCGTGAAAGTGGTCATTATGCATATATATGCACATAAACTATATTCTTATTTATTTGTAATACTTTGTGACCCGATTATTTCATCAATATGATTACCTTAAAAGACTTGAATTGAATTTCACCTTGAGCCGTCAAGAGAAAGAAGAAGATGTGAATTTGATTGAAGCATGCATATGTAAATAAAATACTATGATTATTTATAATCAAAATTTTCTCAGTGACCCGAAATTTTCATTAAGTTCAAATTAAACTCAACCAAAATTTTATCTTGTAAGCCAAGAATCTAAATCTCAATGCATATCCCAACTCCAATTTGTACAGTGAGGCAAAAACTTGTAAACTCTATTTGAAATATCCTCGATATCTTCTTATTTATTTCAATAAATGTACAATATTACTATAATGTTTTATGAGCTCTCTTTAATTTTTTCAAATTTCTTCCTATTAAGAAGTTGAGTTCCTGGCTTCCAGCTGTAATAGTGGTCATCTAGTATGATATTGTATATATATATTTATATACAATCTCACGAGAATTTCCGCAAATTTCACCCACATTTATCCAAATTTCTTTTGATTGAGAAATTGAGTACTTCATCAGCCTCCTATCGTTTAAGTGGTCATTATGCATATACACTCAAAGTATATTTTTATTTGCAATCAAAATTTTCTTTTTGACTCGATCTTTTCATCAAATTCAGATTTAACTACAAGCATAAATGCGTTACTACATGAAAAATTTATCTTGTGAACAAAGAATTTAAATACCAACCCTAAAATACCAGTGTAACTAAAATATGCTAACAAAACATTAAATTTGTGTGGTATCTTTTCATTTGTTTCAATAATCTTACAATCTCACGCTAAGTAACTGAGTTGTAAGGCAACACAGGGTCATTTATGCTTCTCCTCTATACCTTACAAATAAAGAGCAAGTAATGAAGGTAAAGACTGGATCTCAAGATTTCTTGAACAAATATTCTTTTGTGATTTCGCCACTTAATACGAATTTCATCCACAAGTGCAATACAATCTACCTGTGATTGAAAATTTTTCATCTCAACTTGGGATTTATCAGTCCGCTCTTGAAATTTGTTAGCACGTCCTAAAATGCACCGGGTAACCTTAAAATCCTTACACAAACTCATTTTCTAAGTATTAAAATGCATTATCCTTAAGATCTAGCGGTCCTCTAGGTTACTCAGAGGATGAATTTAGATAATCTTTGACGGAGACGCGCCGAAGACGCGCTGGTGGATCCCGGGTACAACGCCGGGCGGGGTTTGACCCCGCTGAGGTCATTCAGATTTCTTGGAAATTACAAAGCCAGTCTTTACTGCCAAAAACAAAATTATCTTCTTAAAAAAAAACATTGATTTTTGGATATCACAAAGCCAACTTTTACTACAAAAAACAAAAATTATTTTCTTAAAGATTTTGAATAATGCCTGGCAAGTTCCCATTGGATGAAAGATCTGATGTATCTTAATTTAGTGCATCACGAAGTGTGTGATACAACTTCTCCAGAATATATTTTCAGCACATTAATCTCATAAAATTTTTACCTCTTTTTTATCGAAAATCCCAGAGAAATTTTCTTCTTCTTCCCTAAATAAAGAAGACGAGTTTTTCTTCTTTTTTGTTATTTGATTACCTAAAATATAGAGATCCTGTAGAAGGGATATTTGACTAGAAATCAGGATTTGATTGGCTGAAGATTTTC
Source organism: Papaver somniferum (assembly GCF_003573695.1). Lineage (NCBI taxonomy): Eukaryota > Viridiplantae > Streptophyta > Magnoliopsida > Ranunculales > Papaveraceae > Papaver > Papaver somniferum. The sequence continues at coordinate 227,816,217 of NC_039358.1, forward strand.
TCAAAAGATTTTCAAGATTTTTTTTTTGAGGGATGAATGGTTGAGTGAGGTAGATGAGCAGATCATATGGTTGTCAGTGAATCTTAAATTCGTTCCATATAGGTAAATCTTCCTTGTTAAGAATTATTTTGGATGAGAATTTTCGATTTTTGAGGAGAAGAATATTCACCCATTTGTAAAGAAGATATGAACAGAAAAACCCTAGTTTTAAAATCAGATAAAACAAGCTAAGGAACCATTTCGAATTTGGTTAATCTTCAATTTTTTGGCGCCATGTAAATCAAAAGGGAAAAAAGCTGGGCGATTTTTTCCCCGCTTGATCTTTCATTTTCTCTCCTATAAATACAGCCCCAAAGTTCTCAAGTTTTTCTCACAAGATACTGATTGAAGGTACTTTCTCTCTAGATCTCACATTAGTCTTCAATTTCATATATGCAAACCCTAATTTTGTAATTCTTTGATCTCCTAATATTCTTTAAGGTTTGCTCTTCCCCTTTATGTTCCTTTTGTATTCTGTTGTTTGAAAAAGATATATATGCATCATCAAACTTTCATGTTTTTGCCTGTGGTTTCTTAGTTGTTCTTTTAATCATGGTGTTGTTTCATTGCCCAGCAGCCCAGGTGAAAAATGGCTAACAACAATGAACAACCAGCTCAAGCAACTTCATCTTCTGAGGGTACCTATTACATTTCCTTTTCTTTTCTTTTTGGTCTTTTACTTCTGTAGCATTTATATTGCATCAACTTAAAATAATATTGTTTTTCTAGATTGAGAAGAAGTGGGTTGCGTACATGGTGTTTGAAAAATTGTCTTAATATGAATATTGCTAATTGGAGTCACCATGAATGGGTATAATGGATATTTGGATTCTTCTCTAATTTTACATGATATGTATGAATTGGGGGTTTTGATTTGTGGAAAAAAATTTCAAAAACTATAATCTTCTTTCAAAAGTTTTAATTCACAATCATTGTCATGTGGATGTCTAATTTATGTAGTTTCTGAAATATATTATACGGATTACACTTAACTATAGATGGGTCTTTGTTGTATTTCCTCTTAAATGACACTTCTGTGGTTATTTGTCTGTTTCGTGCAAACCTTGTTGTATTTCCTCTTAAATGGTTGTCCCTTGTTGTTTGATTTTGTTTTGTGGAGTTAAGATTATTTACAGTGTGCTGGTTAGCGCCCCATGTTTGGTTATGCGAAGATGAAAATCAATTGTTTTATGAGTACTGGTATCTCATGAACATATGTACTTATATCATGCATTAAACTCTAAAAGTATGTATGTAGATGATGTTAATTAGGTGAGACTAGACCAATTACACCTAGATAGTTTCAATATGTGCCATACAATCTAGTGCCAGTCAGTTCCCATGGTATCTGATAACATGAATATGTTGTACGCATCCCAGGAAAAAGAAGAAAAAAAAAAGCACAAAATGATCAGCAGTCATAAGTGACCATGCGTAGTTTTGAGTTAATGCTATTTTTTTTCTTCTGGCATTAGGGCTTTTTGACGACCATTAATACTGATCCTATTAATGCTGGCTTTCTGTGGTAGTGCTCAGATCATCTGGTTGCTTGTTAGTGTTTTCTATTTTGGTGAAATTCAGGATTTACGATGTCGTATTTCTAAGATTGAGTTAGATTGAGCTTGTTTTTCTTAGTAAAGTTTGTGTTTCTTATGATTTTCAGCTAGAGACTCTGCCTACACTGGTTAATGGAGTCTGGTCAGAGGATAATGCTTTGCATTTGGATTCTACTTCACAGTTCAGGAAGTTACTATCCATAGGTAATTGTTTTTTGGTGGTTTAGGGGTGTTTTTGTTGCACTGCTGTATTTTCTTGTACTGGAGATCTTATTTTGTGTCTCTAAATTGTTCATTAGAGAGAAGCCCTCTGATTGATAAAGTGATCCAGTCAGGTGTAGTTCCTCGTTTTGTTCAGTTTCTTTAGAGGGAGGACTTTCCACAACTGCAGGTGAATGTTTACTCTATAATTGAGTTGTTTTTTCTTCTTCCTTACACCGGAGTGCAATTAATTATCTGTTCTTTTAATCATGGTGTTGTTTCATTGCCCAGGTGAAAAATGGTGAACAATAATGAACAACTAGCTCCAGCAACATCATCTTCTGAGGGTACCCGTTACTTTTCCCCTTTTTCTTGTTTTTGGACTTTTACTTCATTAATCTCCATAGTTAGATTGGTAGTTTTGATCCCTTTTAGACTTATGTATGGAGCTTGGTTGACTTCACAATTCTGTGTGCTATCCGAGACTTAGTTAGCGTTATTTATTTGAGTTGGTAATGTTCTTACTTAAACAGTTAAAAGTAGCATTATGCACTTTTAAGTCAGTAAAAATCACAAAACATAATTTAGGTCTGCAATTTATAACTTTTTTAGCTAGGTTAACGCAACACTCACAAAATGTGAGTATTTAAGGTTTTTTCCTTTTTGAATAACTCAGATCACCTTGTATATGTGTCGGTAGGTCATTTTGGTAGCTTACTTGGCCCCTTCCTTCTCTAACTGCAAGCAGTAGTGTTTGAAAGTTCTTTCTGTTACTTGGAGTCTGAAAACTAAGTTTAACAACAAATTGATTTCCATCTTTTTCATCTCTTTAGTGCTTACTTGTCCCAATAATATGCCTTGTTGTAAAATATGTGTAGGGTACCACTTTTGTAGTATTCACATTAAATGGGTTTCCGATGAAGCTCGCATCGAATGGGTGAGTATAGACAGTATTAGTGTTACAGTTTGTGTTGTATACGTCTAAACCAAACCACACCCAATAAATATTTGTAATCTCTTGTATAGTTTTATATCACTAGAATTAACCTACTAGTTTGATATTCTGGTTCAGTTTCTAATTATTCTCTCTTTGATGTATCTCTAGATAGGACACGATGAATCAGCTAATGCATCAAGGCATCGAAGTGGGAGCTGCAGCACCCACTGAGGCAGAAGTATGTGCTCAGGTTTTAAAGAAAAAGCAACGACGACGTGTTCTTTGACCATTGTTTCTAACAATGAAGGAATTCATGAAATGTTATAAGCGCAGGCTGATAGAATTCAAGCTCATGAAGAGCAAATACGCGCCTAGAATGAGGAGATCAAAAAGATGAAAGAAGACAGCGAAAGGGTCATAAGAAACATGCATGATATGATGATGCGTTCTCTCGGGTTGAACAACATTACTGCTAATGTAACTGAAAGTTGAATGCGGTCACATTAATGTTTTAGTCTTGGAATTTTTTTTTTCTTCTCTAGTAGTGATGTTTATCTATTTATTTATTGCTGGAGTTTATTTATCATATTTTTCAAGTTTGGATCTTGTATAAAAAAATTATTTTTAATGGGTAATTATTTTTTATTCAACTTATATTATTTATTTAAATGTTTATTTATTTATATTTATTTTTGTGTAATTATAAATCTAGGCTAGTCATCAAAGAAAAATGGTGACGAGTTTGGTATGATGAGAAAATAGTTATGGTGACTTTGTCCCAAAAATTATTTTGGAGACGATTATATGTGCAGGTAAAGTTGTTTCGGAGACGATGATATTCGTTATTGAAATGACCTACAGAGACAATCCTAATTGGTCATTATACGTATTTTTAAAGACGACTAAATTTTGTTATTAATTTTTTTATTTTGAGATGAAAGTTATTCCGCTGCTAAATCATTATATTTTCAGAGATGAAACGGTTTCGTGGCTAAAATTATTTAGCTGACGAATTTGTTTCTTCACTATAACTATATTTTGAGACGAACAAATTTCGCGGTTAAAACTGTTAACGTGATGATCTTGTTTCTTCGCTATAAGTACAGTTTGAGACGAACAAATTTCGCGGCTAAAATTATTTTATGTGACAAATATTTTTCTTCACTATAAGTATCTTTTGAGACGAACGAATTTCGCGGCTAAAGCTATTTTAAGTGATAAAATATTTTCCTCAACAAAATTACCAAGAGTGACAAAATTCTTCATCAAAAAATTAGTGAACAATGTCCATTTTATTTGCTCACGGAAAGATAGTTTTGGTGGCAAAAACACTTATGTCGCTAATTAAAAAAATTCGGTGACGATTTCTTAAGGACGTCACAGAACACTTTCAACGACTCGCTATAGGTGATGAAATTTTTTGCGCCGCTGAATTCTTTCGGCAACGAAGAAATTGATTTTCGTGACACAATATTTTGCCACTAAAAGCGACTTTTCTTGTAGTGCTCTAGTGGCGAGATTTTCGCAATATTCATAATTTCTCTTCCATCATTATCTCTTGCGAACACTCTACTCAAAACATTATCATGAAAATCTTCAATTGTCTTATATGAATGTACGATAGAGTGACAGAATAGATTTTTTGCTTTTGCACCAACTTCTATGTAGAATGTTTCTTTCTTTTTCATCGTATTCATTTTGTGATGTTCTGGTGGTGGTGACAGTGGTTGAGATTGTGGATGCCCTACCAGAAAGTCGTTTAGTTTTCCTTGGTCTATCATTCTCAAAATAATTCTTTTTACATTTCTGCAATCATTTTTGGTATGTCCATGAAAATGATGATAAGAACAAAACTCATGACTTCTGTGGTTTGGAGGTGGTTCCGTTCCCATGTTCCATGGTGTTGGTATATTCTCCATCAAGATTATAGCTTCCCATATCTTCTCCACACTTGCATTTAGAGGTGGCATCTTGATTTCTTCCCATACTACCTTGTGACGTCCTTGTCCTCTATTATAGTTTTGTCTTTGACCTCCATAAGTTTCTTGCTGTTGATCGAGCCTTTGAATCTTGTTATTTCCTCTACAATTGTAGAAATTTCTTTCTCTTTCATACTCTTCTTGATCTCGGCTTCCCATAGCTACCAGTTTCTGTTGATTGTTACTTGTCACCTTCTCTTGTTGTACTTGCGAAGTATTCGCCACTGTGTTTATTAGCTTGGGTAATAAGCTTGCATTCGCTGTTTGTGAGCTGGTGTTCGCAACTGGATATGATTCCATTTCATTTTGTCTTTCCTCTAGAGCAATGTATTCTTCTTGAAGTTCCCGCAATTCAGTCATTGTGATCGTATTCTTGACTCTGAAAATTTGGACATACAATAGGTTTGTTGCGAACATATCATTGATAAATGATAATATAAGATATCTCTCATCTACACGGCCAGCCATTTCGCTACACATAGTTCTCCATCTTTTAGTCAGGTGTTTCAAACTTTCTCCAATCCTTTGTTTTAATCCAAACACATCTTCTATACCAGGTCGCGAGGAATTATTACTTATATACGCCCCCAAGAATGTAGTCTGCAAATGATTGAAGGAGGTTATTGTGTTCTTTGGTAGACCTTCAAACCACTTTAACGCCTCCCCTGTTAAGCTGGATGCGAAATATTTGCATAATACGGCATCATGATTTTCCCATTGTAACATGCACCTCACATAGGATTTAATGTGTTGAATTGCACAAGTTGTTCCATCAAAAATGCTGGTTATTGCGGGTAAATTGCATTTCGGTGGTATTCCTCCTAATTGTACTTCCCTTGTAAATGGAGTTTTCGCAGCCTCTTCTATTGCTTCATCCATTTGTTTTCTACCTACTTCTCCTCTATTATTTAGCATTCCTCTCATTTCTTCTAATTCTTTCAAGATTTGTGTTATTTATACCTGAATCTTGATCCATTGGTCTCTTTAATTTCGCCTCTCTTCTTCTGCGTTCATGTCTATCTTCTCTCGCAAAATTTTACATTTCTTCTTCATTATCCTCATCTCGTCTTCTTCTGCGATTCTCTTCCTCATCTCTATCTTGAATTCGCATGTGATGATGCCTTTCATTTTCCCCTCCATGATTTTGTTCATTTCTTATCGATTCAACTCGCTGTCTTTCAGCCATCCTCTTTACTCTATCATACTCTTCATTGAGATTATCGTTATTCCGGTTTTGTGTACGTCTTCTTTCTCGATTGTCATGATTGTTCTGGCGAATTGTCTCCTGAAGCTCTTGTTCTTCCATTTCCTCTCTCAATCTTTCACTTTCGCAAATTAAACGTGCTTGTCCAGCATAATGTCTTTCAATTTCTTCTTCAATTGTCTGTTGATTTCTTTGAGCTTCTCTCACATGTAAAATTCTTCTGCCTTCCTCTCGATTTCCTTCGCCATCTTGGTCATTTCGTCCCTGATGTTGTTCGTTCTCTTGATTTCCACCATTTTTCCCATCATCAAAAGTTTCATTTTGTGGAACGTAACGATCATCAGCTCTTTCTCTATTTTCGTGATATTTTTCAGTAGGATTTGTTATTTCTTCTTGAATATTGTTTCCAGCATTGATTGTGGGTGAGTTTCGCCTCCTTTCTCTTCTAGTTGATCTTGAATATGATTTTGTAACACTTCTCGATCTTCTATTCTGTAGTCTTATATTCTCCATCCTTAATTCGTGATTTTTCCTTGTTAAATTTGCACGTTCTTCTGCCTCAACTCTTCTTTCTTCATGTATTCTTCGTCTCAACGTTTCTAATGCTCCAATTTCCTCATCTCCATGAATCATTCCTTCATCTGCTTCTTGATTTCTCTCTTCCTGTCTATAATTTCTGTTTTGTTGCTCTTCTTCTACTTCTTTTGCCGAATTTGATTGCCAAGTGTGTATGCTTATCCTATCATAATCTGTATTCCTCCCTTGAACTAGTGTTTGTTCAATTGGTGGTTGAATTTGATTTTCTCTATTACTTCTCATTCTAGTAGATTCTCCCATTTCACTTCTTTCTCTTCCAGCAATTCTTTTGCTTCTTCTAACAGTAGTCGGTTGTTCGGATGTATTTCTTCTTCTAGCCATTTCTTCAATGTTAACAATATTGCAAGAAATTATGGAAAATTCTTAATCAATCACTCTAAATTTTCACAAATCTCAATATCAATCTTCAACTTTTTCTAAAATAATCTTCAAAACTTCCCTGTTTCTAGCGCCATTATGTAGTTGCAGGAAATCCTACACTACACCCCTGATATGATCTCACTATTAATCAACTCATTTTTAGGTTTATACTTTTAATTTTATTTATCAATATCTGAATGTTCTTACAAGAAAAGATAAAGAAATCAAGAATGATCTCTGCTCTAGACTTTCTCTCTCCTATTTACTTGTTTCTTACCCAAAAAAGATCTCTCTCCCTCTTTACAACTCGAACGGCTATTTATAGGAAAATACATGGTGAATGACAGCTAATCTGTCCTTTATTTTCGGGTATGGTCTGCGATATTCTCGCAACCTTACAAATGTTAATTTCGCAAACTCTATAATTTCCGCATGACTATCATATCTTTCTTGTGATCTCAGCTGGCGTCATTTATTTTATCATTTCCGAAATTGTTCTGCGACGCTGTTGTGCTATGTCATTGGTAATTTCGCTGAAACATTATCGTTGCGAGATTCTGATCCTACACATAAATTCATATTTATTAAATTTCTCTCAATCTAATTCTCTCATGTTTCACTCGTACGATCCTTTCTTACGACTTATCTAGAACAACACGAGGTGTAATGTAACTATCCCAAACCATTATTACCGACTTCACATCAATTTGGCAGCAAGGCAAGCTTTGTAGAGTTTTTTTTTTCTTTTCGCGTATTTTAATCAGCTAAAGGCATAGTGTTAACATACATCATTTTGCTACTTGATGCAGGGGTGTCATAGAATGTTTTGATTTCAATAGCATCGGAAATCGTGAACCTATAGGGTGCCAAAATTGAACCTCTTTTTCTTTTAATTGTATGGTTGTTTTCATCTTGATTTGGCGGGAGGACACCATTCATATGCTTCCATTTCTTACTTTTGTTGGAGGCCATAAAAGCATTATCTGGTCTTCTTTTGTGCTCAGTTTCTTCATTTCACAACCTGGTTTTAGATTTAACAAGTTAGAAATCCAACTAAGGAGTCTTTATGTTTTCACAGGTGCAACTAATAAGGCACAAGAATTAGATGATGCTGCTTTTCACATACTGGTTAGGATGAAACTATTATGATTCATTACAAGTCATCTTTTTACATTACAAGTAATATATGAAATGGTAACTGTAGTTTAATCTCCAATGTTGAATAGGTGAAGAATATTTATGGATCTCTACCAGATGAAAGTTTGAGGTGAATGCTTTTCAAAAATAAACTTAAAAGTCAAGCAATTTCTATACCAGGTAACACTGTTCACACGTCACTACGATACTACTTGAACATGCAACCCATTTTATTTGCAAAATGTTACCTAATAAAGCTCTAGGATAATCTAACTACCTTCAATTCTCAAATAGGTCTTTCTTTATAACAGTATTCTTATTTGGTTGGTTCTTATTCTTTCTATAGGAGGAGATTGGAAAGACTTGTAAAAGAGACACAAGGTAAGCATCAGCTACTTCCAACACGCCAACCATACTACACATTCTAAAATATCATTCGTTCCTTCAGATTCAAGACTCTTATCATGTAATTCACATGCATAGGTTATTCCAGAAGCGATATGCAAACCTTGTGTGAAGAAGCTTCTAATGATGCCAAATAGAGAACTTGGATCAAACATTTTGACAGTGAAGGCTAATCAGGTACTATTTGAACTTCATTTGGGATTTTTATTTTGTTTAATTGCAAGCATTTGAAAAACTAGTTGGACAAGTTTTTTTATCGTCAACTTTAAGCTTCCCCATTTACTCCTATACATTTCAGATTGCATGGTATCCTTTCCAAATCTATAAGACTTAAGATTGACTAAGAGGTCATAGGGTACAAGTAAACTAGGTCACACTAATGTTATAAAATTATAATTAAGATGGGTGCTCCCTGGACAACTTCATTTACTTCAGTACCCATTTTTCCTTCTATAGAACATGTAGATTTGTAGAATACAACAACCAATTTGCACGTAATGTTTGTTAATTGGCGTCGTGAATGTTCCCTTGTTTAGATATGGGGAGCCTAAGGAGCAATGTCTCTGAGATTTATAGAAAAATAGTAGGGTGTGCAGGTTGAGAAGCAGGTGCAGAAATCTGCAGGGGCAGGATCAATTTTCTTTTGGTAGCTGATAAAATTTTGCAACAGATATAAATATTGGTGACAGTACCGTTGCTGAAAATCCAGCAATTGGCAACGCATATAAATGTTTCAAAGGCAAATATGATGTTATCCTTTTATGCGGGACCCACTGGCACGTGGCCAAACCATAAGGAATATGGGTTGCTTATAAAAGGAAACTAGTAACCCGTGCTACGCACCGGGAGTATAGTCTTTTGGTTTGGGTGAACATTAGTCCATTGTCTGAGCTGTGAGCCAATGCTAAGTTGCCTGTTAAGTTTGCTTGATCATATAAGGTGCGCAAATTGCTGTTGTAAGTCTGGAGATATGTGAATTTATCAACTCAAGTCATGTTAATTGAGTTGCACCCTGTTTCATAGGCTGTGAATTTCATCGCTGTTGCACCCTGTTTCACCTGTAGTGCAGACCGCGTCATCAACAGAAGTATTACCAAATCTCTTGCTCATGTTTGTTTTGGCTCCAATAGCATTTCTAGCATTTTCAGTTTCTCCCTGCATTGTTTAAAAGTAATATTTTAATTAGAGGTTCTCACCAAAAGAAGAAAAAAAAACATTAACCGTTTGACTGAATGTATTCTTTACCTGTGTGCATCACTTGAGCTTTTGTTCTTTACCCTATTCATGAAGTTTGAACTCTAAAACTGGGCATTATCTTTCATGAAAATCCTTTGTAAGGAGGGAAATTAAAGATTTCCAAGAACATTTCCAGAGTAATTCCTACAATGACAACCAACAAATTTCCTAGTGATGGATTATGCGACTGAGACCACCCCAACAGTTCAGTTGATGTGCCACACCCAACGAAAACTTTGATATTCACCCTGCAACATCATAGAGTAGAAATCATACCACCATATCATTTGAAAAGAAAATTTAAAACGAAAATATACATTTAGAGTAACGAAGGGAACCAAAACGACAGAAACATATTGTGCTTTCATTCGGTACAGCTCTGGTTCTCAAATAGGTGGCAGTACTTGATCTGTGAAACTGACCTATTTTTCATAAGGTCACGACTAAGATACTCCACTTTATATGTGAGACAAAGCTAGTTTACGACATGTTAAATTTAACGTATTCATAAGAAAATAGACATTTGTGTAAAATATATGGGTAGTCACATTTGAGATAAGAGAAGAAGCTATCGTGACTCTAGATGCTTCATCCCCATTATGGTAGGTCAAACAGGCTACGTCCGACGTTATGGTCACTGTCATTAGTCTTTTAGATAAAGTGTGCCTGTAATTAATAATGAAAAATTAAGTTAGGTGGTCTACGACCTATTGCTAAAACATGCTATTTTTTCTAAGATACCTATCTAAGGAAACCCAACAAAGATGTATACCAGTAATTCAAGTGATCATATCATGTAGAGACTTCAGCTTGCTCTGTCAGTATCTATATATGCTAACAGCTTCCTTGAAAACTCAAGTTCAGACTAAATGCTTTACTGATAGGAAGAGATTTCTGCACCATACATGGAACTTATAAATGTATGGAGGAAAAGGGAAAAAGAACTCAAAGAAATTGTGCATTGGGGAACTTACCAACACCCAAAAGCTGAAAAGGGACACCTGAATGGGAAACAGTACCAGGTGAGGTTGCAAGAATAAACCCTCATCCTCTTCCATGAAACATAACAGATTGTAGTCTTCTACCCTCACTCTCTTCCATAAGAGTAGAGATTCATTTAAAAGATAGTAATTACAAATTTTAAAAATGGACCTGTAGTTGATAACCTCCATGCTGCTTTGCAATTTCCATCACCGGTTTATCTCCGAAGGTGGGTACATCCAATTCATCACTGGTTGAAAGTCGAAACGTCCATAACTTCGTCCACCTTGCAAAGCAATACAAAAATAAGGAAAAACACATATGCATGCATAATTGGCTAGTTAAACAACTAACTTTTCTTTTGATTTCTTGAATACGAATTCGAGAATCTTTAGAATCAGGTATGAAATGAGAATCAACACCACCTGCAGTTATAAAAAATAAGGCACCACATTAAATTACCTTTATTTGGTCATTGATAATAACAGAAGAGAAAACACCCCTGTGGCAGTGAACTACAACTCTTTATACACATTTGACTCATTTCTGCTGGCATTTCCACAAACAGTGAGAATGCATCAAGAAATAATCCAAAAATCCCAATTGAGAATCAAATTTATAAACCCAAAAACAGTGAAACGGAAAATGTGTACATTCAAAGAGGTTCATTCAATCAATTGGTACGAATAATTGAAAATAAAAATTGAGGAAAAAATCCAAAACCATGTAACGTAAGATTTTAATTGATCAAAACTTACGTTAAAATTGTGATTCCTTCTCTGCATAGTTGGTTTTGATTGAAGATTTCTTGTCAAGAAGTGCTTACTAAATACATGAAGCTATATTAAAGCGGAGAAAACGAACAGAGTAGGAATTAGTTTGTAAGTTCAGTTGTTTTTTTGTTTTTGTTTTTGGGATTGTTGTCAATTGATGTTAAGTGGTGGAGGAAGTGGGGTACTGGGGTTAAGCCGTTAAAGGCTTAAAGTGGATTAGAGGCGTAAATTAAGTATCATAAAACCATTTAGTGCTAATCTTGTAGTGTCAGAATCACTCACGGAATTTCATTTCCTAATACTCTCGCCATAGTTATTCACATCAGCTTTTTGTGGGGTTAGATACGTTGTTGTATTTAATTAAAGCGACGCATATATAAGTTGATTTATTAAGATAAGCAACTTTTGCAACAACATATAATCCGTTGATATTCGTAATTTAAGCAACTTTTGTACAAGTTACAAGAAATTTATGCGTCGTGTGGTCAACGTACATCAGCGTTGCTGAAATTCATAGCAACTATTATAAACGTGACAAATTGGGCATTTTGGTGTAGTGTCATCTGATATGTAAACTAGAAAAAATCTGGAGACAACTAAATTTCTCATTATCCTTCAAAATTAACATTTTCGACGACAATGCATGGAAAACAATTTTGACTTTACCAACAAGTAGGGAGTGAATACAGTTAACTCAGGATACATGTAAGCTCCAATTCTTTTGGCAAATAAACAAACCCAATTCACTATAGTAATCAAAGGCACATACAGAACAAATTGACCACTTATATATATCGAACAACACCAATAAAAAAAATCCATAGTTTAGAATTCTAGTAATTGTTGAAATGTATGCCTGACAAACATCTTCAGCAATGTTGAGACCTTCAGCTTTAGTAGATGGTTTAGCAGAAACAACCTTGCAAACAACTACAGAAAAGTGTAAGAGTTGTTGTTTTCTTGGAGGAGATGGTTTTATCGAGTTAATATTGAAAGAAGATTGAGATAGTAGTAATTGGGTTTTAGAAGAAGGAGAAGGAAATCATAATTTAAATTTGGGGATAGATGTCAATGGGTTGGAAGAAAGAGGAGAAGCCATTGTTGTTGTTGAGGATGGCTATAAGTACCATAGACATCATCTTCATTTTCTCCCTTCACGTTTCCGGTAGAGATAAAAAAAATTTGTTACAACATCAAAATCATATGTGACCCAAAAATTGGTACGATGTACTCCCTCCGTTCCTTTTTAATAGGCTGGTTTTGTTTCTAGAGAAATTTAAGGAAATTAAGAGAACTAATCATTGAAAGTGGTCCTCATGACACTTGTCAATAAAAGAAGTGAAATGAAATGGTCCCCATGACACTTGTCAACAAAAGAAGTAAAGTGAAATGGTCCACATGACACTTGTCATCAAAAGAAGTTAAGAAAAAAGTGGTCCCACAAAATTAAAGTAACATTTGACTTTCCCAATTAGGAAACCAGTCTATTTTTTGAAACATTTTTTTATAGAAACCAGCCTATTAAAAAGGAACGGAGGGAGTAGTATTATTCTTCCATATCCTGTTTGGCGGTCCAAGAAATGGTTAAATTTTTGGAGTCTTAGGGTCTGTTTGGGAGTTTGGAAACGGGATAACATATCTTGGAAAGTTTATCTTAGTTTAATTTATGATAACCTTGTTAATGGTTTGTTTTACTGGTGTTTGTCTAAAATTCTATCATATCTTGGGCTAGGTTAACTTGTGTTTGTTTGACTACAGAAATAGGTTAATATGAATAATTATTTCTTAGCCAAATACTTATTTTAAAGGAAAATAATTGTCTAATTCAGCTAAGAATACAGGTATCCCAGATATTTAGAAAAATACCTTAAACTCACTTTTCTAGCTTCCTAAAAACAAGGAAAGTTCAGTAATCCTTATCCAGGATTGGAATTGCAGTGAGACAAACACATTTTAACAATTTTTTACTGGATAACCCAACCTAGGATGGAATATCCAGGATACCAAACACGACCTTAATTATCTAGTTAGTCCCAACCCAAAACACCATTATATGACCATTACTAGCCCTTAACCCGTGCCTTAACGGCACGGGCCTTGATGTTGGTTCATATTTCCCGAATACTTATCAACTCCTTCTTGTCTGATGTATGTTAAATCTGGCTTGGTCATAGATATCGTAGGGATATCTCCTATTTTTTTTTCTCTATTCTATCGGGTAAACAACTAATGTTGTTAACACACTCCATTAAATTAGAAATGCTTTCTAAAATTATACGCGTTGTCGTCATATAAAATTCAGAAAAATATGTACTACAAATAATTTTATAGGGAGTTTGTACGCGTTTAATATCATAAATTAAGAAGATAAGTTCACCTTCCTTTCCCCATTTCCAATTTAAAAAATATGTACATAATTTGTACTTTCTCAGACCTTTTTTTTTTACTTATTGGTATATATGCTATTGAAATTTATTTGTGGAAATATATATCTTGATTTGTAAGACCATATATATACTTTTATGTTGCGAAGTCTCTTTGGCAGATAAGTGGATATGGTCACCTCCAGAATCATCAGCGCTGGCCTCTTTGGAAGCCGTTTGCTGTAACCATTTCATGGCATTTTATGGTCAAGGAGTATGCGGCTTAATCGCAATATGTAATTTTTTGGGGAGAAAAAGAAATTTCAAAACCGACTAATATGTAATTGGGGAGGCAAGATTGAAGTTCCCTTATTGTCATGCATCTTTTAATGATCGAGTACATCTTTTTTGTTACTGAGCTGATTTGTAAGACCATATACTTACTTTGCAAAGTCGCTCATACAATCCGGTCATCTCTTACACCTGACAATAGGTGTCCATTGTCGCCTCTAGAATCGCCAACCTCTTTGGTAGGCGTACGACATAACAATCTTTACTCTTTTCAATGTGGAGTAGTCTGGTAACCAATTGGTCCGGTCTCGCTTCTTTTAATTTATATTACCTCCGGTGCTTTTGTACACTCAGAAAGAACAAATTATAAATAACCTGATCTACCAGCATTCGTGATGGTCATCGTAATGTCATTTTTTGATTTTTCATTCTTAACCGAATGTCAATCCGGAGAATTGCTATAAATAAGAAGACTAGAACACGGAGACGTTATAACCTATTCAAGAAAACCGAACAATTATAGAGTAAAACACATTAGTCGGGGTGCATTATCCGAAGCCATAACATTTGCTAGCGTCTTTGTTTTTTTTTCTGCCAAATGTGCAATATTATTGATTTAATTTTTGCCAAAAGTGAAATCATCTGCTTAGGAAGTTGAAATACGTTAGCTTTGTGATGCTAGTGTTAGAAAATTTCCTTCAAAACCACTATGGATTCAGATCAATATTGGGAACATAAATTATATTATCATATCAACACGTTTACATAGGGGATAAATCAGATCCGCCAATGCCACCGTAGATCATGCCCAAAGGGACTAATGCTGAAATGCAAAAAATAAAAAGAGGAAATTACACGTCAACAAAATGCAGTAAGGGAAACACATCAGAATAAAATGTAGAAAGGGAAACACACCAAAAAAAAAGTTCATACATACAAAGATATGAACATTGTATATTATCCCAGGTATTGTTCTATTTGGTGTAAGGCTTCGTAATGCTTAATCTTCGGCAATGGTAGATGCCGAGAAACCTTTGGGAATTTTCTGAAGGCAGGATTTCTTGCGAGGTGGATCATTACCGGCCACAGTCTCGTCTTCAGCACGGATGATTCTGGTATTCTGGGCAGATATGGTTGGAGTTGGTGCTGCAGGGAGCGAAGGCAGCTTTGCTACAGTGAAGCTTGGGGTATCAAAATTTCTAGGATAGAGGATTTTGCGTACCTGTACAAAACAATTGAGCACCCACGGTGACTCATCCATCTCCCTAAAACCTAACGCACATGTGCATAAAATGAGTGTGGTCTGGATAACCATGACCATTGATTTATCTTTCCCTAGGATAAATCTGGACCACCACTAACACATGCAAAGTTAGCCAAATTATGATTTTTAATAGTAAAATAAAATATAATAGATTTTAATATAAAAGATAATATAACAAAAACAACAAAAAATAGAAAAAATAAATAGAAGACTTAATTTTGTTAAATCTAAGTTTTATACATGACGTTTGTGGTTAAAAATTAAAAGCACGCCCAGCTGCGGGGGGTGGCAACCGTGGTATCAGGTGATTTTTTTGTGGTGGCGTGTGATAGCCAGGATTTTCGGACTTCTAGCGGACACAGGTTCGACCTTGTGGGTCAGGTCCGATCCAACTAGCAAGTCCAAATTTCCGGACCACCACTCGTGGAGGACCAGATTTTCCGTTTTAAAAGATTTCAATAAATAAAATAAATAATTCAAGCTCAATTAAATTTACTAAATGAAATATGATTTTACTTTTAAAATTACAAAACTTTCAAATGATTTTACAAAAATCCAAAGTATCAAATTAAAACAAAACAACGCTTCGATTAAATTTAAAACGCGATACCCAAATCTTCGTGACATATAATAATTTCTTGTCAGGTAGTCTTTCTGCTTCTCTGTGGAAAGGGACGAAAAGGGGTGAGCAACCAAAACCTAGTATGAAGTTTCCAAAATAATAGAGTGCATCGAAAAACAAACAAATGCAACAAATACAATAATTAAAACCATGCACGAAAGTTCACAACACTACTTACACCATTCTCAACCACAAAAATTTAACGTTTTCTTACCCTTAATCTAAAATTATTTATTAATGGAGATACAAATTTATTAACTTAATTACGGGAAAATTTATAATGAAAATAACAATAATTCTTTTCAGCCCACCGGTCAATCCCACCTTCAAACCCACCGCTGAGGTGGCAGTACGTTGCTTGACTTTTATTTCTCGTTCTTCGTTTCATTCAAGTTCTGGATCCTAGTTAGCAATTCGGGATACGGGTAGTAGTTCGGGACGGCATACATACGAGAATTATACGGATTCGGTCAAAAATACGATCAACGGTTCGTTGTTCGGACAGTAGTTCGGAACGACATACATACGTGAATATTCGTTTTATAAATGTGAGTTCGGCACTTAAAATTCGTCTTACATATATGATAAATTGATAAGTATTATGACCTTATTACGAGACTAATTTTATGTGTATATGATTTATAAGATGGAAAAAAATATTTTAGCGTGATTATTTAACAAGAAATAAATAATTTAATCGCATAAATGTATTTAAAACGAGTTTATATACTTTTAAACAAAAAGCAACATATAAAACACTGGTTAAACAACTACCAATTGAGAATTTTAACTGAATAATTATATTTAAATATAAAGTATATACAAAATCAAACAAAAACCAATCAACATAATTCTGGTCGAAGAGTTATCTATGGGAGTTATAGTTCGGAAATATCATTCGGATTCGGTAAGTTCGCATACGTTCGCGAATCATTCGTAAGGTCTATATAATCCGCGAACTAGGTTCGGAGTTCAAATAGTTTGAAATGTCATTCGGATTCGGGCAGTTCGGATACGTTCGCGAATTATTCGGGAATGATTCCGAGAATTACTAACTAGGTTCTGGATCATCCAAAAACTGCATAGAACATGAGCAGTTGAACAGATTCTAGCTTACAAATCTATCGTCCAAAAACATGTTCAAGATTTTAGCTTATAAATCTGAAAACAAATTAAAGAAAACTCATCCGAAAGGAAAATCTAGTTGTGTAAGTATTTAGGGATTATGGGAAATTCAAAAATAGAGATGTGACTGAGGATTGGGAAATCAATAATCGATTTATATTGGTACCCATAGATACTCTTATAGTGAGTAGCCGCACGACAAAAGTTTTTACAGAGAAAGATCTACTTAGGGTTTGGTGGATTTGGTAATAAAGTTTGCAAAAAAAAAAATATTGGCGAAATCGAATACCGAAGTTGCAATTAAGGGATTTCGGATGAATCAAAAGAGGGTTGAAAGAATATTTGCTAGAATTTATTTCTGAAATTGATTAAATTAGTCATCTGTGTTGCTGGTATATGATTTATGCCTAATGGAAGTTTAGATAAGCATTCATGAACATTTGCAGTACCATGATTCGATGTATTAACGGAAGGGTAAGGTGCATAGAAATTGATATTTTCCCTTCATGGATAAGAAGTTGCAGTAGTGTCCAATGAGTATGAAGTTATAAAGACACCTACTTCTTCCGGTTCTGAATAGTACAATCATTAAAAGTACTAGATAATCATCCGCACACGAAAGAACGGTGACAAAATTGAACACAGTTTTAAAATTTTGGAAACGGTATAGTAGACATAAATATATTACAAACAGTATATATTGTCAGCCAGAGAATTACGAACTCTTTTAGTAGAGCTAGAACACAAATGAACAAATTACTAAAACATCGAAAGTACATGATGATGGTAATGGTGTCCTTATCTTTAGACTGTCTGTACTTATATTTTTTATTACTGTCAGTCTCACATGTGTGTTGTACATGTGTAAACTAATCTGTTCTGACCACTGTTCTTACTACACGTGTATAGTGTAGATTGGTTTGTCTATATAAATGTAATGTCAGAGACAGCTCCTGTAATATCTTTTACTGTTTTCATTAAATGAAATATCATTACTTTTCACCTGTCATTATGGTACCGAAAGCAGGTTAAGTTTTTTAAGCTTTTTGATCCTTCAATGGTGATTTTTTCCTCATCTTCAACAAAACTTTGTGTCCTTTTTCTCTTGCGACGGTGATTCACAGATATACTCTTTGGTGAAGATCTTTTTTTTTCTCCGATATTCTTTGTTTTCCAATTCTTGCGAACTTTCTCAGATCTACTTTTCTTTTTTGAGTTTTTCAATTCGTTCTTTAATCAAGATTTACTCAAAATCTTGATCTGTTTGTTCATCATAATCGTTATTATCTTGATTTACTTTCATTTTTCTCTCAAATCTTGATTTCTGTTTTTCAATTTTATCTCAAATCTTGATTTCATTCAATGGATCAAAGACCTAATTTTCGCATTTCCACACTTCCGCTCAATACTATTGCTCATATAATTCCTTTGAAACTCAAGGATGATAATTTCATCACCTGGAAAGCTTTAATGTTACCACTTTTCAAGAAATTCCAGGTTGAAAAGTTCATCGATGGATCTTTTCCATATCCTGATCAAGGAAACACAAGAGCTCAACTAGCTGAATATCAAGATTGGATTGCTGAAGATACAACTCTTCTTCTTTGGATTCAATCAACAATTTCTGATTCTGTTATTGGTTACGTTGCTGGTGCTGATACTTCTAGAGGACTATGGCTTAGCATTCAAGAGAGATTTTCTCATACTTCTGCAACTCATGCGATTCAATTTCGTACCAAGCTTCAATCTCTCAAAATGAGCAGTTCTGTATCGAAATATCTAATGGAGATTAAAATCCTTCAAGATCAACTTGCAGCTGCAGGATCTCAAATTTCAGACACTGAAATGGTGGTAATTATTTTATCTGGCTTGCCTCTAGAGTAACATTCCTTTGCTACTTCTATTAGAATTCGTAATGATCCAATATCTAGCAAGGAATTGTTCAATCTGCTCATGAATGAAGAGATTGCTGAAAAAATACCAAAACTGATTCTGAAGCCAAAGCTTTTGCGGCTCAACATTATCAACAGTTCAAACCTACTTCTGGTTACACTCCTAGACCTTCATACTCAAACTCAGGTTTTCATAGAGGTGGATCAAGAGGTCGTGGTGGTCGACATCCAAATCTCAATTTCTTCTCAAGACCTTCTTATGGAAGAGGCACTACTTCTGAAATTGAACCTTGTCAAATCTGCAAAGGCAAGAATCATGATGCCACTGAATGTCACCAAAGGCTTAATTTCTCCTATCAAGGAAAACCTCCACCAGAAAATCTTCAGGCAATGTTAACAGCTGCAGATATTTTTGATGATTCTCCCTGGTATGCAGATAGTGGAGCTAACAATCACATCACTTCTAATGATGCTAATCTGACTAATTCTTCTCCTTATGATGGTGCTGAAATGATTTCAACAGCTAGTGGCCAAGGTATGCACATCTCTCATATTGTCCACTCATTAAAACATGTGAATGATCAATCCATTACACTCAATAACATTTTAGTTGTGCCAAAAGCCTCTCAAAACCTTTTGTCAGCTCACAAATTTACCACAGACAACCACTGCTCTTTAACATTTGATTCTTTTGGTTTTTATGTGAAGGACTTGACCTCTCAGAGGATTCTTTTGCAAGGGCCACATAAAAATGGTCTTTACCCTATTCAATTCAATTCACACACTGCTCCTGCTTCATACTCCAGTTCTCTCATCACCAGTGATATTCTACACAAAAGACTTGGACATCCATCTTTTCAAACCTTGCAAAGACTCTGCCATCAGTTACAACTACCTAAAGTCTCTAGCACACCTTTATTTTGTAATGATTGTAAACTGGGGAGAATGCACAAACTTCCTTTTAGTCTTTCTAGTACTGTCGCTACCCAACCTTTAGAGCTTCTTCATATGGACTTATGGGGTCCCTGTCATGTCAGTTCTCTTTCAGGCTCATACTACTATGCTAATGTTGTAGATGAGTACTCCAAGTATTGTTGGATTTTTCCACTAGTTAATAAATCTGATTTCAGACAAGTCTTCATTAATTTTGTCACTCAAATTGAAAACTTCTTTTCTTTGTCTGTTAAATGTATTAGAACTGATAATGGTGGTGAATTTACTGGCAATCTTCTTAAAGCTTATCTTACTCAAAAAGGAATTCTTCATGATTTTTCTTGTCCCAAAACACCTGAGCAAAATGGTGTTGCTGAGGTAAAACACAAACATATTTTGGACATTGGCAGAACTCTTTTGATTCAATCTGGTCTCCCTGCCATGTTTTGGGTAGAGGCTTTTCAAACTGCTAATTATCTAATCAATAGATTACCAGCAAAAGCTCTAAACTTTGGTTCTCCTTTTGAGTTTCTATTTCATAAGTCTCCTAATTATGATTTTTTGAAAGTTTTTGGTTGCTCATGCTTTCCATGGCTGAAACCATATACATCAAATAAGTTACAACCTAGGAGTAAGCACTATGTCTTTCTAGGCTATAGTCTTTATCACAAAGGTTATAGATGCTATGATTTCACCACTGGCAGAATATATATCTCTAGACATGTCTTATTTAATGAATCTAGTTTTCCTTTCAAAACTTTTTCATCACTTACTACTTCTGCAACTGTTCCATCCATCATTCCTACTTCTGATGCTTCTACTGCTCCTTCAATTCCTGAGTCAGTTCCTCCTCCAATACTCACTACCTCCACTCCCACACCTACAACTCAATTCATTCCTCATAATGATCATTCCATGATTACTAGGGCTAAGAGAGGTGTGTTTAAACCTAAAACTATGTTTTCCACTAAACATTTATTGCCTGCAGCTTACTTAAGTGATAAAGCATCTCCAGTTCCAACATGCTTTTCTCAAGCAATAAAGAATCCAAAATGGAAGGTCGCCCTTTTTTCAGGAACATGAAGCTTTACTAAATGCTGGTACTTGGTCTTATGTGCCTTCTTCTCCTGAGCAAAATGTAGTTGGCTGCAAGTGGGTCTTCATGATCAAATATAATGCAGATAGCTCACTAGACAAGCATAAAGCAAGACTAGTGGCAAAGGGCTTTCATCAACAACCAGGACTTGACTTCACAAAAAAATTTAGTCTTGTTGCTAAACCAACAACTGTGAGGATTGTTCTTGCTCTTGCAGTTCAATTCAACTGGACCATTACTCAACTTGATGTGAGTAATGCATTTCTCCATGGGGATCTGCAAGAACAGGTATTTATGACTCAACCACTTGGATTTATTAATCCGCAATACTCCAATCATGTCTGCCTACTTCATAAATTCATCTATGGACTCAAGCAAGCAACCAGAGCATAGTATGCTAAACTTGCTCAAGCTCTTATTTCTCTTGGCTTTGTTACCTCATATGTTGATACTTCATTGTTCATACACAAAGTTGGATCATTCATCAAAATTATCCTAGTTTATGTGGATGATATCTTACTCACTGGCAATAATCCAACTCATATGCATAATATTGTCACTCAACTGCAAGCTAGTTTTCCGATCAAGGATCTAGGAGACATACATTATTTCTTGGGCTTAGAAGTCAAGAGAAATAACTCTGTTCTGCATCTTTCTCAATCCAAGTATGCACTTGACCTATTGAAGAAAACCAATATGACTGGTGCCAAAGCATGTTCTTCTCCTGCCTCAGCAACAGTCAAGCTAAGCAAATCAGATGGCACTTTACTTCCTGATCCTTCAGAATACAGGTCAATTGTTGGAGCTCTTCAGTATTTGACATGGACCAGACCTGATATCTGCTATGCTGTTAATCAGGTCTGCCAATTCATGCAGAATCCTACCACTACTCATTTTGAAGCTGTCAAAAGAATTCTCAGATATATCAAAGGCACAATTGAGTATGGTATCAAATTCACAAAAGGTTCTTCTTTTTTACTGGGTTTTTCAGATGTTGACTGGGAAGGCAGTATTGATGACAGAAGGTCAACTGGTGGTTAGTGCATTTTTCTGGGTGAAAATCCTATCTCCTGGTCCTCTAGAAAGCAAAGTACAGTTGCTAGATCTAGCACTGAAGAAGAATATATGACTCTAGCTCATAGTGCTGCTGAACTTGTTTGGGTCTGCTTTATCCTCAATGATCTTCATATTCCACTACCTGATGTTCCCAGATTAGGTTGTGACAACATCAGCTCAATCTCCTTAGCTTCTAATCCTATTCAGCACAGTAAAATGAAGCATGTTGCTCTGGACTTTCACTTTGTCAGAGAACTAGTACAATCGAAAGCCTTGGATGTTTTTTATGTTCCCACTCTTGAGCAGGTGGCAGATATCTTCACCAAAGCATTACATGGTCCCAGGTTTGGCTATCTCAGAGACAAACTGCAAGTTCACAAATATGCACTTCAGTTTGAGGGGGTGTAATGGTGCCGTTATCTTTAGAGTGTTTGTACTTATATTTTCTGTTACTGTCAGTCTCACATGTGTGTTGTACATGTGTAAACTAATCTGTTCTGACCATTATTGTTACTACACGTGTATAGTGTAGATTGGTTTGTCTATATAAATGTAATGTCAGAGACAGCTTCTTTAATATCTTTTACTGTTTTCATTAAATAAAATATCATTACTTTTCACCTGTCATTAGATGGATATGCAGCCTATCTGTTCTTCTCCCTCTTTACTGTTAATAACAATTGGACAGGAGATTATGATGAATAGGTGAATAGGTTCAACGTTTACTAATCTTCCACCGACTTCGATGATGCATTGATCTGTTCAAAATACTAATGTTCGATGCGAATTTTTTGGATGATAGTGCTTGGTTGTTTTTTTTAACCAAAACTTGAAAGAAATGAACAAGGAAAAAACTCTTAGCTCTTGACCGAGAAAAATGTAAAAATCAACCCACATGAGCAGTGGGTTTATGGGTCGAGTAGAATTATTGTGAAAAAATTAATAAATCATTTATTATGAGCAATTAGTGAAAAAACATTATTATGGGAAATGAATAGGCTCGGGATCTCCCGTCCCCTTCTCCCATATCCCCCCGTGTCGCGCCAATCATAATAAAACACGTGTCAAGCATATACTCCCTCTGTTTCTGAAAGACCGTCCTCTATTCCATTTTCGTCTGTTTCAAAATTTTGTCCAGCTTCTGTTTATAGTCATATATTTCCAATGAACTCTCTGATATACCCTTAAATTTTTTATATTAAAAGATTTATTTTTAATGGCACCCGATTTGAATATATTAAATAAATTTGTATAACTAAGGAAACAAATATATCTTTCATTCTTTTTACAAGAATATATATTTAGATCCAAACATTAAATTCCATATAAACTTTATATACCATAAATTCGATATCTTTTGATTTTCCTTTTATATTTCGTATTTATAATCCTCCTAACAGTTTTAGATAGTTTTTATTGTTAACATTGTTATTAAAACAAACTAGGTAAGTAACTAAGGGTAGTCAAGTAATATACTATGGTCTCCTTAATATTTTGACAAAGTCAAAGCGAACTGTCTTTTTGAAACGGAGGGATTATACTATATCTATTACATATCAAGATATACCAAAATTAAAAATAATATTACTCATTTGTTACTTATTTTCCCGATTTCTAATAATATGAAATTAATTTAAATTATTTACTTATTTATTCGTGCATTTTTTTTGACTTGTTACCTTTTATAGAATGAAACAGTATTACGGAAAAATACTATTACTCATTTGTTAAGGCATTGTTTCCGAAAGACCGTCCTCTATTTCTTTTACGTCAGTTTCACAATTGTGTCCAGCTTCTATTTATAGTCATACTTTTCCAATGAACTCTCTAATATACCCTTGACTTCTTTATATTCATAAATCCATTTTTAACGTGACTTAATCTAAAATATTAAATAAATTAGTATAATCAAGGAAACAAATATACCCTTCATTTCTTTTAAGGAAATATATATTTATCTTTAAAAATTAAATTCCTTATAAAGTTTATACTTCATAAATTCGATATCTTTTAAATTTTCCTTTTATATTTCGTATTTATAATTCTCATAATAATTTTGGATAGTCTTTATTGATAACATTTTTATTAAAATAAAATATGTAAGTAACTAATGGTAGTCAAGTAAAATAGTATGGTCTCCTTAATATTTTGACAAAATCAAAGCGGACTGTCTTTGTCAAACGGAGGGAGTAATAACCAAGTTAACGGCATTATCATTAGAAAATAGCAGCGTTATGTCTTCTTCATCGTCTTGACTTTAGGGTTTTCATACAAGATTCATTCTATCTTTAAATCATATATACTATTGGAATACTATATTGGATAGACCATAAGTCAGATCCGAAAAAGAAAATCATTTATCAACTAACCTCTATCCCTAATTTATCCAAAGTTTAAAAGATAGATCACACAGTTAAACGATGAGAACTCATTGTTGCTTAATGGAGAATTTTCATTTTTGAACCAGAAAACAACAAATAGCATTTAATCAGATATTGGAAGCCGAAAAATGATATTCTTTGCGTAGATTGATCAATATGAAGATACAACATTGATTTTTTTTTTGTTTTTCATTTTCTTCGATTATTAGAAAAATAGCCGAGAATCTTAAGCCTTACTAAATTATTTTCATACCATTTTTTCTGCTGTAACTCAAAATCAAGATTAGATCAAGTACAAGATGGAAAAATATCATCAAAATACTTCCTGCTGTTATAGATAACTGTTCAGTTTTTGGATCCAGACCCGAATGAATAAAGTATTTATTATCAGCAATTAGTGAAACACTAATTAGTTAGACATTTATTATATTGGATTTTCCATATTTTAATGGGAGAAATTACAAGGCTAACTTAGTCAAACTGTGCTTTATATTTTTGATTTTTACTTTCCACTACTACTTATACGGTGTCATTTGTCCTGTTTGCCGTCATGTTGGGGTCTATGATAGACCTTGGGAGCCAGGTTGTGAACTTTAGACGGATGAGACTCCACTGTGCTAGTCACATGGTTCTCATTCATGACCCTAGTTAGTAATTATAATTTGCGAATCCATCCGTATCGACCGAATCCGTATATCATCCGTACATCTGAAATCCCGATTTAGTTTTGTGAATTTTCAGTCCAAAAAATCTAGACGTTCTTCTAGAGCAACTAAGTCAAATTATACGTGTATTTACGAATTACCAAATCGTACGGTCCGTATAATACTTTGCCACGTCATCACTAAATTATCATTCTTGATTATATTTTTTACTTTCAAAATATTACATATACCAATCTGATTCCAATACCACCAATTAACATGTTATTTACAGATTATAACACACATATCATATGTAAAGTTCATGTAAATTATTAAATCACAATATCTCAAGAGAGATTGTGTAAAAATGATATTTTTATAGGTATATGCGGAATTCATATCTCTAAAACGGATCATACAGGTACGTCTGCCGTTCCGTATTACTGCCGAATCACGAACCGTTGACCAAATTTTTAATCGAATTTGACTTTTACAAATCCGTATAATACTGTGCCGAACATTTCCCGTACCCCGAATTGCTAACTAGGTTCATGACTGCAAAAACTGGTATCTTCCAAAGCCTAATGCCACATTGTTTGTAAATAAATGCCATGAGGTAGGAAAGCAAGGTGTATGTACGGTATAGACACAATCCTAGCTGTGGATTTGTTGGTGGGATTACGCAAACAAGGGAAGATATTACAAAAATTTAACACTTGTTTTAAAGATAATGTCAAGATAATACACATTTCATTTTTATTTTTAACATTATTCGGTGTATTTTCAATCATACCTACAAAATAATGTAACAAAACCCAACTCATTACTCAATTTGAGTAAAAAAATAAACACATTGTGGAATGTCTGCAGGTACAAAAAGAAGTGGAATTAACAGAATTACCAAGACAAAATGAAAAACTCATTTTTCATGGCTCAGGTTGCATGTTCTCGCATTCTTCCCTGATTGATTGGAAGAGAACAGAAGAGAGATATCTCTCACCAAAACTTGGAAACACAACCTGCAACGTCAGAAAAAAAATATCAGAGATAAAAGAGACGTGAAAGACTGCTATCAATGTGATGGAAAGTTAGAATAATGTATCTAATTAAGTTGTTGGTTGTCGTAATTTGTGCAAAACGTATAAGGTTTAATATAAGAAGCACTAGCCAACTGTTGTCAGGACACAGTCGATTTTCGAAATCAGATTCCAGACCAGCTTTGTTGGTCAATCGATTTGGAACACTAAATGCTGTAAGAGTTTCAACATTTGAGGAAAAAAGAAGACCAACTCATATCTAAGTTTAGTTGATTCAATCTTTGTATTGAACTTTTCACTTGATAAACACTCTGTGTGAATAAAGACTTCACATATGATGGGACCCTTAAGTAATGCATAAGGTTCAAATCTTCAGACTAAGTGTGTACAAACAATACATATCACATAAGTGTTTGGGATCACTTGAGTTTACGCAGGAGTACAAGCCAAGCTAGCAAAATGTCTCCATTGACTTTATACTACAAGTATTGGCTCGTTGTGTTTGCTACGTGTACTGTTTCATGAACACAGACTTGGCCCTTATAGAGTTTCAAATACCATATTGAAAACCCAAGAAAGGAAAAGAAAGAAGGTCCTTACCGCAATAAGCTTTCCAGCATTCTCAGGTCTCTTTGCAACCCTGATGGCAGCTGTTGCCGCCGCACCAGAAGATATTCCCACCTGCATACGACATTGAAATATAAGCATTCTGGTTTATCAGTTTCTGTATCAAAAATTCTCCACAGAAAAGTAGTCACTCGTCATCTAAAAACGTTCATTTTTACCATTTTATCCTCGTGCAAGTTTCAAATTTCTATTGAATTAATGTAAAGAAGGGTCCATTACTGGCCCTAGGGAAAAAGTTGGATATATCTACTTATTTATATTTTGACAATTTGCTGCTTCTCATATCTCAATGAGCTTTATATACCAAATCCATCTAAACAGGTAAAAACCGTTCCACTGTTCCTTTGTACTTGTCAAGGAGCTTCTTACAGAAAAATTAAAGCCCATAATATTGTCTACTTTCTGTACATCTTCTGTCTACTCAAGATACCATATTCTAACACATAATAAAAATCGAGTCTAAAACAAATACAAACCATTAGGCCTTCTTGAAGTGCCAACAGTTTCGCTGTTTCAATAGATTCATCACTTGATACCTGTTACGTGAAATTCCAGAGAGTAGAAACGGAATAAGTAAAGTTGCATCAAACTAAGAAAACTGTATGAAGACTACAGAGAGGTTAGAGATTATGAGGGAATATTATCATGATATAGAACAATTTCCCAACATTTTCATATGTAGATGATATAAACATGACGAAGGACCGGGAATATGACTGGACTCAACAACTGAAATGTAAATCAAGCAAAATTTGTTTGTCTATCTGGAATCAACAACTATATTATCAAATAATAAAGACATTAAAGTAACATCAGAAATTATATCTTGGGTGATGAAATATAAAAGAGAATCCATAGAATCCAAACTTGGACGGTGAAATAATAAGCATGAGATAAGAATTTAAACCTCTATGACTTCATCAACTATGCTCAAGTCTAAATTCCCAGGTATAAAGCCTGTTCCAATCCCTTGAATTTTGTGAGGACCTGTATATTTGATAGCAGTATGAGGGAAGTATTAAGAAAATATGAAAGTAAAGAAAATTTTCAGAGAAGATGTGAAACAACCCAAATTATCCATCCATTGCTTACCAGGTGTTCCCCCTGAAAGTACGTTGCTTTCTGTTGGCTCAACACCAATAATCTAATACATCATGAAGTCAATTAAACTTCACATGGTAACAGCCTGTTCCCAAAAAATATCTTGTTTTCAAAATAGTTACGCTCATAACTGAGAAAGAGAACTTAAGGTACCTTTACGTTAGGATTTTGTTTCTTTAGGTACCGACCAACCCCAGAAATAGTTCCACCAGTACCAATTCCTGCGACAAATATATCTACTTTTCCTCTTGTATCTTCCCAAATCTCAGGACCAGTTGTTTCAAAGTGAATCTATATGCACCACGATAAGAAAATTAGATAATACAAAATCATTCCTCTCCTCATATGACAGTTCACAACAAGTCAACAGTCGACTAATAGTCCCAATTCCCAGAGTTTTGTTATATGAATGGTCCAAAGTCCTGATCATCTCACCATAAGGCAGAAATTCACCACAACAAGGGTAAAATGTAAAAGATTAAGCTCATACCTTTGGATTAGCTGGGTTGTCAAATTGTTGAAGCATGTAGGAATTAGGTGTCTTATTTACAATCTCTTCTGCTTTTGCAAGAGCTCCTTTCATACCCTTGGCGGATTCTGTAAGAACTAACTCGGCTCCAAATGCCTTCAGAAGGACTCGTCTTTCCATGCTCATAGATGCAGGCATAGTTAAGATGAGTTTGTATCCTCTTGCAGCAGCAATAAAGGCAAGACCGATACCTGTGTTTCCACTGGTTGGTTCCACCAGGACACTCTTGAAAAGAGAGAGAGATAAAACAAATTTAGATAATAAGGTCGCATCTACCACTAAAACTGGAGCCATTTCTTTGAAAATAAATAACAAACAAACAGCCATGTTGATTAAGGTAACTGTTACCTTTCCAGGTGTAATAAGCCCCTTTTCCTCGGCATCAGTTATCATACTTAAACCTATCCTAAAAAGTAGGTGGAGACAAATAATGTCAGAAAATCAATTTACATTCTTTAGCTGTCTGTCTGTCTCATAGTATGCGTAGCTTACCTGTCTTTAACACTGCAACAGGGTTCCATTATCTCAAGTTTGGCAGCAATATTTGCAACAGAACCCTTGGAGATGTTATTGAGGTAGACCATAGGTGTCTTTCCAATAAGCTGTCACAGACCAACCAAAGCGAAGATTAGATAACGCAAGTTTACACTATATGGTATAATCTATAAATTGTAAAACAGACAGCTGGCGGTTCATAATCCAAATTGTATTCTTGAATTACAACACTACAACTTCGCTTAATCAATTCAACCCAAAGCACAAAACACAAAGCCCATGTCTCCGTTTTCTGTTTCTCCCTCACATTCACCTGATATAACCTAGAATGCAACTGGAAATAGATAACTAAGTTTCTAATTATCCTTGTTAATTGGTTTCAAAGACGTAGAGAGGACAATGCAGTAGCTTGTTTAAATGAATAGCATTCTAGAAAAATGAAGGAACAGAAAACACAAAAGAGGAGGTGGATTGAGTATTACTGACAGACTGTACCCTACTCGATTTTCAAAAATGCAATCCATATTAGAGAATGGAAGTTGTTGTTCCAATTAAACAATCTACAAAACACTATAATCAATTTTATTGTGGCACATCAAGTGTAAATTCTATCTCTTCTTTATCGTCTTCGATTAGCACCGGCTTCCAGTAGACCCAAACCCCACCACCACCAAAACCACAATGCATATGGCTCTAATATGAAGTGAATACAGTTGACCCAAGATAAATGCAGCCCTAAGTTTCTTGAAACAAACAAATATAAACTGAAAAACCCAAATCACTACAGTAATCAATGAAACTGAACAAATTCAACACTTTATGAAACAAAAATTGAAGTGAAGGAATGAAGAAAACCAGCAAAAATTCCAACTTTATCCCAAAATTAGTAAAATTAATCAAAACCCAGATCGTAAATGTTGAAATGCATATACCTGAGAAACATCTTCAGCAATGTTAAGACCTTCAATTTGAGTAGATGGTTCAGCAGAAACAGCTTTACAAACAACAACAGAAGAGTGTGAGAGTTGTTTTCTAGCAAATTGAGGGGATGATTTTCTCAAATTGACGAAAGAAGATTGAGATAGTAATTGGGTTCTAGAAGAAGAAGAAGAGAACCCTAATTTAGATTTTGGGATAGAAGTCAATGGGTTGGAACAAAGAGAAGATGAAGCCATCGTTGTTGTTCTTCTAAGTGATTGGTTACTACTACCAGTAGTACCAGGTGTTATAAACCTCACAATGATTTAAGATTTTTTTTTCCTTCTAAATTTTGGTGTATTTAGTATTACCTCCTCCAAGCAATCTATCTCCAAAGAAAAAAACACATTTCATTTGTCTTCGTTATTGCCACAGGGCCCTAAGCTCTGACTCGTGATCTGAATCTGATTCGGACGAGTCTGATGTCTGGGGGTTTGTCTATTTTATTTTTCCGATGTCCGAACTGTAGGGCCGACTCGTCTCATACATCTGGTTGGGAGCTATTTGAGTAAGGTTTGATTTTATACCTGACTCGCTCGCTGGGCATATATCTGACTCGAATTTGTGAAGAGTTAAATTCAGACATGATAGGTTAAATTCAGATGAATTAGATCCGGACGAATCTTTTGAGTTTGAAAAAATACAAACAACCCAGAAATTATCGCGATTCGTGATCAATATGTTATCACCGTGCATCCACTAAGCGATCCGACGCTGTTAATACGTAACAGTATCACCCCACACAATGGTATCCATTTATAATTCGTGCTTATCACTGGAAAAAGGTTTGAGATAGCGGATGACTCCAGGCATTGTAATATTATTACTATAGCCATTACAGTTAGCTCATGAAGGGGATCAAATTTGCAAGACCTTCTTCTAGTGGATTTAAGTAGATTCTTGACCATAAAAAACAAACAAACAAGAGCTGAATCAAAGGGAGAAGTTGTTAAATTAGCATAAAGATTGAGGGCTGTCATTATATTTTTTGTCCATTTTAGGTGGAGGTGAGGGATAAGATAAAATATTGTACGATAAAATGATCATTCAAAACTCCAAAGGTCAGGCAGGCTGCAATTGCATCCATTTAGACGATGTAAAAAATTACAAAATTTGCCGAAATGTGTGTCTTTCTTCAAGGAAGAAATTTCGTTAGATTTTCTGAAGAACATCAATTGAGTAAAGTTTTCTTTTGTTTTTGAGTTGAAATACTTGACTTTTTTTTTTTTACTTTCTACTGACAAATTTTACGAATATAAATGTCCGCATCATGGAGCAACTGATAGTGAATTCAAAGAAATTGAAAGATCGAAAGAAGATGAGAAATGGTGACCACGTTCAAGGAATCTCTTTGATATCTTTCTTTCTGTCATTTTTCATCAACTTCAGATGCTGATGGTGCAAGAAGAGGCATCCTGTGTTGTCAAAAACAAAATAATATTCACATAGCAGGGGCTGTTGCCAGTTTTATAATGCCGTATAAATGAATAATAAAAAACAGTTCTCAAATAAAATCTTGCATCCTGATGAAATGTAGTCCACCTTCTGGGGAAAATTCATTCTCTCTTTTCAAAGGAACAATTAGACTACACAATCAAGAAAAATACTCGTGTAGCTTAACCGTATACAGTTTGCTTCCAACCGGAAGGATGTTTGATGTCTCTGCTACTTCCCGTTGAGGAATGCACGGTTTGATTGAAAATGAATTATCTGCTACACCATGTTCAGTTACATTCACAGCGGCATTGTACAATGGACCATAAGACTACGAGTTCCATCTGGTTGGACAGGTGACCTATCTTAAAGTCGGATTGCCCATTGCCAGAAAAGGCTCCTGCTGCAACAAAATCAAACCGAGAATGAAAATCTACTACAGTTACAGTAAGCATTGAAGTAGGCTGCTAATTAGTGCACACAACACAAATGCATGGCTCATAGAAGTGGAACATGACTAGACACACAATTACAAGAGCTCAGAGGGGAAATCTCTTATGAGGTGGGAGCAGAAGGATATAACCATAATCAATAGAAAGAATGAGTTAAACAACGAACCTGTGAAGGATCTTGAATTGGAGGTGTTCCGTTAAAAATAAGTGACATTAGGAATGTGAGAAATCTTGCTGTACTCTTCTCCTCCTTCTATACACCTATCCACTAGAAGTGGACAGAAATGGATTTCCAGTTGTTGCAGTGAGGTAAGCCGCTGCATCTGCTCTGCTGAAGGCATATACTTAAGATTTTCGCATTTCCATATACTCAAGTACCTAAGCGAAGCCAAGTTACCCAACCACTCAGGCAGAGCCTCCAACGAATCAAAGTTATATATAAGGAGATACTGCAAAGAAGTAAGGTACTGAATTTGATCCGGCAGGCACTTGAGTTTGGACCATCCGTAAATGTACAACGTACGAAGCGATGGAAAGTAATGTCTCTGGAGAGTTCCTTCTTCATTATTGAAAGCAGGGAAGGGAGAGGATTCCAACTCTTCAGAAAACCCACCAATACCCAGAATTACAAGCTTGGGAAGATGTTCTATACCATTTGGGATGGACTTCTGCCTTTTACAGACATTGATACCAAGAACCCAGAGAGAGTTGAATCCCCGTAAATCTGGCCATGAGACTAATGCAGGGCAATTAAACAGCGACAACGAATCGAGAGAATTGTTAGGAAGTAACCGACTTTGCCCCTCCTCATCAAGCTCTTGGTCCGGATTAAAGCCTTGAAACATTTCACAATTAGAAACCTCAAGACTTTGAAGCATATTATTTCCTCTAAGCAATCCCCGAGGAAGAAACACAAGCTCTTTACAGAATGCAATGTCCACGGACGTCAGAGATGTTAGATTGCTATCTACCAATGAGCTTACTGGTTCGCCATTGCAGTGTTCAAGCTTCAGTACTTTGAGAAATGGAAACCGGTTTGGCATGATCGTCAACTTATGGCACGCCTTGATCTCCAGCCGCTCAAGGCGAGGAAAACTTGAAGGAAATGATGATGAAGCAGAAGATGGTGATGACATGTGATCTGACCATTCTAGCAAATTCGGCATACCAATTAGTGAGAGTTCTTCAAGAGATCGGAAAGAAGACACCTCGCCATTGTTGCTACCGTAGAACTCACTGCCAATAGTTTGCACACTAACAAGTCCAACTATTTTGAGAACCTTTAGAAAAGGAAGTGACCCAAGCGAAGGAAGATATTCACACTTACTGCAATTTAGAAGAACGACAAAAACCAAATTAGGAAGCACATTATCTTGCCTCATCATCCATGTGGGGAATTTTGAACCAACATAGTAGTGGATTCCCAGTCTTCTAAGGTTTGGATGAGGTTGGAGGCCTTCTAACACGTCAAAATCATCTCGAACGACATCATTACATGTTTCGTTTTCGGTCCAATATAGCTCCAGCCTAACAATATGTTGTTTGTCTTTTAAACAGGCACCTTGGGCATCATTTCCATCTCTTACATTCTCCAAATTATGAATTTGTAATTTACCACCAAGAAGATTTAGGTCTCTCAACTCTTCGATACGAAATCCACTGTCTTTCCCTACAACAAATACCGGCAAATATCGGAGGCAACTTAAATTTCTTACCTCCCTTGGCATTGGAGGTATCCATGCATTAGCTTGACTTTTACAGATAATAAGATGTCTCAAGTTGATAAGCTTTTTCATGCCCCGAGGAAGATCTTTCAGCTCAAAACAATTCTTCAGAATCAAGCTTTGCAGATGGTAGAGAGTAGTAATAGAGTTGGGTAATTTAGATAATCGAGAGTTTGAGAGATTGAGGTACCGTAAGTGTTTTAACTTGGCAATTGATGGAGGTAACTCCGTTATCGCGTTGCAGCTCAAGTCCAGCACACGTATGTGACTAAAGTTCATGAAAATCTGCATGGCATAAGTATTATCAATGAACTCCGGTGTAGTAGAAATGAACGTCCGCAATTTTTTCACCTTGGACAACTCCATAGCGACAAATGAGAACTCATTTTCAAAAACCAAACTTACACGCCGAAGACCATTAATTTCCTCTTCTGGCTTCTTGTTAAGATTTATCATAGAGCATTCAGTTCTAGCAACGGATTGTGCAAGATCATGCACAAGATCATGCATCTTACATGATTTTATACCTCCCAGCTCATTTTTTTGCTCATCTTGGAAGAATGAATATCTTAGCAAAGTGTTAAAATATTCATTACCAATCTTCTCCATTTCTGCGCTTTCTTTACCGGGACTAAGGAACCCTTCGGCCATCCACTGCTGAATTACTTTCTTCCTTTTGAAAATGTGATCTTTCGGAAATAAAGAACAATGTGCAAAACATTGTTTTAAATGTGGCTCAAGGTGATCATACCTTAACTTCAATATCTTTATAATCTTTTCTTCGCCTTCGGGATGATTCCAGATGACGTTATTTTCAACTGACAGCCACTCGTTTTCACCCCTTTTGGAGTACATCATACCCCCAAGAAGCTTTGTTGCTAATGGCAATCCTCCACACTTTTTCGCAATGTTCTTTCCGATCTTGATTAATTTTTCTGTCTTCTCTACTCCTCCAGACCCGAAAGCAATTTTCTGGAAGAGAGTCCAACATTCTTCGTTGGATAACCGTTCCAAACTATATCTGTATACAGACCGTGTCTTTAAAGTAACTTCATTACTTGGTGTTGTCACGATTACCTTGCTTCCATGAGCCCCAATGGGCAACAAAGTTTTCAGCATATCGTCCCACTCATTGTGCTTATTGTTCCACATCTCTTCAAGAACTATCAGATATCTCTTATTCTGAAGGTTCTCTTTGAGGCTATTCACCATGACATCCAAGTTTGAAATATCTTTCTTCGTCCCGGTAATGGATTCTAATAACTTGCCAAAAATCTGCTTCAGATTAGAATTTTGAGATATGCATACCCACAGTCTTTTCTCGAAATGACGTATGACAACGTTATCACCATAGACACTTTGAACAAGTTTGGTCTTGCCAATTCCCCCCATGCCAACGATGAGAAGTATACGGTAAATCTGTTCACTGTTAGAGATATTGGTTAATACATCTATTATCTTTGATTTATCGTTTTCCCTTCCGATAAGACTTGAGTCACCTACAAGGGATGAAGTTCCTCTGATTCTGATAACATTATCCTTACTTGTAGTATTTCTCTGAGTGCTGACATCGAAACAGAACATGTCTTTTTCTTTTGCCACTTTATCCAACATTTGGTTAAGATCTTTAACTTTACGAGCCATTTTGACACGAAATGCAAGTGTGTTCGAGGGCGAGAAGAAGTTCTTTACCCTGTTCCGTTTACGGCCTTGAATAAGCATTTTACGCCTCACAGTTTCGTAAGCGAATTCATCCAATATGTCTTCAGCTTCGTAAATTATGTCTTTAAGTTCTCGAAGCCAAATCTTCACTGCATCTTTCTCTACTTGTTGCTTCTCCGCATCACTTAATACAGTTTGAATACCGAGTAAAGTTCCTTGGAGTTTTAGCATTTCATCTTTAACACTCCCAACTAGATATATCCCATCGGAAGCAATAGAAACCAACCTGCTCATTAAGGATTCACTCGCAGCAATAATAAGAACTTCAGCCATATTTGTCAAACTTCGTAACAAACAGAATAGTTTTACTGACGGAAATGAAGAAAAAGAATTAGTGCCCTCTTCAATATATCTTGGAAATTGTTGAAGAAGAGTTAATTAAGAGTAGTAGAAGAAACTTAATTAAAGACGTAAAGAAGATTAACTCTTCGCCTTTTTCTTATTTTGTATGTACCCGCTCCTTTGTTTTCAGTATCGTCTAATATGATCAAGTTGAAGCTTGGTTCCAACTCCCTCCATAGTCCATATCAACAAGCAAAAACAAAACTAACTCTTGAACACTCAATTCACTCACATCACTAGTAAGAACATAGACCGTGATTTTCATCCTCCGTAAACCGAATAAAGAAATAAAATTCTCGCTCTCTGTAAAAAAACCGAAACTCAATGATGAAATAAGATTTAAAGTAAAAGCTTGTTCCGACCCATAATTCCACTATATCACTAAGTTCAACTATAGAAATGATGAAAGCAAAAGTAACTATATCAAGTTATCAACCTTTTTACAAAGTTGATAATGATCAGTTCCACAAAGCAATGTCTGCTGACTAGGAGGGAAAGTTGAAAGATGAAAAGCTGAAATTGGGTATGTAATTTTCTTCCATATGCTGTTTGTATGTCCAGGAATTGGTTAAGTGTCTCAGTGGATGGTCCTGCTCTATATGGGTGTCAACTGTAAAGATAGATACATGTCTTTGGCTGTGAATGTAGAGAGAGATTTTCCTGGGAGGACCTAAGTTAGGTCAAGATCACTATATACAAGTAATATTGGTAAGTATTTACAGCGTTGGGAGTATACTCCATCAATGGCAGTACTTGGTATCTACAATCTGGTGATATTCAATGTTATCTAGTGAACAAGTTGATTTCTAGCTTGTGGAACTCCGTTTATCCAGACCCTTCTCCATGGTATAGGTTTTTGTCATTGTATGGCATCTTCCAAAAAATCTAGGAATAATGTAAATTCTTATCACGCATTTAGTAAGAGCATGCAGGCTAAATTTTGCCTATAATAGTTTTTGTTTTTGTATTTCCTGATAAGATTACGATTGAAATGGGTTAGATATGTGTAGCTATATGTATCTATGGCTAGATTTCATGTATATACTGTTAAAGCTTTATCCTAAAAGACATTTTATGTATTGTAGGTTTCACAGTGCTGGAGTAGAGAGGACCACAAGGTATTTTTGTTTCGATATGGAGGTCGATGTAGGTAAGACAGAATGCATGATCTAGGTAGTAAAGTTAAAAGAGGAAACATGCGTATTGTTTCCTAGTAAATAAAACTTCTTGTCGATTCAGCTTGTAAATAGGTTTTAGTAAATCAAATGTCAAAAGAAAAATGTTGGAGCCCTGCTTGGTATAGGTGTTATTATTTGAAAGTATTTTTGTTAGTGTGTGCCATACTGATTAACCTAGTGACCAAGAACATTCTTACCCATTTTTAACGATTTTACATAGGGCAACTGGACATTTGCTCGCATATATACCCACAATGTTACACCAAAGCACTAGCACATTCTGAGAAAGATCTTACATATATATATCATACACCAAGCAGCGCATTGAGGTTCCATTTCTACTTGTCTGCGCCACATATTAGAGGAAGGAACAGACACGCAACACTACAGGAAACCAACAACCGGACAAGAGAAATGACGAAAAGAAGTAGCAATTACAAAAGGAAGAAACTGACCTATGCGTAACAGCTGGCTATATACGAAAACGAAAAATTGGTCATTTGTCCAAATATTTTTAAAACGTGGTTCTAATGGATGAGTAAAAATTAGTATGGGTGAAATGGACACCAAAAAAATAGTAAGAATGAAACTGGATTCATCGTGGCTTAATCTTAAAAAAGAGCGAGGATGAAACTGGATACATCATGATGTAAATTAAAATAAGAAAAAGTATTTGAAAATGGGTAGGATGAAACTGTTTACATCCTGACTATTTTTACATTCTCGTCCATTTAAACAGTATCAAATTTTACATGTCTTTTTCACCCAGAAATTGTTGGTTTTGGTCTTTTTAACCATTTATTTTGTGATACGAAAAGGCAGCAGGGCAAGGGATTGGGAAGTATGTATCCATGACAAATTCACAGTGAAGTCTACAATCCATCCCGTAAATGAGAAACTCATATGACTCATAAAGGAGATTATAGGCACATAGAACTATCTAGTAAACCGCAGAAGGAAAGAAAACTGAAGTAGCACGATATCTACAAAAGTTGTTGCACCAAACAAAATTGAAGTAACATACAATGTACATTTAGGTACATAAGAAAATTGAAAGACACTAGAGTATACTACGACACTAAGTTCCATTGACTGGCTTAGTTCAGATTTAGTATTTTACAAAAAACTCATGCCAACCACAAAATTTAATACATGAAAAGTAAGAAAATCAAACCTTGTTCCATTTGGAATTAGAATAGCCATCAGCTGAGACTAACCAACTTCTAACCCTCAATTCAATGACCAGCCAAATCTCCAGCCCCATGATAATAAACTTGGATCAGACCCCCACTTGTTTCCCAGAATGTAAAATATACCAGATGGTATCAAGTTGTACATTCATATTTAATAATTCTTACCAAACAAGAATTCCCATGATTGTTCCTTTAAAATTTTAAATACTAAGAGTTATTTAATCTTACCATTTGGAGTCAGAAGTCAATTTAGAGAAATGAAGAGGGTTGCATACGCCAAAAAAAACTGCACCTTGCGTCACTGGTGGCAATATATTCACGACAAATTCACACTGGAGGTCTCAATGGCGGAATCAGGATTCAAGACTGGGAGACACATGAAAATAGCTAGCGAAACAGTTTGCGGAACTTAGACAAGCAATTTGGGCTTCAGATTACATTTATATGGGATTGAAATATTTCACAGATTACATTTATATGGGCTTGAAATATTTCTACCTCAGCTTGAGGAGCCTAAAATGGGCCATGCCT
This sequence comes from Papaver somniferum, assembly GCF_003573695.1. Classification (NCBI taxonomy): domain Eukaryota; kingdom Viridiplantae; phylum Streptophyta; class Magnoliopsida; order Ranunculales; family Papaveraceae; genus Papaver; species Papaver somniferum. The sequence continues at coordinate 227,854,632 of NC_039358.1, forward strand.
AACATTAGAGTCTAGGGCTTAGCAAAACCATCCGAATCCGTGGATTTCATCCGACCAACCCGGAATATGGCAGTGAACATCGATGTGCCTATTGGTGAAGAATTCTGTTTCGAGGGATACTTTTTTTTTTGAGGCATACCTAACGATGCGAAAATAGGGTCATTAGGTAAAAAAATCCCATCTTCCCTCAACCACCTTTTTTTTTATAGTGGCATAACTACCCTTACGTGATTGGTGTTAATGTTTATAATTTAGATTTAGTGATAATGATTCAAGTAATGTTAATGATTGATTAACTTAAATTTTTAGTGGTAAATTAGTAGAGAATTATATTTATGTGAGCGAGTTGGGATTTTTGAGAGGAAAAAAAAGAAAAAAAGTGAAAAAAAAAACTTAGGTTTTGGGATTTTAATGGTTAGAAGTGTCCAAAGTGTGTGGTTCAAATCAGATTCACAGCTATAGTTGTAGGCGACGTTTAATCCCCATTTTTTAGATTCATTTTTTTTTCATTTGAATTTTCAAAAACTTTTTCGGATGTTCAATGCTGGGTTCGGCTATAGAATTACTCGCCGAATCTTATTGGGAAGAACCGTTCGGCTGATATTTCTAAAGGCTTACCTAAGTGCATCAAAAAAAATACTTGATGTTCGGCTTATTCGAACTTCAGTCATTGTTGGACGGACTTGTACTCCATTGTTTGGATTTTTATAAGCTGCGACTTACGGAGCCATGCGAAGGCTTACTATGATAAGACCGAACTTGGTAGTGTAAAAACACAAGTTAAAGGTTCGGATATACAACTGCATTTCCAATATGAGCTGAACCTTGCGTTGGTGCAACATTTTTATAGGTTTGTCTTGTAATCTAATATTTCGAACTAGCCGAACATGGATTTTTTCCAAATAAACAAGGTTCGACTGAAAATAATATATCAAATAATCAGTCGAACCTAAAGGTTTTCTTCGTTATAAACTTGATTCGGCTAAAAACATGCTATTTCAATATCTGTCGAACTGTTCTTCTGAAACATAAAAAAAAGAAGAACAAAGATTTGGGTTCCAATATGCGGATCTGGAGCTATATCTCTTGCGCAACGATTCACATGACTCATTTTATACTTGTGGTTTTAATCGATAATCAAAGATTTATGAATCTACGATGAAGAATAAAATCAAAACGGTTTGATAATGATTAGATTAGGTTAGGAATGAAAATGATTTTTGATTTTGAAAATGATTTTGGATTTGATTAGTTTAGGTTTATATTTTAAATTAAGGTGAAGGATAATCTCGAAGTATTTTAAAATAATTAAGGGAAACTTAGTAATCTATCGACTGTTAGTACACCCCTCATAAACCCACCCTAGGTAGGACAATAATTTGATATGCCTCAAAAAATTTGAGTATGCCTTGAAACAAGATTCTTGGTGAATAGGATGTGACTGGACTTTTCAAATCGTTCATTTTGGTAAACTTGACTTGGGTGGCATCTTTAAGATCCGCTAGAACCATCTCACCCATGAATATCAAATATATATTTATTTTCCCTAATTGTTTATTCATTATATCGTGTATCACAACAAATTTTTGAACAAACTTAACTTTTAATGTTAGCTTGCAGAAGCTTGTAACTGTTTTTACAATGACGAGGTAGTAATTGTTGTAGTGATAATGGTGCTTCCAATTCTTCATGACTTGACAAGAAGACAAGTATACTATTAATTACAACTAAATTCATAGTTTCAAACACGACTAGGTTTATGAAATAAAGACTTCGATCGTGTGATTTACAACAAAGATTATATATGTGATTGACTATTTGGGGTAATGATGATGGAACATCAAAATTTCCTTCAAAATCGAAACTTAAAACTCCCTCAGTATCTTCTATTATTGATTTATGCAGATAAATCATAATTATTAGAGTTTTTTCATCCGGAATCTGTCGACGTACTTGTATTTTTTCCGTCGGGTGGTGATACAAGATATGCTTCCACTAATTCAGTGTTCACCCCTATACAAAAACAAATTCCAGGATTTTGGGTGCTAAACTGCTGGAACCCGGGGAAGTCTTGCATCATATAAAAGATAATTATTGTTAAGCAAAAAACTGTCTTTTGGGGATTGCGAATGTTCTTTGAAGCTTCAGGATAAGATGAAAAAGCATTACACAGAGTAATTCCAACAATCATTTTGCAAAATATTTTCTATAATGGTAAAGATGTTCTTATGGGCTAATGAACTAATTAATATAATAAATAGAGTGTTATAGTTATATTAGATTATTGAGACTAAAATTCTAGAGTAGAGTTATAGATTGTAATGTGTGATATGTTATATCATGTTTTTTTTTTTACTGAAAGTCGTCTAGGTATTTGAAGAATATCTAGTTGATTTTGGGAAAATTCGGATAACTAGACCTAAATCGATAAGGAAAAAGAAGAATATCCGGTTAATTTTGAAAATAAAACTTGATGCAATTTAATCTTGCCAATTGTGGATAGTGTTTTTCAGTTTCAACCTACCCCATTTTGATGGTGTTCTATATGCCCAAAACATCATCACAATCATCTAACTAAGTTTTGATTAAAAACTGATGGTTTATGGTGTTGTTCATATGTGATGAACATAGTCATAAACGACTAGGTTTTTGATTTTCGACCTAGTCGAATCTGGGTAAATATTTGGAATGGAGATCTGCCCTGCACATGGCTAGGAAACTTTGCCGCTATCTCCCCTTCGTAATGGAAAACAGTATGTTCAAAACAACAATGATTTAGTAATTTTGAAGGAGAATTAGACGGGTAGAGTAGCTGAGAGCATGACGGTGTTGGAGAATAGAACTAATTGGTTTAGTAGCATCGTCTTGGATAATTACTGTTCGAGCATAGCTCGGCTGAATCCACCAAGCGTTGGTATGTCAAGTTTGGTTGTCATATTTTAGTATCAAAACTCATCTATAGTCTCTTGATTAAATCATATACTCAACTTCATTTAGGTTAGACTAGAAAGTCTAGGAATGTTGAGACGTACTCTGAAGACCTTAAGAATGAGCAGAAGTAACAACTACAACGAAGACATCATCCTTCCACTTGGGGTTAGTAATATTCACTTGATATTGTTTTCATTCCTAATGTATCTTTCAAGTCGGATTATATTGAAAACATAACACGCGAAGCTGTATATATATATAATACTTTAGTGGTTAGAACTGGTCATATCATTATGATCAAAATGTCAAGGAATTTATTGAAATACGAAGTATAAACGCTTATCTTTTGGAACTTCGTAAATACGACATCAACAAAATCTTTGTATTTAGTTACTTGATTATGTGTAAGATATAGGTGTGATTTCATCCTAGAAAACTATGTATTATTACATTAGTTTAAGAAAGTAGATGTATGAACTTGTTTCCTAATCTAAAGGGAAATCATGATTGGTCTGGTTCTTTATTGAATATATTTTTGATGACCAATGCAAGATGACAAGATAGAACCTATCTTAACTCATTATGAGAATTGAGGTATAACCGGTCACATCCTATACTGTGTAGCATGTTGTAATTGGTCACAAGATACTTTGTGAAGCAAGGTGTAACCTATCACAAGCTACATTGGAAAGTTAGTTGTAATCAATCACAAGCTACTTTTGGAAGCAAGGTGTAACCAATCACAAGCTAGTTTGGGAAGCTAGTTGTAATCGGTCACAAGCTACTTTGGGAACCTAGGTGTAACCGATCACAAGCTAACTTGGAAAGTAAGGTGTAACCGATCACAAGCTACCTATGGAAGCATGGTGTAACCGGTCACAACCTAGTTTGGGAAGCATAGTATAACCGGTCACAACTCACATTGTGAGTCATGGTAGAACCGATCCCAAGGACCAAAACCAAGTTTCAATCATTCACATATCTCTTTATGTTTTATGTGAATCTTGGAATTAGGGTTTGCTGAGAAACTTCTAGATGTCGATATTATTTGAACATGTACATAAGTCTTATCATTAATTGTTCAAATATATTCCTTGATACTCAAGATGATACCGAACCGAAATATTGAGAAGCATTTAATTACGATCTTCATAATATATGTTTTAATTACAAGCAATAAAAGCATAGATTAGGAGTTGTCATTCAGAAAGGTATAGGGGCTCAGCTTGTCGCTAGACTCTCTACCCACTTCCTGTAAAACTTATTATTTTCATATTTTATTATCTTTCTATTCAACAAAAAAATTAGATTTTTTGGTGAAAAATAAAAATAAAAAATAAAAGCATATCCTCTGGAAAATATTATTAGTTATTGTTCTACACTAATAATAAAAGTTTTCTAAATGAGATTTCGGAAATATGGTTTGGTAATTAATTGGGAATAGGAAAACCAAAATTTGGTACTTTAATCAATATCTTGAGAATATTTCCGGTTTTGGAATTTCCTTGTTATCCAAATAACCTTGGTCTATAAATACTTGAGTTTGCACTTTTTACAAACTATCCTAAGATCCAGGAAAATTTCATTCGTGTTGTTTCTGGTGGAGCCATCTATCTGGAGAGGAAAGTACCTTGATTAGAAGAAATCTCTTACGACCGCTCGTTTAAAGACTTTTGTGGGATCAAGAAGCTCTACGAGTACTGTTGGTGGGATCCTAGATAATTACATTGTTATTTTAGTTTTCGATTATTGATTTGATTGACTAACGGTTGTTGAAACTTTGATTGCACCTAGTTTGTTTATTCTTAAGAACCTAATTCTCTTCTGATTTAAAGGCTCACTCAAAGTAGATCAAAGTATCGACGAGATCTTTAAAACCATTTTCGGATCTAAAGACATCTTATGATAATCCATTGTTAATAGACTCTATTCTGTGTGTGATTGATCACAAGAGGATTCAAGTTGTGTTGTCTTGGTTATTAAGAAGAAAATCGAAGATTTGAAGACGAAGAAGATTTTTTTATTAGTTTTCGTATCTTGTGAATTTAGTGCACAAACCTTGATCGGATGGGATCCAACTAGAATCATGTTTATCTTTGATAGACTCGGTTTTCTAGTTGCATGAGATCGGCATCACTTTATAGTTACTCTTTGAGTTTTATATTGATTGATTGTGAATCTAGAAATTGGTTATTTCGGTAATAAAACTTTTAGGTTGATCTAACCATACAAAAAAGTTTATTACATTAAACGGAAGAGCCTTTGTCAACGACTCATAATATCTTTTTACCAAAGATTTAATAGAGTGGTTACCAAACATATTTATCATTTACTATTTGGAATACGATCAAAAGAATTGGTGATTCACGTGCGTGACTCTAAAAGTCGAAGGCGCAAGGATATTGAGGAAACTAAGTAGTTAGGGGTAGTCTACTTGGTCTCAACTATAAGAAGTTGGTATTATATTTTGTATAACGGATTAATTCTGAGGGTATTCAAAACTGGACTAGGTCCAGAGGTTTTTCTGCATTTGCAGTTTCCTCGTTAACAAAATATTGTTGTGTCATTTACTTTATTTTTTCATTATAATTGATTAAATTACACAGGTACCTTAATCCGAATTACTTGGCATTGATCCTAATAGTCAATCGTTTATAACCGTAACTATTGTCAAGTACATATTTTTTTTGTCGTATTGTCTCAACCTCGTCCATAGACAATCACACAAGGTATATGACTTAAGTTATATTGTCTTGACTCTGTCCATAGACGATCACTTAAGATATCGGACTATAGGTTGATATTCAAAATATTGTGGTGTATAATTAGGTACCCTCGTATTTTCAATTATGTTATGTTATTGAACCATTTTTCATTTGTCAAAGTTAGTTACATTAGTTGGGATTTAAATTCAATAGCTAATAATACAACCAAGTTCTCTAAAAGAAAAAATGTGTCAGGTGGATGGATGGATATTATCCTTCCTTCATTTACCATTCGTTATGTAATTCGTTTCATCTTTTTTAATACGATTATTTTATCAACAAATTTTTTTTTTTTGTTGTAAAAGTGGAAAACAAAATTAAGGCCATTTTTTTTAAAGGAGTAACTTCTTGGTCATCTGTTAATCCCTAAGAGATTGAATTTCCCAAAGGATTAGTAGAATGAATTTTCCAAAGGGGTTTTATAAGAAAAATCTTATTCAAATCTCCGCATCTTCAAATTTTCTAATACCAAGAACGCCTTTATTTTTTATTAATGATACATACTCATCCTTAATTAAGATTAAGATGAAATTTCACTTAGGTATGATTATTGGATACAAGATTCTTCTATTTTCAATCCCATTTTTCTTGTACCATCATTTTTCAGAATTTAAATTTTAAAGTTAAGTCATTTGATTGTGAATCATTGGTGAATTAAGCCTGTAGAATTTCTGGAATCTTTGACATTTCTGATTTACCTGTTATTCATAATGGTGATGACAAAATGATATAGGGTTGTATGGGATGTCGTAGGCTCAACAAATTAATAAAGATATTTCCCACTAACTAACTGGTAGTATAGCGGTAGTAAGAGATCGTTCCCACAGAGAGCTGTGTAATTGATAGGTTATTTGAATTAGAAAAATAAAGTAAATAACAAATGGGGATTGGTTTTAAGATAAATAAAAAGACAATAAGAAGAAAGTGATGATTAAGGAATCCTTCGCCGTCACCAAGCGATAAATGGATTAGAATACTTATCTATCTTCCATTAGAACCATTCATCACCAACCATAGGATAACGGGTACGCTTAGCTATCCCCAAAACTCCTTGTATCACCGGGTAACAGGTATGCTTAGTAACCGGATTCTATCCAACTGAGCCACCTTGAGGTGCGCTTACAAGGTGTAACTCGAATCGAACGCTTTAGGGTTTGTGAATTTAGGTTTGATTCCAGCAGTTAAACTCAGTATGCTCGGTTCACTTACTGGTGTTGTTTCCACACACGATTGCTTTACATAATCCCTCTGCAAGGTCTCATGTTTTCTACTTGTGTAAGATGCACGACAATTACGGATCGTTCAACTCTCTACTAGCAATACAATGATCATTAGACTAATCTAGTTGCCGCACCCAAACCAATCTAAGAATCAATCATAAACCCTAGATATAATGAAAACAAACGATAATGATTAGAACTTCAAATATATTTTTATTAATAACAAATCTTCACTCTTAGAACATTGAATTCATCCTTAGTCAACAAAGGATTTAGCTACTCATATTACAAATAAGATGAATAACGGTGGTTTTCCCCTAAAGGGGTAAGCCCTAGGTTTGTGATGTAGAATAAACCATAGCTTGTGATATGAGATGATATATTCTTTGGAAGGCCTAATACCTATTTATATAGGTTTACTTTGCTTGGCCTCCAAGTATCCTAGTCAGTTCCGGAAACCGACCCGAAACTACGAAAGAAGGACCCTAAAACCGGTTCTTAGCCTTCATGGTTTGCATTCCAGTATGTAAACGAAATTTTCAAGATGAAAACGAAATTTTGTAATAAATCCATGGAAAAAAGTGTTCGTACCCGTTTGCAAAATGAAATTTCAGTTAAATCCGTTTGCATACCCGTTTACAAACTTGCTTGTCTTCGGTATTCGGTAAAACATGTTTTGGCCGTAACTTCTTCGTCCAAACTCGGAATGACCTCATTATTTTTGCATTCTTTTCCTATTTCAATTATTTTCAAGATGGTGATGAGAAATACTGAACTTGAATGAGTTAATATCGGTCTTTGGTACGTCTCCTGTTTTGCTCCTTTTCGTCGCACTTCTTCCACTTCTCTTCGACTTGCGCACTTGGATACTTGGAATACTTCTCTTCCTAGATATTTTTATAGCTCCTTTATGGATGATTCACCTATAAGAGATGAATAAGAGAAACAAGAGTAATAATACGAATACATGCAAGAGAAATAGCTTAAACAAGTATGGAATTGATACTAAAATCATATGAATTACGCACTTATCAAGACTGGTGCTCAAAATGGGTTTTTTCCCATTGAAAAGTGATACTAATACTGTTAGAGTTCATCATCCTAAATTCCATTGGTATAAAAAGATTTGGAAACCTTATATACATCCTTCTACTTCTAGTACTGTGTAACTGAAGAAAATTTGAGTAAAAAAGGTTATAGTTCTAGTTTCAAGATGCTACACTGCCACAAAATACTAGGATTATATGAAGCATATACTCTAGCATTGTGAGTTCAGTATTTCACTATGAAATTGGATTGAAGGTCTTTTTTCTTTTCATAATTCTTCTTCATTTAATGATATTCTCTCAATATGCGAAAACAAGAGCCCAGTAGTGAAAAAATTCTGGTTTGTGGCTGCTTTCAATATTATGGTTGATCTGTGGTTTCCAAAAAACTGAATTTACTTTGATGGAATTGGTTCTGATGAAGAGAAATTATAAGAAGAAAATTATTCACACTGTTCATGCTTGTGAAATTAGATTTAAAGGTACAATGTGAGCTTCTTGTTATTATCTGTATATTCTGAATACGTTTGACGTGGCTAGTAGAAGAGTTAGGATTACAAGAATTATGGAGTGCTATTTCCAGCTACTGTATGACAACACAACTCTATTATCCTATAACAGAGCATCTAGGGGTAATCCTGATATATCAGGTTATGGTTGGGTTGTAAGAAATCATACTGCAGATTTTTGTTATGTAAAGTCTGGTGGAATGGGTATTTCCACAAGCTTCACTGCTGGGATTTATGCTAGTTTATAAAAGCATTAGGATGTGCTATTGATAACCATAGAAACATGATGATTCTTCAATCTGATTACATAGCTACTTTGTGCGCTTTTGTGAGGAAGAATATTCCTTAGTGTTCCTAATCAAGATGGAAGAATAAGTAATAACTTGCAGGTAATCCATTTTAAGAATGTAATAAGAGAAATCATCTTCACAAGGGATTTCTTTTTTAGGATCATACCCTCACCTTCTCCAATACATCACCCGATTTACCTAGGATCGAATTTCCCTTCCTCTCTTATCTGAGTTTTGCCTGAAATCTTTTTTGTTGTATTTTGGGCTTTTATTTTTTTAATGGGCATGTTGCTATTTTGTTTCTTTTCTAGTTGAGAACTATGTTGTTTAGTCCACTAAACCCGATCTGGGTTAATGGCTAGTCCAGCGGGAAAATCTATTTACTCGTTAGTCCAAAAAAGTTTTGAAAAGAGTAAAATTACTCTATTAACCCTAACATATAACACTATGTATGTTACTACATACTACATATGTTACTAGTTGTATGTATTGATACTACGTATCAATATGTAGTGTCGACATATTGATATTACATATCAATATGTAGTATCAATATGTTATGTACTGCATATAAAAAAATACTGTTATGTTATGTATTGATACTACATATCAATATGTAGTATCAATATGTTATGTACTGCATATAAATAAATACTGTTATGTTATGTATTGATACTACATATCAATATGTAGTATCAATATGTTATGACTGCATATAAATAAATACTGCTATGTTATGTATTGATACTACACATCAATATGTAGTATCAATATGTTATGTACTACATATCAATACTGTTATGTTATGTATTGATACTACATATTAATATTTTTATGTTATACTACATATGTTACTACTAGTAAAGTACTAGTTACTACTGGTATACTTACTACTAGTTACTACATATTGATACTACATATTACTACTAGTTACTACATACTAGTTACTACATATTACTACTAGTTACTACTAGTAGTATGTTATACATAGTATCAATATGTATAACATACTACTAGTAGTATGTTATACTAGTATACTAGTTACTACATATTACTATTAGTTACTATATATTGATACTACATATTACTACTACATATTACTATTAGTTACTATATATTGATACTACATATTACTACTACATATTACTACTAGTTACTACATACTAGTTACTACATATTGATACTACATATTACTACTAGTTACTACTAGTATACTAGTTTACTTTACTAGTATACTAGTAAAGTAGTTACCTAATTTACTAGTAACATATTTTTGTTACTACTAGTATGTAGTAACATACTGCTAGTAACATTTACATGTGTTGATACTAACTAGATCTGGAAGGGTGTTTTAGGCATTTAGAAAACACATTTTATAATCTCCACAAAGTTTTTGGACTAGTGAGTAAATGTTTTTCACGGATGGACTAGCCATTAACTGGGTCATGAAAAACTGGATTAAACAGTAATTCCTACTTTCTAGTTTTCTTTGGCATTTTGTATCTTTTTGTCTTTATTTTTGTTTTATTTTTAATCCCAAGGGCTCCCTTTATCTCACTACACACCAGAATCCTTGCAGCCCTCTAGATAACGATTCTAAGCAAACGACAGATACAAAGTGAATACATGAAAAGGAGAAATGAGACCTTGTTCCATTTGGAAGAATAGCCGTCAGCTGAGACTAACCGGTTTCTAACCCGCAATTCAGTAACCAGCTGCCAAACACTTAACTATCCAAGTCCGCAGCCCCATCATTTCAAGCAACATGCATTATCTCCTTTCCTCTAATTCTTTCTCCCTTTTCCCTCCCAAACACTTAACCTATCCTAAGTCGTATGGATGTTAATCTAGCAGTTAGATTAGCAATCCACGTCAATTAGGGCAATCTCCTAAATCCTATGGGAGTGCTATTAGTAGCTAGATTAGCAATCCACGTCATCTGGGACCACTGTCCAGCGCCTTTTGGTTCAGTGCTTTAAATCTCAGCCGTTAGATCAGAAAATTAATCTCCCAGCGCTGAACCATTCAGCGTAAAGGTCAGTTTTTGAGCGTTGAACCATTCAACGCTTCAATCTCGCTGCTAGTTCAACTGCGAGCAAATAATAGGAGAGAGAACTAGTGTTAACAAATAGACCACACTTTTTTTTTGAATTGCAACACTTTTCTGGTAATCTAGCAGCTCAATCTAACGCATAGGACTTAGCCTTAGAATCTACCATATGGAAGTTTCAAATTTACAAAAAATTACAATCATGACAAACAAGAACTTAAGTCTCAGCTTTCTTTTACACAGTGAAGAACCAAGAAAAAATTACCACTTGTGCTTCACGACAAATCTAGCAACCCCTTGAGAAAATTTGTGCTTCAGGACAAATTTAGCAACCCCTTAGAAAATTTGCAGTACCCGATTGCTTGCATTCCCATTGTCCATGTCCTGTCATCTCGTGCAGAACGTTTTCTATTATTTTCGTGTGAAACGTTGCGATGTTTGAAACTTCTTTCTCTCTGGCCAAATCGCTCTTGGCCATCGATCTTGCTACGTGTCGAATCCATACACAATGTGTTGTGACGGTGAGTACACGGTCTCTGGAATATGTGTAGAGCCAAATCTTGATTTTTGCTCACACTCCTCTATTTAAAGATCGCTCTTTCCTTCTCTACAATACACCATTTCAATCCCAAATAAACTTCATTTGATCAACAACCATGTCCCTCTCTCATTTGTATACCACACCCATTTCCTCTTCAATCACCTCTAACAATCCTCTTCGATGTTCTACCAAAACTACCAGCAGCCCATCAGTTCATCTTTCAAACCGTACCCGCTACATCTCATGTGAACAAAACAAACAAACCAGCAAAGAAGGCAATGCAAATCATAATGTCATTGATAGAAGAAATGTCCTCCTAGGGTTAGGAGGATTATATGGTGCCACCGGTTCTGCTATAGGTGCTCCGTTTACGCCTCCTGACTTAGGTCAGTGTCATAAAGCAACGGACGATGATGTTACCCCGAATAAGGTGGATTGTTGTCCACCTAAGTACGGTAATGCAAAAATGGTTGACTTCACACCGCCTTCTGTTAATGATCCATTACGAGTTCGGAAAGCAGCCCACAAATACAATCCTGACGATATTGCGAAATTTGAAGCAGCTATTGCTAAGATGAAGGCTTTACCAGCAGATCATCCATGGAATTACAATCAACAAGCTACCATTCATTGTACTTACTGCAATGGTGCCTTCAATCAGTTGAACAGTGATGCTTTACTTCAAATTCATGAAAGTTGGTTTTTCCTTCCATGGCATCGTTACTATCTATACTTCTGGGAGAAAATCCTCGGAAAACTTATCGGAGATGATACTTTTGCTATCCCTTTCTGGAACTGGGATACTCCTAAAGGAATGTACATGCCCCCCATGTACTTAAATGAGAAATCACCTTTATGGGATGACACTCGTGACAAACGCCACTACACGTCGGTGTTTGATTACAAATATACTTATAAAAACTCCAATCCCACTGATATCGATGCTGTGGTTACTACTAATTTGGCTGAGCTAGACAGTATATTCAAAGAAACGTTACAATTGCCAGCACTTTTTATGGGGAAAGCATTAAGAGCGGGAGAGAAGCCTACACCAGCTCCAGGGAGGTGTGAGAGTTTGCACAATGTCGCGCATATGTGGGCTGGACCTCCTGATAAACCTCACTGGAATATGGGAAATTTCCACACTGCTGCTCGTGACACTTTGTTCTTTGCTCACCATGGTAACGTCGATCGGATGTGGGATATCTACAGTAAGTTCCGTGGACAGAAAGTTGAATTCAGAGATCCTGACTGGCTTGACTCATCTTTCATCTTCTACGATGAGAATGAACAACTCGTCAAGTGCAAGGTGTGAATCTCTATCTTATCTTGCTTGAAAGGTCAGAATAAAGATTTTATCTCAAAATTGCCCCGGTGATATATCTTTGCTTATGTGTTTTCTCCCAAATATGCTTTAAATGGGCTATTTAGGTCATACGCGCATATTCGTTTCCGTCACATTCTAGCGGTGGCCCGTGAAAAATCTTGCTATTATCTCTTAATTGTCACAGTTTTTAGAGTTTTTAAATCTTCCATCGCTCATATACTTTAGTTTACGTTTATATGTGCAGGTGAGGAATTGTCTGACTCCAGAAAGCCTACGTTACAGTTACAATCCTGAACCACTTGCATGGACAACCATTCGAAGAAAGTACAAGAAACTGAGGAACGAAGCAAAGAAGAGGAGCGAAGGTGATTCATTGAAACTAGCCCCAGTTTCCGGGTTTGGATCCCAACCACGGCCATTAACAGGACCAATACGGGTATTAGTACAAAGGCCAAAGACTTCAAGGAGTAAAGATGAGAAAGCAGATGCAGTAGAAATTTTAGTAATAGATGGAATCAACGTTACAAGTGGATCAACAGCAAGGTTTGATGTCTATGTAACTAAATCCCTCGAAGGGTTAGCTGGGCCAGACAACGGAGAATTAGCCGGTAGTTTTGTGCAAATTCCGAAATCATCAGCAGGTAAAGGCTCGAGTTTGGAACTGGGTATTAGTACTCTACTGGAAGAAATTGAAGCCGACGGTGAAAAGGAATTGGTTGTGAGTTTGATTCCTCGAAATGGTGATGTTACTGTCAGTGGAGTTCGCATCGAATTATTCAAGGTTGATGATGATGAAATATGAATGATTCAATGAAGAAGATAATTCATTGGCTTTGGCCTTAGTAATATTTTAATAGTTTTTGAGTTATGCCCTGAATAAGCATGCTGCAGTTGTGGAGGACCATCATGCTGCAGTTGCAATGGACCATCTTCAATTGGCTGTTTGTGCCTTAGATTTCTCAATCAATGGATAGACCTGTACTGGTGCTAGTCAATTGTTTTAGCTACAATTGTGTGGTTCTTTTGTCTCAGTCTTTGTATTATTTATGGCTTATGGCACCTTATGATAATGAATTTGATCCTTTTGTTAATAATTCCAAGAAGGTGCACAAATCACATGGTAATGGTACATGTCTGATTGCTGAGGATGACCTACCAATTTATGTGAAAAACATGCTCAAGCCAGTACCATTTGATAGCAGCTCCACATAGAAATCAAGGATAGTTCTATCTAGATGGGATTAACCTGGCCACTGATATTGCTCAAACGTTGCAATCCTTCCGGACACACGGACAATCCTTTGACTGGTGGGTTCAGAGCAGGGGCAGGCTAGGAGTAATGTTATGGGAAGGCAGAAAATGATGTGGTTGGGCAACTGATTAAGGGATACAACGCAAGAAAAAGTAATGAATTCAACAAAATTAGGCTCCGGAGTCGGCTCGCATGATGGGCAATTGGCAACTCGTTTTCCTTTAAAGTAGAAACGGTTAAATGTCCTGACATTTTTAGGGGCGACACAAAATGACAAGATAGGTCATAATCAGGAGGTTAATCTACTATCGGTAGGTAACTTAAAATCGCATTTTTTTAAATGGCCAAATTACCCTTTACAATCGGAAGTTTTATTATGATCGGTAGTCGAGACAGTTTATATAACTACCGAATATAGAGTAATTCCAAAATGAGATTTTGCAAAAATCTTTTTTTTTTTTTAAATTCTGGTTGAGCCTATAATCGAAAGTAAAGTTATCATGACTTCCGATTATACAGTAGTTCTATTTGCCGAAATCTTATCATAATCGGTAGTCAAGATAGTTCATAAAACTACCGAATATAAAGTAGTCCCAAAATGAGATTTTGCAAAAATCCTCTTTTTTTGAATTTTGGTAGAGCCTATAATCAGTAGTAAATGAAGTTATAATGACTTCCGATTATACAATATTTCTCTTTGCCGAAATCTTATCATAATCGGTAGTCAAGATAATTCATATAACTACCGAATATAGAGTTGCCCCAAAATGTGATTTTGCGAAAATTCTCAATTTTTTGAATTTTGGTTGAGCCTATAATCAGCAGTAAATGAAGTTATCCTGACTTCCGATTATACAGTAGATCTCTTTACCGAAATCCTACCATAATCGGTAGTCAAGATAGTTCATATAACTACCGAATATAGAGTAGCCCCAAAATGAGATTTTGCAAAAATCCTGTTTTTTTTTTGAATTTTGGTCAAGCCGATAATCAGTAGGAAATGAAGAGTTATCATGACTTCCGATTATACAGTGACTCTTTGCCGAAATCTTACCATAATCGGTAGTCAATAAAGTTATCTTGACTACCGAATATAGAGTAGCCCCAAAATGTGATTTTGCAAAAATTCCTCTTCTTTTTGAATTTTGGTCGAGCCGATAATCGGTAGGAAAGGAAGAGTTATCATGACTTCCGATTATACAGTGACTCTTTGCCGAAATCTTACCATAATCGGTAGTCAATAAAGTTATATTGACTACCGAATATAGAGTAGCCCCAAAATGAGATTTTGCAAATACTCACTAACTTTTTTGATTATCCTATAATCCGTAGTAAATAAATTTATCTTGACTCCCGATTCAATTATTCTCGAGAATTAAATGATTGTGCCGGCAGTAGACTGAAAACCATAAACCATAAAACAATTCCCCCCCCCCCCACCCCCCCACCCCCCACCCCCCCCCAGACCCCCTGTATAACGTACCGGCATTGTATTCATAACACGTCCATGCCGCCACCGAGCTTTTTCAACTGCATTGGTCGAGCCTATAATCGGTAGTAAATGAAAGTATCCTAGCATAATCAGTAGTCAAGATAGTTCATATAACTACCGAATATAAAGTTTCCCCAAAATGAGATTTTGCAAAAATCCTCTATTTTTCTAATTTGGTTAAGCTTATAATCGGTAGTCAAAATAGTTCATATAACTACCGAATATATTATTGCCCAAAAAATGAAATTTTGCAAAAATCTTGCCGATTATGAATTAGCCTACCGATTATGAAGGGACATAAAAGTATTTTCAATTTATTTTGTCTTTTGTGTCGCCCCTAATTTTGTTTGAGTCGCCCCTAAAAATGCCAGGTTAAATATGTTAAAATTTAGAGTAAGCTTACATGGGGGAAATCTGAGAAAAAAGAATTTGGAAAGAAAAACAAAACAATCTACGTTTCACAAAAAATTCACAAATTGCTATTCCAGAAGGGCCAACACAAGAGAAAGAGAAAAAAAAAAAAAAAAAAACAAGCCCAAATGCTCCAAACTAAATACTGGATTACAAGCCCGATAAGCAAAAGCCAATATATATCGTATGGCCAAGCACTATGGTAGTCTGTTTCGCTTGGCTATAACTTAAGTATAACGAAATCAAATTACTAAGGCACAAACTTATCTTTAATGTGGCGATTTTGTTTTTTTCGCTAAAGAGAAGAACATATTTGTTCCTCTTTTAAGATAAGTGATGGGTTACGGAAATTCAGTTATCTTGTAGAACTTTAGTTTACGATTTTCATACGGTTTTGGACAGACTATATTTGAAATATATCTGAATTTTAGTTCTCCGGATTTTCCAATATATCTGAAATCTGATATAAAAAATAGTACACGAAAACTCAGTTTTTGTTTTTACAATTTAGACGGAAACACAGTTTCCTTCTCAAAAGCTAAGCATTGTCCTTTTCCCATAGTGAGGTACGATGTCTCTTTCATTTCGCTTGGCCACATTTAATCCATAACCAAGCGAAATGTCTAATCATAGTGCTTGGCCTAAGGATGGTCAAAGAACTCAACTGTTACCAAATTATCAAGTCTAGAACTGAAAACAACTTGATGCCCTATTTGTAAATGAACTCCCTCCTTAGCAAAGAAATTAGCTGAGAAGTTCACTTCTCCATAAATATGCTTACACGGAATGGGTGATCATATCACGAATACGATGACATCTTTCCCATAAAATCCAAGGAAGCTTTTGATTTATATATGCAGTTATGCAAGCTTTTGTTGTAAGAATTCGCAGACTCGTCAACGCCATTCGGCCGGTCAAGAAACTATTTAGCCGCTATTGACTTGATTAGTTAAACACGAACATTAAGTAATAAAAATTAATCGAACAATAATCCGGAGATGAAGCTAGTACCATTGAATAAATCTCAAAAAATCATGCGAAATGAACTACTCCATCCTGTCAAACGGATATAGAAGAAAAAGATCACCAAATTTATGAGAAGGGTATAATAGTAATTTTAAGAGCAAGTGGTTTTAAGGCTAATAAATGATTCTTCTATGGCTTCCCATATTCTGCCATCCAGGTGCCACAGTAATATCTCATTGGTTTTATCTTCAAACCAAATCGAGAGACTCAATTCTCTCTTTTCTTCTTTCCGTTTTATTAATATTACAAGGTCCCTGTATGCCCGTGCAAATGCACGGGCTAGTTCATCAATTGATTTATGTTGGGGATTTTAATAAAGTGCCACACTTCCAATTTCATGTTTAAAAAAGTGCCACTGTTTTTTTCAGAATTTATTAAATGCCACACTCTTGACCTTTTCCATCTAGTTTTTTTGAGAAAATAGTTAACTGCCGTTAGTGCACACGCGTCATTAAATCGCCCATATAAAATGACATTCAAGCCCTTGAATCAGTTAACTGGGAATGAGTGATTGAGTAGAAAGTTAACTCGTGACTAGATACCGAGTCGAAACAAACTGAATGCTTTCATGCACCAATACCAACCCATCCAAGCAATTTATTTACCTCCAGCTGCTGCTCATCTACTTGCAAATTCAGCTGTAACTCACTTCCCTTAGCAACAACCACTAGCACCATCTCATCTTGTATGATTCACCATTGCAACTGCATCTTCTCCAATCTCTAATTCAACTCAATCCTATAGCAACAACATTCATATCTGTTTGTCTCTCTGCAACCATCACCTTCAGCTCAGCTCAACACATCATCTCTCCACATTAACATAGCCTCAACATCAATTCCTATCAACTCAGACATCCTAAGATTATCAAGGTCAATAATATCATCCATTTAATTCTTCAATTCAAAATTAATACAATAATTACCTAAACTCTATAACTCATCACAGTAACAGAAATTCAATTCAATTGATTGAAGAAAATTACCTCGGACCCAAACTCTAACCTCTTACAATTAACTATTCTTCACTGCTAGCTCGGTTCGGCTTCAATCAACACCAAATATCCATCCCAAATCCTTCCCTGAGTTCTTCTCATGAAACCCTATATTTTCATTGCAAACAGAGATTCAATCAATAAATCCTTCTCCCTTCCTCGTAACAGTAAAAACCCATTATCAATTGATCGATTTTGTGATCAATTTCTCACAAACCCAAATCTCTTCAGTCAAAATAGAACCCTCACCAATTCATAACTCCACAATTCCATCTCCTTCATCATTCATGAATTTCACTAACTAATTCCCTTTATTCAAATCCAGAAACCTTAACTAAGTCTTTGATTTACTTTTTGTCTGAGTTTGAAAAGAAACCATTAGTGAGAAAATCAAACCCTACTTTCAATTTCAAACTCAGAAGAAAAATAATGAAAGGAAAATTTCAATCTCAATTTCTAATCCTGATGGAAACCCATTAGTCAGATATGATTAGAAAACAAAAAACCCATTAGTCCGACCAAAATCAAACCCTAATTTCAATTTTAACACAATCTGCAGACCCTAATAGTGAGAAAATGACTTGTTATTTTTGTTGTGGTCGAGATTTGAAAGAAGAAGAAGATGAAACAGGAAGATAGAAACAAAATAGTCAGAAAGAATAAGAAGCGGATCTGCAGAAGCCATAGAGAAGAGGGCGATGGCTTTTTCTTTTGTTCCCTTCGTGATAAGGATAAACTTGTAAGGGTAAGTATGTAAAGTAGACATATTCTTTTGACAAAGTCAACCAAAAATGACCAAATTCCTGGGTCCGAATGAAAAAGCTAACGGTTGTAGCAATTAATAAATTTTGAAAAAAACGGTGGCATTTTCTTAAACCGGAAATCCAAAGTGTGGCAGTTTGTTAAAATTCCCATTTATGTTTTTTAAGGGTCCTCTTTTAGTTACCTTTCTCCTGCCTTCACTTGAATTTTCCTTGTCATGTAACTACGCGAAATTGCTATTTGGCACGCTACATAACAGCCGATTGACAGCAAAAATTGAGGGCACATGCCATATGGCAGAGAGGTTTGTATTTTCTCATCCACGTCTGAAAAAATAAAAAATAAAAAGCACATAGATAGAAGGTATTTTCTTTTTCGTTCTCCACGCGAAACACTACGAGCAATTATTTCAAGAAATCTTGCATTGAAACCTTGCATGAATTTCTTCATCATCAACCATTACCATCCATCCAAATTTTTATAGATGATTATACACTTAAGAGTCCAGGGGATTCTTTTGATCGGGTCAGTCTAGAAGATTTTATTTGTTTTTGATTAATGAAAAATAAAAAATTTCTATGAAAATTGAGATTTATCAATGACATCAAAGATTAAGAAACCAGTTACGGAGAGAAATCACAACAATGTTCGAAACAGATTTTGGATCAGAGGTCCGCAACATCTGTGCTGCTTACTACAATCCAGTCTCAGATGACTAATTTGAAATCAGTTTCTCCAGCACTACTAACTTGATTAATTAAGTGGGATCTGGTCAAATTCACTTGCACTCGTTGAAGAAGAACAATCTTCATTTGATGATTCCATTCAATTAAATTAAAACTCTAAAATACTTTGTATTTCTGAATGCCATATACGGTGATTCTGGATCCGGCTTCTTAATCGATCAAGAATGTTTCGAGAATATGTGAGGGCTTCTATCGTGTCAGTGATTCGATATTCGATGGAAGAATAAAAGAGCAGGATAAAAATAATCGGAAAACTGAAAAAAAAGTTTACTTTGATGATGATGTGGCTAGGATGAATATCCACCTCTTTCTACCATATCAGCCGCCACATCAGATCAGCTGTTATGTAGCTGTTACACAGCTGTTCACGTAGCAAGATTGCTAACTACGCCATGAAGCTTAACCAAGTTCATCACTAAAATTACGTTTTGTGAACATTCAGAAAGCTTGGTTCACTTTTCCTAGCTATATACTGCTTCTCTACATAGAGTCTATTGATATCTTCACTTAGATTCGTCATAGACAAAGTGTTGCCTTGGCATAACTGTAGTATTTGTTGCAGAAACCAACAATCCATTTGCAACACCAATAGTAATCTTTACCAAATCTTGAACTAAATCTCTCTTTTTACCACTGACCCACTCAACAGCACTGGGAAGCAGTGTCACGATCCAACTTCTGGAGTGCGACGAAACCAACGGAACTTGTGTTATCTTCCACTTCAGAGAGCAGCAGGAACCTAGGCGGCTAAAAACAAATGGTCAACTGGCTAGGGAAATAACAATTGGATAGGCATCCACAAACTGAAATGATATAGTATTTTCTGGTGGTACTTAACCTTGCAACGGGTACGTCCAATTCAGTCTCGCATTTTGTGCACCAAAGGTATCATCATCCACTACTATCTTTTGCGACACCAAGGGCAGGAAAAATGGTGCCATCCATTTTCAATGAGTACTAATCGGCGGTGCTGGTACATAAGAAGACATTAGAAGGCTGCATGATTATCCGTATTCAAAACTTCATGGTGCAATAAGACGGGGTGATCTAACATCCAAGCGCGTGCAAAAACCGAAATAGTGAAAGTTCGATGATGGGTGTTTCTATACAAAGAAGTTAAGATTCATCACAGTATTCAGAAACATTTCACGTCACTGTTTGTGAAGACTAAGCAATTTTAAATCTGTGGTGCTTGTTATTAGCTAATCTGTTCTAAAGTAAGTCATAGATGGTTTCTCTAAAAACACATTTCATACCTCTCCTGAACATAGACTTCTTTTGTAAATCCGATCCTCCCGAGTTTATTGCATCAGGTATTGTAAACCTAAATCTACTTATACAAACTTCAATAATGTCGAATTCTTAAACCGCTCCTACCTTCACTCCATCTGAACCAAAACACGTTTTCATAAGAAGGTAAACCAAAATTTCAAAATACATCTTCTCAACTTGTCTGAACCACCGATAAGTCCACGGCAAGCCATCTTGTGAAAAACAATTGAACAAAAGTGACTTTTTTAAGTTTCAAAATCTAATGATTGATGAGACTTACAAATACTGTATTGTACGACTTGATCGACCTGATTCTGTTGGGGTTTCGTTTAATCAAATGGACACCTAGAAATGGTGCACGTGTTGCATGTCAAGCCCGTTGAATGTTGCACTGTATTACAAAGAAATGAAATCAGCTTCATTTCAAAAAAACAAACAAACAAACAAATTAAGCGCAAATTGTGTCGTCCTAGTCTTTTTGAGACAATTACTTGAGGCGAACTCAAGTGATCTTAAAACGAATATCAACAGTTAACAAATAAGCATATTCAATCAAAACACCCAAAAAGTATTAGAACCAAGAAAGATATAAAGGGAATTCATTCTTCCGATGCACAGCAAAATTGCATTTTAACAATCCACTAATAGACTTCCGGTTAACAAATATATTTTAACAATCCACTGGTAGACATTCGGTTAACAAACCTTTATCTTGTGCGTGCGTGCGATAGATCAGGTACCATATCAGACTGAATTCGTTTTGATCAGAACTATAAGGCTTTCTGTCTGTACAATTATGTTATAAAGCTTCGAAACACAACCATCATGATTGAAGAACTATTATCTTTTCAGCAATTCATTTAATATTGAGTTTGAAATGACTGAAACCAAAACAACGAATCGGAAACTGACAAAATTAGGCTGCGCTAAAGATAAAGAATTTATAGTCATGGAAGGAGTCGATTGATATGGTTCCGAATAGCCAGTGACTTCAAGATGCAACGTTTCAAAACGATAAGTATCCAAATGTTTTACGAAAAGAAACTTGTAGTTTTGTACCGATCTGTTCCAAATTGTTGCGTTCCAAACTGTTGCGTCTTTTCAAGGGTTAAAGGCTTCTGACGTGGCTTCTCAATTTTTTGAGTGTTCGTAAGGCTGAATATAAGCACTAAGCAGCGTACTACTATATAAGTTGAACAGGTTGCCGTGCTAGCCTACCAGCGAGCCTCTAGAGGAACAAATCCGAGGGAGTCGAAGCAGATAGTGTAGTTAATATCGTCGCAAGAAGGACAAGCTAACTCTACCATCCATGTCAAACTCTGTAATATTGTACCATCTGGGACTCGAACCTGGGACCTTCTAGAAGGTATGAAATTTTTGTGAAACACATGAAATCAGCTGAGCTACAAGCCGGTTTTATTTGTTTGTCCTATCTGTGGATTGATTTCGAGGATAGTTCTACCCAGATGGGATTTACCTGGCCACTGATATTATTCAAACGTTGCACTGGACACGCAGACAATCCTTTGACATATGCTATCAGCCCTAAGGATGGCGGTTCAGAGTAGGGAAGAGCCAGGAGTAATGTTATGGGATGGGAAGGCAGAAAATGATATGGTTGGGTAACTGGTTAATGAATACAACACACACACAAAAAAGAGTAATGAATTCAACAGAAAAATTAGGCTCGGGAGTCGGCTTCCATGATGAGCAACTGCCAACTCATTTCATGGATGGCTCGGCACGGTTTCAGAGTTTTTCTTTAAAGTAAAAGCAGTTAAATATATTAAAATTTAGAGCATGGACGGGCCTAGCAAGGGGCTAACCCGGACTATAGCCCGTCCCTAATTTTAGTTTACTAAAAAATTTGTATAGGTAATTTTTTCAATATTAGTAATTAGTCCACCTTTATTTATGACTAGCCGTTGTAATTGTAGCACAATTAATTTTTAACCTAAGATTTTGTTGGAAACATAGAACTTCCTTGGTCACATCCATTTACTTTCCAATTTTTCTTCTATATAAACCATAAATCTCTTTATCCAATCAATCTTTGTACTTAAAATTTGCGGATCTTAACCAAAAGAATTTCTATCTATCTAGTATTCTATTGACAATTTCAAGCTAATCATTGTTCATGTAAATGCTGATATTCTAGACCTATCCTAGGGAAATTTCTGGGTCCGTCCCAGATTTAGAGTAAATGCATATGGGAAAAAAAAATCCTTATCCGAGAAAAGAAAAAGTAAAATTAGAAAGCAAGCCAAAATAAAACAACCTAAATAAGTTCATATCAAATACTCACTGGGCACAAAGCCAATATGCCAAACAGAATAAAAATTACATGCCCAAATGCTCTAAACCATAAACTGGACTACAAGCCCAGTAGGAAAATTAATCCAACATATAGTAAGGCCACGCCTTATGGTAATCTATTTCTCTTGGCTATAGCTTAAGTGTAGCAAAATCTAACTACTATGGTGCATCATTTAGCTTTAGTATGGCGATTTTTCTCGGCTTTGCTAAAGACATATCTGTTATATACGATGTTGTTGGCATATTGAAGGCTTATTTTAGTTCATCCAATTGGTGTTTTTCTAGCTTCTGGTGATGGATAATTGTAATTTTTGATGTGTAGACCCGCCGAATTTTTATACGTTTGTAGCATATCGATGTTTGAGGTGGTTGATGCCTTCCAGAGTTGCTTTATATGTTATCAATAAATCATCCGCGTACATGAGATGTAGTTTTGGTGGGGCCTTCTGGGAAATGTGGATCCCCTCTATCTATTTCTGGTTTTCAAGAATTCCTGAATTTGTGGATAGTACTTCCGCGCAGATGATAAATATATAAGATGTGAGAGAATATCCTTTCCTTACTCCCCTAGTTGGGGTGATGTACCCATATGGAGTTTCGTTGATATTAATAGATTAGGTTACTGTTGATATGACATCATAATATAATTCACGAAGATTGAAGGAAAACCTAAGGTGGTGAAAGCTTGTGATTAAAAAAAATTTCCTTTCTCGTTGACGTTCTTGAATTATTGCTGGTTCTAAATAATTCAAGTTTAATATTTTTGATCAACTTTTAATTAATTTTGATAATTAATCATGAAAGTCTAATTAATACGATCCAAACCAAAAGGGACCTCTTTCGGATAATAATACATAATTTCCTACTAATTTTTAATACTAGAATAATTTAATTTTTAACTTGATAACAACCTGCGCAGGAGGTTTCCATTTAATCGTAAACTAAAGATTCAATGAAAATCACACGATTTTTTTTGGCTAGGAAAAGAGATATATTGCATTAGAAGAGTTTACAGCATTTTGCAGGAAGTGTGGACAATTATTCTCATACCACTCTCCTGAGACATTACCAACTCTACTATGTCTGCAAGGCTATTCAAGTCTCTCTTGACATATTTAAAGCAGATGATACTAAGGTCTTGTAAAAGAAACAAGCAATCATCTAGAACTGAGCAAGATGGCCAACTAATTTTGTCTGCAATTATTTAAATAAGCCATAATATTTTTGGCATCACTAGCTAAGCAGATATTCTGGAAACCTTTATCCTTGATCCAGTTCGCAGCCTCCAACAAAGCATAGCATTCAGCTTCTTCTGGACTGGTACTTCTCCTTGAGATTAGTTTGTAGCCCCTGAATCCATCTGCAGAATGCATAGCTACAATGAAAATACCGGCCTTATTAGTATCCTTATCATACGATCCATCATAGAATATAGTAATGCAATTATGAGGTAGCATCAACTCGTTTGGTTCGATTACAACAGAAGTACTAATAATATTAGTGGAGGGGACAGTGGCTAGAGTATATTGACATACTCTGCAGCAATACTCGTAGCAAATCTGGATATTATTTGAGGGTTTGAAGATTTATCCTCAAAAACCTTGGAACATCTGGCTTTCCAGATGCACCAGGCAGTATTCATGATAGTAACTAGATGATCTTGGAGATGGCTTGCAATAAGCCATTTAGAGATCTAATCCTTGATACTAATTTGTGTGCCTGAATCCTGTAAAACAAGAGAGTTCACCACAGGGATATGCAGCCAGACATCTTTGGAAAAGGGGCAATGTAAAAGCATATATTCTGGAGATTCAGAGACACCCAAATTACACATTTTGCATCTATCATCATGCTGACTATTGTATCTAGCAAGCAGATTACCTGTGGGTAGAATATTTTCGACACATTTCCAAAGGAAAAGATGGGTTCTAGCAGCAGGGGATATTTCCAAAGGGCTTTATACATATCAAAATCTGGACCGGGAGTAGAGTTATGTGGAAGTTCATTAGCAAGCAGTTTTTAAACTGATTTAACAGTCAAAACACCATTCTTATTGTAGGGCCACACAAGAGAATCTCTGCCAGATAAGGGAATTCTCATGCTACAAATTTTTTGACTACTGTCATTAGTGAAGAAGGCCTGAACTAACGGAACATTCCAACTTTTGGTTTCAACAATGATAAAATCAGAGACTTTATAATTAGGATTAGGATAATTAACACAAAGCGGAAGACATGGGTTAATAATCTAGTTATCAGTAAAAGCATGGGCAGAACTTCCATCCCTAACATCCCAAAGAGCATGTTGTTTCAAAATATCCAGACCATGACATATACTAGACCACACCCAAGACATATTCCAAGGTTTAACATAATGAAGAGGATGGCAATTCCTAAAATATTTACATTTCAGAGTTTGAACCCAAAGTTCATTAGGAGAAAGAATAAGAAACCATGCAGTTTTAGTTAGAAGACCTAAATTCATCTTTTTTAAGTTTCTAAAACCTAATCCACCATTCATTTTATGAGTGTAAACCATTTCCCATTTCCTAAAGCAGTAACCCTTATGACCATTTTCCCCCCACCAAAAATCTCTTTGAGAATTTTCCATCTTGTTGATGATGGTGTCAGGTAGGAGGAAAGAATTCATA
Source organism: Papaver somniferum (assembly GCF_003573695.1). NCBI lineage: Eukaryota > Viridiplantae > Streptophyta > Magnoliopsida > Ranunculales > Papaveraceae > Papaver > Papaver somniferum. The sequence goes on from NC_039358.1 coordinate 227,880,232, forward strand.
TGGCAGTTGGAGGAAGATTTCAGAGTATGTTGAACAAGAATCGACCTACCAGATTGACCTAGGTGTTTTCCTTTCCATGTAGACACTCTAGAATCATGATGAGTGTTTAAGTGGGACATTGACTCAGTTCTATTCTTATTGAGAAAAAGAGGAAGGCCCATATATTTTTCATTTAGCTCAATTTTCCTAACATTCATAGATCTAATAAGGGAAACACATTTATCTAAATGAACATTTTTACTGAAAAAGCATCCAGATTTCTCAAAGTTTATCATTTGACCTGATATGCTACTGAAATCATTAATCAAAGACATGAGATTCATAATGAGAAGCTTTAGTGAAAAGAAGGCAATCATCAGCAAAAAAGTAAATGAGATATACTGGGAGCTTCTTTAGTTACTTTCATACCATGTATGAGATGGGACTGCTCAATATAGTGAAGCTACCTGGAGAAAGACTCCATAAACAGTATGAACAAGTAAGGAGACAACGGATCTCCTTGTCTTAACCCCCTGGTAGGTTTGAAAGAAGAACAAGGAGAACCATTTAAAAGGATTGAGATATTGGTAGTACTTATGCACTGGAAAATTAGGCTACACCAATGTTCAGAAAAACCAAATCTTTTTAGAACAACAATCAAGAAAGACCATTCTACCCTATCAAAAGTCTTAGACATGTCAAGTTTAAGGCCCATGATTCCACACGTATCGTTTTTCTTTTTCATAGAATGCACTAATTCATGGGTAATTACCACATTGTTCTGTATGTTTCTACCAGGAACATAGGCAGCTTGATACGGTGAAATAATTTTTCCTAGAAGAGGTTTAATTCTATTTACTAAGATTTTGGAGATGATTTTGTAATTTGAATTGCAGAGAGAAATTGGCCTAAAGTCAGAGGGACTTGTAGGATTGTTCACCTTAGGATTTAAGGAAATGAAGGTATGATTCATTTCCTTAAGCAGATGTTTGGTATTAAAAAATTGTTTGACAGTGTTCCAAACATCATTTTCAAGCAAAGCCAGGTTTTGTTTGTAAAAACCTGGGGGAAAGCCATCTGGACCATGGTCCCATTTGCTTGATAATTTTCCTAATCTCTTCAAGAGTAATGGGACTCAAAATTTTATCATTGTCCTCATTAGTGATGCATCAATGCAATTCAGAAATTTCTCATCTAATAAAAGATTAGTGGAAGTGGATATGTTCTTAAAATGGGTGACTAAAAGGTCTTCAAGAGTCTGTCTATCCTCTGACCATTGACCATTTGGAAGTTTTAAAGAGCTAATGTGGTTGAAATTTCTTCTCCTATTAACATTTGTGTGATAGTAGGAGGTATTTTTTATCATAGCTCTTAATGAACTCCACCCTGGACTTTTGAGCATAAAAGGATTCTTGAGCTAGCTCAAGATTATGTTCAACATCTCTTATGGCTTCATTATTCTTGGATAGAATAAGGATTTCTATTCAGAGTTTTTAGTTGATTAGTTAACATTGAAACTTTATGATCAACATTATTATAGTGAGTTAAATTCCATTTTTTAAGCTCAAATTTGAAATTTCTAAGGCCATTTGTCATTTTGTAAGCATGAGATCCTCTTATAAAGGGGCTACCAGTATTACTTGGGAGTCATACCATTTCATATAAAACAAACAAGTGTTAACAGATCTGACCGTCGGATCATTCAATTGTATCACCCCGCTAATAGTGGTATCCCTTTATAAATCATGGAAAATCATTAGAAATTTTCTTTTTAAAAAAATTAACTGAGAAGTGAGAAAAGATGATAACTTATAACAGTCTACAAGAGGTAAATCTAAACAACAAAAATAACATAACTTGATTTTTCTCCAAATCTAAACAAAAGTGAAACCCACACTACAGGAGGATTCAGTTGTAAATGGTTAAAGACAGAACGGTAGTTTTATGTTGGAGATACGTCGTCATCGTACTCATACTCTCTGGGGTGGATAAGTGGTTGCCAATTCAATTGATCTGTTCATCTGAATCCGAACCTGGATTATGCTGCTACCAACTCGTTTTTGCTGACTATTCGTTTCTGCAAGGGGTTATGTATATATTCAGGAATCATACTAGTAACATCTGAGTGCTGCGAATCATGTTAACTGCAATATATGTAGTATTAATTTCCAATGATGTCAGTGGGTTTTGTTTTTTCTGCCTTTTGATTAACAACACAGCAATATCATCCGATTAATCATCGGTGTCAAATGTATACGTGTAGCCTCCCACTTGCACCCAGCTAGTATATGTATATGAACCGCATATATGGTCTAGATAGCACAACCTTCACAAAAAGAAAATCGAATTATAACCATTCTTTGCTTCATTTTGAATCCGATCAGAGACTGAAATTAAATTGTAATCATGGATACGAAGGGAGTCCTATCATCACCACCGCAGTCACAGAGTACTGCACAGTTGAAGTATGTCCAAGAACTAGCAACTAGTGGAGAACAACCGCCACCAAAATATTTCCATAAAGATGTTAACGTTCAAGGGAAGCAGGTAACTACAGATGATTTGTCATCAGTTCCGATAATTGATATTAGTCGTTTAACGTCTAACGCATCCATCGAAGAGAAAGAAGAAGAGATGGCGAAGTTAAAATCTGCTTTGGATTATAGACTTTCAGGCAGTAGGGCATGTATTCCACAAAATTTACTGGATGATATTTATAATATTTCCAAGAATTTCTTTGATCTTCCTGTTGAAGAAAAGCAAAGGTACGCGTCATCTAAAGACGATGAAATATTTGACTTACAGGGATTTGGGAGTGATTCCATTGGAGCAAATATTGATGGTCAGGTTCTCGATTGGTCAGATCGTCTATACCTGTTAAACGAACCAGTAGATGAGCGAAAGCTTCGCTACTGGCCTGGTGATGATTCTCCATTGCATTTCAGGTACTAACAATAAACGAAAGGAAATGTTAATTTTACCATTTCTGAGTGTAGTCATTAATAATTGGCTAATTGTCTGTGCATCTGCAGGAGAACTTTGGAGGAGTATAGCGTCCAGACGAGATCAGAATCGGAGATCATTTTAAAGGCAATGGCCAAATCACTAGGATTAGAAGAGAATGACTTCCTCAACCAGCTGGGTGATCGACAGTACGTGTACACAAGGTTTAATTTCTATCCTCCTTGCTCTAGACTAGATCTTGTTTACGGCTTAAAAGCTCATACAGATGGATGAGCAATAACTGTTCTTCTGCAAGACCCTGAAGTAAGAGGTCTTCAAGTTCATAAAGATGATCAATGGGTTAGTGTTCCATGTATGCCTGGAGCTCTGCTTGTCAACATTGGGGATCTATTGCCGATAATGAGTAATGGAATATTTAAGAGCCCACTACATAGGGCAGTAACAAATACAGAACGGATGAGAATTTCTTTGGCTATGTTTTATATCCCACATATCGATAAAGAAATCGAACCTGTTGCTGCGTTGATCAACGAGAGTAATCCTAGAAAGTATAGGAGGGTGAAGGTAAAAGATTTTCTTGAAGCTTTCTTCCATACTTATTTGCAAGGAGAGCGGGTTTATGACTGGGCCAGCGTCTAGTTCTTCTACAGTATTAGAGTTCTATCATATTACTTGGTATAGATGGCACAGTATTGCGGGTTAAATGCTAAACTATGTACGAGTCTATGAGATAGATTGTTGAAGTTTTTGGTGGTTAGGTTTGTCAAAAAGACTCGGGTTTAACATTGTTCTTAGTATTGAAATTTTCACATTTTAGACTTGGGTGATTTTAAGTGGTTGAATTTGTACATTGAATCTATCTTTCAATATAAATTTTTATTTGGTTTTCTTTTTAATTTAGTTTTGCTGTTATTTCCGATTCCAGTTTAGATTCAGCTGAATCAGCAGAATCAAATCCTTTTTTATTAAATATAATCAAAATAAACTACTGCTTTTATCAGTACTACAGTGTAAATTCCAGGAGAAGTAGTGTTTTTTAAAGAATTCCACGTTTGTGAGACACGGTCGTTTTGGAAAAAGCCACTTCTAAATTAGAGCTGATGAACACAGTCGTTTTTGGTGATAGTACCTCATGTCTTGGCAGTGGTTTAACTTCCATTTTCCACTAGTGCCACAAAACCAAAGTAACATTTGACTTTCTCAATTAGGAAACCAGCCTATACTTTTGAAACGTTTATTTATAGAAACCAGCCTATTAAAAAGTAACGGAGGGAGTACCTTTTCTTCGCCTTCTTGGTGCTGCCAAATGCCACTTTGTGCAATAGATTGCCACTCAACTTTTGTTGTGTTAGACATCAAATTCCCAATAATCTTCACTACTAGAGGCACTCCTCCACACTTCTTCGAAATATTTTTGCCTATTTCGATCAAATCTGATCTCTTTTCAACACCTCCAGGATGAAATGCTATTTTCTCGAACAAAGACCAGCATATTTCTTCGGATAATTCTTTCAAATGATGTATATATGAAGAAGTATTTGATCTTGAAGCAGCTTCATCACTTCGTGTAGTCACCATCACTTTGGTTCCTTTCGAAAATACGCGTAGCAACGTCTCTAACATATGATCCCACTCATTGTTATTTGTTGAAAGGTGAATTCAATTTTAGGTTCTACCCGTCCTAGCCACATCAAATGACCTCACTATACTAAGAATAGAAAGAGAGAGAGTTGTTATTTTATTGTACCTTGTCCTTCTTTATATAGACTTTTCAAAAGCCCTTCCTTTTATGGCATCATGTCATGTGTCCTAAACTTCTTTAATTACTACTAATGTCATTCCTTCTCTAATGAAACTTCCTTCTTTCCTATTAATTCCCCCCTTGTGCTTTCCATCTAACAGACATTTTCTTGGTGGACTTGGGATGTAGTCCCCAAGTCCCCATATCTCATGTTGGATCTGCCTCCCTTTTAGGGGCACACTAGCCCGGCTAAGGGGTGATATTTTTCATGTATCAACATTACTATCATACCATATATCATCGAGTACTATCAAATATATCTTACCATCGACAGTCTTTTCGATTTCGCTCAAAATGAGATTCAAGCTAGAGTAATCAAACTTCTGTTTTTTTTATCGATTCCAAAATTTTACCAAAGATCTCTTTTTGATCAGAATTTTGGGACGCATATATCCACAATTTATTTGTATCGAAATGATCTGTTACCGACTGGTCACCAAAGACACTTTGAGCTAGAGCAGTCTTGCCAACACCTCCCACGCCGAAAATATGGATAACTGAACAACTGTCTTGATCATTGGATGAGTTGTTAACTAATAAATTTATTATTTTTGATTTTTCAAGTTCTCTTCCAACAAATTATGAACTATCTACTTGAGAGAAAGTTTCTCTGTTTCTGAGACCATTAAAATTTGCATCTTGACTAGTACTACTAACATTTAAACCCAACAGCGCTGTCTCCCTTGCAAGATTGCCCATTCTTCGGTTGAGATCTCTAATTTTGTGACTCATCCTAAAACGAAATGCAAGATTGTTCGATGGTGAGAAAAAGTCCTTTACCTTGTTTCGTATACGACCTTGAATTTCCATTTTACGCCGTAGAATTTCATATGCAAATTCATCCAATACATCTTCCGCGTCGTAAGCTATGTTTTTAAGTTCTTTCAACCACGACGTCCTGCTCTGTTCTGGCTGCTTCATAGCATCAATTAACACGTCCTGAATCTTGCTAAGAAATTGATGTAGTTTTTCCATCTCATTTTTGACACCCCAAACATGATGAATCTTCTCAGAGGCAATAGGGATCAGATTCTCGATCAAAGCACTGATGACAGGGGCTCCAACAAGTCCTTCAGCCATTGGTTCTTATGTTAGCATGAGATTGACAAGAAATGCAGAAAAATAGCTTAACCAGTATGGCGGAGAGCTATTGTGAACTGAGAGAAGTAATAGAAATGATTCATGTGAATTCCTGTAGTCATTTTCCTGTTTTCACGCCAACTTTCCTCTGGTCACACTCATTCAGATTTCTACATCAACTGCTTGTGGTTGAGTGTAGATGGTACGAGGACATTAGTAAAAGAAACAATCAATTATAGGAAAAAAACAGCACCAGGGAACAATGAAGTGACCTGAGACATGTGCCTTCACATTTAAAAAGAAAATTGTAAGCACCCAACAAAAAGATAATAATAATAGTCTCTATTTTATAATAAATGTATCAAGGGCGAATTACAGAATGGTCATACTTTTTGTAATTCGTTTACAAAATGGTCACACTTCCATCCGATTTAACACTTTTGAATAAAACGGTGTTAACTTTTCTCATAATATCCTCTTCGAAAATATCCTTCTCATTTAACTAATTGGTTGATGCGGTGGTGATGAAGCGGTGGTGGTGGTGGAAGCTTAAGAATCTTCGCTAAACCCTAGAGAGGAAGCGATGAACCCTTTGGGTGAATGCGATGTAACGATCCTGAATGCGTTCTAACGAAACTGAATGCGTTTTAACGATCGTGAATGCGATGTAACGATATGTAAGCGGTGGCACCACCACCTACAAATAGCACCACCGTCAAAAAAACTATAATGAACTCAAAATTTGAGATTATGTATGGAGGGATGAATAGGAAGGATATGTAGGTAATTTCATTAACATATTTAACTGTGAGTCACCACTTAACTCTCTATTTAACGGAAGTATGACCATTTTGTTAATATATTGTAACAGTATGACTGTTTTGTAAATCAGGTCTTAATAGTATGACTATTTTGCAAGTTTTCCATGTATCAATAATTCTTATAAATCAATGATGGATCGTTTGAAAGAGTTTTGTTAGAGCAAGGGCTATGGAGTGAGGGTTCTCATTCAATACGAATGAGTCTCACTAGATTTGATCTAATTAGATGCTACTATGGAGTGAGAATACCCACTCATTCATCAAAAATCATTCATACACTCATTGAAAAGAATGAGTGGGCGAAAGTGGAGACTAAGCGGCTGAAAATCAACCTCTTGGAAAAGAAACACGTTGAGTGGCTAAAGATCTGCCTCTCAAGCATTTTTTTAGCTTTTTTATTTATTTATAAACTCTAAAAAACGAGTGACACACTAGTTTTATTAATAAAAAACTCTAAATACATCTAGAATGGCTAAAGATAAGCCTCCCAGGTGACTTTTTTTCTTTTAAAGGGGCTAAGTTTATTTTCTACTCTTTCCATAGTGCAGCAAACACTCCTTCACTCATTCTTTCAATGGATTTGGTAGTGAGTGAGTGCAAAACATACTCATTCGATAGCCCTTGCTCTTCGAAGAAGAGAGAAAAAGTGACTGAGGGAAGCGAAAATAGTAGGCTAAAAATACTCTACTTGTAAACATTATTGGGCCAATTACAGAATGATCATACTTTTTGTAATTCGGTCACAAAATGATCATACTTTTGTAATGCATTTACAAAATGGTCTTTTTCCATCCGATTTAACACTTTTGAATAAAACGGTGTTATCTTTTCCGAAAATACCCTCCCTCAAAATACCCTTCCTAGTTAACTAATTGGTTGAAGTAGTGGTGATGAAGCGGTTGTGGTGGTGGTGGAAGCTTAAGAATCTCTGCTAAACCCCGAAGGGGAAGCGGTGAACCCTTTAGGTGAACGCGGTGTAACGATCCTGAATGTGGTGTAACGAACCTGAATGCGGTTTTACGATCCTGAATGCGGTGTAAGGATACGTAAGCGGCACCACCACCACCTACAAATAGCACCACCGTCAAAAAAATTATAATGAAAGCAAAAGTTAAAATTGTGTATGGAGGGATAAATATGAAGGACACATAGGTAATTTCATTAACATATTTAACTGTGAGTCACCACTTAACTCTCTTTTTAACGGAAGTATGATCATTTTGTTAATAATTTGTAATAGTAGGATGCTTTTGTGAATCGGGTTCTAATACTAGGACTGTTTTGTACATTTTTCAAAATTATTTGGTTGCATCAAAATACTTTTGCAACCTCGAGGAAATATTCATGTGCTAAGATTGTCTACGATTTGATATTCAAGGAAATGAAACCAGCCACCCCCAATTAGCATGACCATATTTAGTTTACGAATCCAGGTTTGTAGTTACTGAAAAACAAATTTGGTTAAACAGCTAAAAACAGAAGATCAAAAGAGGTAAATAAAGGATAGGGATATTTATGTAATGCTCAAGACGGTCGACCACAATCTCATGAGTCCTGACCCAAACTCTAAAAAATTGGTCACCCAATCGTAATTCTGGTCACTTTTTTATGACGCAAAGTCAAAATATCTCTAAATAATAAAAATGAAACACAATAAACCCCCTTTTCATTTAAAATGGAAAGGGAAAGAAATTGCTTTCGTTGATTCATGGAAAAGCTAACCCCCAAGGGCCTGAGAAGACACTGATGGAAAAAGGTAATCCCAATTTGCCAACTCATTTTTGTAGTAATAGTAACTGAAACCAAAATTGGGTAAAAAGTAAAATCTATAATCCAATTTCCAAATTTTATAATGCTTGAAATGGCCAAGCATGAGGCTAGGTTTTGTACTTTGAATTGTAAGATTAAATGTGTTTCTTGATGAATCCATGGTTACAAACTAGACAACACCAAATCTTGCACGCACTCCTACATGCTAAAATCAGTCAATTCGCTGATAATCTTTCAAAGATATTTGACTTAATCTCTTTTGAAAGACTCCACATTGGCATTGCATTGCTTCTTCTTCATGGAGTTCTATGGTTTTACATTTACATTTCCCTGGGGAAACATTTACATTTTGGACACTTGAAGCAAACATTTACCTTCACATTTTTTATTGGAAAACGGGAAAAAGAATATACCTAAGAAAGAGCACACTTCTCCGAAAATTCTATATCAGTCGTGATAGGGTGCACTGCACGCCCCAGCGTACACCTGAATAACACTTCATTGTATCAAATTTGCTACTTTGATGTAGGATTTGAAAATCAGATTTCTTTGGTAATCTTAGATGATTTAAGCAAATTTTAACGAAAAGTCATGAATTACATGGCTTTACACTCATGTTTTGAGAAAAATTAAAGAATCATAAAAACAGAAGAAAACCGAAATTAATTGGGGTTAGTGCAACTTCGAACCTTTGCATAAAAGAGTTTAGAGAGATATCATGGGACTTATACAAGGAAATTTAGTTCCTAAAGAATCCCCTAAAGGTTGGCGACCAAAAGATCCTTTAGCAGCCTTTAAGAGAGAAGCATACAACAACTCATTCCATGTATCCGGTACACCTGGTAAGCACCAATGACTACAATCTTGATGGTCCAACGCAACAATCCTCTCTTGAACACTGTAATTTTTTGCGTACACTGAAGGGTGTGCATCGGCCCGGTAGTATGTAAGTTTACTGACATTCATATATAATACAGGAGACTTCATTTCCCCAAGTACGTCTTCTAGTATTTTCGACCGTGAAGGTGATGTCTTTATGTACGTTTCGTTACTCATGATCGGTTCTGTTTCTCTATTGCATTTTCCACCAGTGTTCCATTTCCCACCCCTGGGCAACAGATCAAGTAGGTTCAGAAAACCGAAAAATTAAGAGAACGAACGAGATTCAATATTATATATATCTGGGATACGCACGAGTAATGGGAGACGGAGTATCCTCTGAATACGATTTGAGTCCTGGTAGAATCAATATTGTTATCAATCCATTTCCTCCAAGTAGTAAAAGCTTTCTTGTATGCCTTGTTTATCTCCAATTTTGGGTGCAAGTAATCACCTTCTTGAAATATGTTTTCTCTGCAAGTGACAACCAGTACAGTTAGTGAGACACAATATTCATTGACAATGAAAAATACTTGCAAATGTGACTCACCCATGATTCGTCTTATCAACATTCCACCAATGCCACGAATCAAACACTACAATATCAGCATCACGATACACCAATGCTGGAAGCTCGTCAATCAGATCCAATCTAAGCGTGCGAGGTCCCTGATGTAATAACATTTTGCTTCCACGACTCGTTTGATTAGCTTCATAAATCAGATATGGAGACCAAACAAATACTACGGAACAGTTGTAATCCTAATGTAAAAACAAACCCATCCATGAAAATACATTTCATCCAATTGGATAAATTTGAAAATGTATGTTTAATGAAACAGGATTTACCTCGTACCGCCGAGATAAATCTCCTCGTATCTTGAATTCTGTATCCTTAGGGAACTTAACGATTCTGCTCTTATCTGGAATGACATTCCATAACATACATATCATTGACATATACATATTTCTGTTCAGGGAATCCCCAACAAATACCAACTTTTTATCTCTCAGTCTACTGAGAAAGTCAGTTGGATTAAAGAAGCTGCAAATAGTTGAAACATTGTCGTCAAGGACATTGCGGGAGACATAAATAAAGCACAAGCATGTACAAGCTCTGAAATGGAAAGAAGAAATGGGATACATTACCCGGGTTCGGGTATATTATTACACCCGGCATTTGTTTGTTGAGATTGCCACTGCCATTGTCATTGAAGGAACTGATTGTCCGGTCTTCCATTTTCGTAACAAGCAAACGGTCCTTTTCTCAGATAAGGACAGGCACCCGGAGGATAATAAGGTTTTAGACCATTGATTTTGACCCATTTACCTTCAAAAATATCACACTCTTCAAAACTTGAGTTCTTAGAACTGTTTTCCATGTGATTGGTTTCCGTTTGGACTGTTCCGGTGGAGTTTTCAAATAGCTCCGCCGTAACAGCAGAAATAGAAGGGGTGCAAGTAGTGCTGGTACTACTTGAAGTATACGCTTCTGGTATCCAAACCACTGAATCCATCACTGATGGAAATACGAAGATAATAGCTGCAAGAACAAGGACGGAAGCTCCGACAATGAACTTGTACCCAAGAAGTACCGACGAGGATGACCCGTATCTCTTTGAATGATCATGAGAAGACGGCATCGTTAACAAGTGATCACATGACTTCTCCCAAACCTTAAGATTTCTCATCCGAAAAATGCAACTTGTTCAAAACAAATTGGCACTGTCTCAGATCAACTGTGTTGTTCATTCTATATTTCTATAGACTGAAATGATATCGACAAGAACGGGATCTCATTGACGTTTTTCAATGTAGCTAGCTAAGTAAATGATTAATTGGTATTCTAAGTTGCTTCATTCAGAATATAAAAACAATATATATGTAAGTTTCAATTATCCAGGATTTATTTGGCTGTTTTCTTATTAAGTGATCTTATCGATAAACAATCGTCCATTTTAATTTATACATTTGCACGTTAAGCCCGGCATCAGTGGCATTTAATAACACTGCACATTATCAACGTTCGAACAGAACAGAATATTGTATTTGCATTGAATTTCTTTTTGGGAAAGACAATATGTACAGAGATTAAGAAACAGATGATCAGAACTCGCATTAAGAGTACTCAACTTCAAAGAAGCTTCTTAGTAAATCAAACTGCAATAAACAGTGATCAACCGTGATATGCGGTGGCCTTTCTACAATACCCTAAAATAAGCTTAGTGTGGCCCCAAACTACAAAGATGTGTCTGGATAGATGGAAAAACAGAAACTAGACAATGAGAGACACCAATTCATATGGAATCACTTGCCTCAAGCAATTTGGTGGGAAAATTGGCCGGAAAGGAATACAAGGGTGTTTCTCAGCAAGGCACGAAATGAAGCTAAAACAATAATAACAGTTAAAGTTTTGCTATACCAGTAGGGTTTGCCTGGGGTTTGAGTTTAAGGGTCTGTTTTCTGATGATTTAGTTTGGTGTTGCCAAGGAATTCTTAAAATTTTATGATCGCTTATTTTGAGATAGAATTTTGCAGTATTTATAACTTCGGTTGTTTGTGATTGTATCTCAAATTAATTGGAATTTCTGAATGAAGGATTTAATAAAAAAAGTTGATTGTTGATGGAATTGATCTTTTTTAATGGCAAGTGTAAAACTGATAATGATTATGAGTTGCTTGGTTATGGAAAATTCTAAATTGATTATTGGATTAACAGATATTTGGATTGAGATATTCAGTTTGGGTTGGTGATGAAAATGCATCTATGGGAGATAGATGATGATCTATCTTTTCTTGATGATACAATATCAAATAAAAACAAATCTACTTTAAGAGTCCGATAATGATATTGATGAATGCTTTTGTAATTAACCCTATATACCTTGCGATCTTATTATATTTTCGGATACCTCAGTTCTGTTTGTTAATTCAAAGATAAAGAAAAAAAAAATGAAGGAGATTTGGGTTTTTAGTTTTCAGTATTTCCGTTATTTTTCTGTGTAGTATTAAGGTGAATGCCTAACAAAAATACCCTGAGATATTAGGCTCTATTGATCACGAATGATTCACCAAGTGGAGATCAAGGACTACTATACACTGAGAAAAGGAAGAACAATCTGATCATCGGTGTAGTAACTTTAACGGGGCTAAATGTAGTCAAAGCACTGTTACAACTGAGGCCATGTGGCGGAACCTAATATGTTGGAACAGAGGACAGACAGGGAATATTGGGGATAGAGGATCTGGACCCATCCTAACTAGTCAAGCTTTTCTTAATAAAATCATTTAAAAATAGATATGGGAATAATATCCCGGCTTGATTGGAGTATACCCAAACTAATTGGGGTATACCCAATAAAATAAAATGTGGTCATTATGAAGTAAAATCAAGCCACCCCTTAACCTTGTTTTTTATAAATGGCTAGAATGCCCCCACAATGATTAGCACTAATTTAATCAAAATGATTAGATTAGTCAAATTAGTTAGATTAGTTAGTTGATTTATAAGTTGGGTTTTAGAAATAATTTAGAGAGAGAAGTAGAATGAAGTAGTAGAGGAAGTTTTGGGGGGGAAAAGTTAGGGTTATTGAGAAATTTTTGATATGAGTGATTCAAATCCTGATTTTGAAGTGGGGGAGTCTTCTAACTTTCCTCCTACATATGAGTACTTGTATGATGATCTACCAGACCATGATCAAATGGATTACATGCATGACCCTCACTTTTATTTTCCTTAAACTCATGATGGGTATGGAAGTGATGAATATCTTGAGCCAAACGTAGAATCCAATGACCAAGAAGAAGAGAATGGAGCTGTACGTAATCAGGTAGACAACCTACGTGGTGAAGATTGTGATTTTTCCATGCAAATGATGGATTTTGGTTTTGTTTTTTCACTTTTGCTACACAGGGTCGGCAGGGTCGATGCTTGTCGATCATGCCGGCCAAACACGCCGGCGTGGTTGTTAATTGAACAACGTGCCGACTTTTCATGAGCAGTAATCGTGTCGGCAGGATAGAAAATTTAAACCATGCCGACTTTCAGTTTTACAACACATGAGTCGTTACTTGAAAATGCTTAAGCCGGCATCTTTTTTTTTTGAACCCTGCCGACTCTAGATTGGTCGGCACTGTTAAATTTTGCTTTCGTGCCGTCTGTTTTGTTGTCGGTAGGATTTTATATCTCGACCTTGCCGACTTTGGTAATACATATCAACTAACTTTTGATGTTTTGTAGATTGTTGCATTGGTACCGATGACGGATCAGCCTCAAGCTCAGAAAATTAGGGTCCTGATACTTCCGCAAATTATGCTACTGATTTGGAATGGAAGGAAAAAGACGACGCGGTCAATTGGATTGTTGAGAAAGCAAAAGAGAAGATATGTGTTCTAGTGAAAAACACCCAACAAAAATCTACGCGGTTTGAAATGGTATGCGAGTGTTATAGGTCGCCGGACGAAAGTCACAAGAGAAAGGGTTATGTGTATGATAAGAAGACGACTAGGGTGTACAAGATGAAGTCAAAGGAGTGTGGATGCCCATTCAAGATTATTTTTGGGAGGAACAAAGACACCGATGACATGTGGAGAATGACTAGAGTTGATGTTGGTTGGCATAACCATAAAGATACAGAAACTCTAGTTGGGCATTGTCAAGTGGCCAAGTTGAAACCGCACGAGTTTGAACAAGTAAGAACAAGTTGGGGAATTAAACCAAGCAAGCTCCTTAGTAAGTTCAAGAGGGATGACAAGAATAACCTCTCTTCATTGTCTACAATTTATGCGGCCAAGGCAACTATTAAAAGAATTGAATGGGATGGAAGAAAGGTGATGGAAGAATCACAATGGTTAATACACAAATACAACTACACGGTGAGACACCATGAGTCATCGAAGGGGAAGGTGGATCGTATTTTTCTTGCGCATCCCGATATGATTCAATTGGCGCGTTGTTTTTACCAAGTTTTGTTCATGGATTGTACTTATAAGACGAATAGGTACGACGTGCCTTTGTTGAATATTGTTGGAAAAACTTCGGATAAGCAATCGTTCACGGTGGCATGTTGTTTTATGGATCGTGAGAAGGATGATAGCTATATTTGGGCATTGGAAACTTTGAAGCTTCTCTACCACGAAGACGAGACTCCCGGGGATATAGTCACCGACAATGAGCAAGAAATAATGAACGTCGTGAGGATAGTCTTTCCCAATGCACAAAATTTCCTTTGCACTTGGCATATACAATGCAATATTAGAAAGAATAGTAGAAGTCATATCCAAAAACCGAAGGCAAAGAAAGGAACTAAACGTGAAAAGGAGGAAGATGAACGTGTTAGCAAACTAACTAAAGAGGAGCGAGAGAAGTAGAAAGAGAAAGAAGACGAATAATGGAAAGAATGTGAGATCAAGTCTGGGTTATTCATGAAAGTGTGGGATAAGGTGGTTTGGTCAATGAGTGGTGCAAGATATGAGATAAACTTGAAGGAGTTCGAGGAAGATTGGGGGACTAATTACCCCAAAGTAGTGGAATATTGCAAGAAACAATGGTTGAGGCCACACAAAAAGAGGTTTGTGTATGCTTTTACTTATGACTATAAATATTTCAAACTTGAATCCACAAGTATGGTAGAGCAAGCTCATGGGAGACTAAAAGGTCTACTTTTCACAAGTCAAAATGGGATTGTGACAGTGCAACATGCTATCCATGAGTACACTAATAATGATATCAACAAGATAAAAAAGCAATTCCAAGAAAGTAGCTTCCGGAATTTGAGGGAGTTTAAGGAGGATAATTGGATGCTTGTTGGTATACATTGCAACATCTCGCATTGGGCAATACGTTTTATGATGAAACATCTCGCTTTGTTTAAAAAGTATAAAAAGTATGACGACCCGAGCACTCCTTGTAAGTGTAGGATAATGAAGGCTATCGGACTTCCATGTCGTTATATGCTTGGTAGGTATAAAACTCCCATTCCTCTTGATGATATCGATCCTTATTGGAAGCAATTATCTTTCAAACCGGCTCCAAGAGAAGATCCCGGTGAAGAGTTTGGAGACATGTAACTTGGGAGAATAATCCTTGAAAAGTACCCCAAGTTGAATAGGTTGGACAAACAAACTATGAAGAACAAGGTGATGCCGATTGTTTACACTCTTATGGAAGAACTTCAAGAACCGGAGAAATAAGATCCTTGTGGTAGACCACCTACCACAAAGACGAAGGCGGAAGAAAGGGAACAAATTAAAGAGTATTTCAGTACAAAATGCGATCAATCCGAAAGGGATCAAATTAAAGAGTATTTGAGTATAAAGTGCGATCAATCCGAAAGGGAACAAATTGAAGAGCATTTGAGTACAAAGTGCGATCCATCCGGACATGTTTATACCGAGGCGCAATACAAGGAGGAGCCGGCTAAAAAGAAAAGAGGTCGTCCGCGGAAAGAAACAACTACACCAACGGTTTCAAACTTGAATCCAAATAGCACTCCACTTCTTGAGAGTCAAGCAAGTGTGGAATTTGTTGGAAAGAAAAGGGGTCGGCCAAGGAAGGATTCAACTACACCAACGGTCTCAAACTTGAATCCAAATGACACTCTACCTATTGATAGTCAAGCAAGCCAAGGAGATGTTGCGAAGAAAAGAGGTCGTCCAAGGAAGGTAGTACAACCGGTGTTGCAAGAGTATCGCGTACAACTCCCTCCAATTATTCAAGAGTTCGTTATTGGTACCGACGACGTCCCAAAAGATGGAAATTGTGGGTTTCACTTTGTCTCGCAACAATTGGGACACTTAAGTGGATCGGTTGAGGAGAATCTCACCCAATGCCAATACATAAGAAAGAAGATGGCCGCCCGACTAGAAAACGACGAGGAGTTTCATATCTCGATGATGTTAGAAGGTTCCATGGAGGACAAAGAAGCAACTTTTAAAGATTTGCTAACTAGTGTTAAAGGCCCGGAGGGAAATGCACCGGTCAAATGGGAGCATTGGTTGAGAATGTCGGAGTGTGGCCATCTATTGGCGGATACGTGGAATTGTGTGGTACATTTTTTTAGTAAGGGACTATCTATAGCATTTGCATCGAAACATGCGGTTTGCCTGGAGAAACTCAAGCATAGAAGAATTGTCATGGCTTTGGTGGATAAAAATCATTTTATTGGTATACAACTTAACAAGGAATGTTCATTACCTCCTCTTTGTAGGTTTAGTTTTTGGGAGAAGTTCACAAACAACAAGAGCAAGGAATGGATGAAACTTTATGAGGACAACATGACCATTTGGAATGTTTTAGATGAGTCTAGGGAATGTCCCATAGATTTGACTAAAGGAGGAGGTTCAATAGATTTGAATGAACTCCCTCCAATAGATTTAAGTGATGATTGATTATGGTAGGAACTAAGGAAATTTTTTGGAGTACTTTCGTAATCGCATTCTTGTTTTGTGTATTGTACTTTGGCGTACTACAAATGAATGAAATGGATGTGGTTTTTTTTGTGTATACTCCTTTGGTCGGTATTGTATTTGTCACACGACCCTTCCGGATCTCACATGGTCGGCATATTATTAATTCGTCAGGTTGCCGGCTGCACTGCATGAAAGCACAGGAAAATAGGCCTGGGATGGTCGGCAAGGTTTTTACCTCTTACAGTGCCGACGATCTCAGGGTCGGCAGAGTTTTGGTTTCGCCAGGTTTCCGACTTTTATCTGGTCGACATGGTTTTTGAGGATAACAATGCCGACCAAATCAGAAAAAAAAAAGTTGTTTATGGATGTTCTCATGCATTAAGTCGGAAGGGTTTACCATGCCGACTGCACATCCGCCGGCAAGTTTTTTGAAGATAACCATGCCGATCAAAACAGAAAAAAAAACTTGTTTTTGTATGTTCTCATACATTATAGTCGGCAGGGTGTATTAGGAGAAACCTACCAACCATATATTCACCGGCAAGGTTTGTAAAATTTTAAGTGCCGACTATGAAGCCGTCGGCACGCTTTTAATTTAGTACAATGCCGACTTTACATCGAACACAAACCTTAATTAAAGCATACAAACGTTAAAAACTTAACCCTAACACATTTGGGACATAGATAGTATCTTTTCCGGTACACACTTTCTTAGGAGAGGTAATTAGCTTCATCTTACCGTCGCAACATGGATATGTGCATGGTAGAAGGTTGATTTTAGGAACTTCATCTTCATACGGAGCTAGACGCTCATCTATTCAATAGAAAAACCCAGAACACGTGCATTTTGAAGCATACGGCTGATATACATCTCCTACTGCAGCTTTCATGAGAAATAAGAATCTCTTACAACCTTCAATAGTGCATTTGCTTCCTTCAAATGGACAATCATTTGCAAAATGACCACTTAGAGTACAAAGACTACAAATATTTGGTTGTGCTGCACTTGAAACTTCCATTCTTTATGCAAGGTTGAGGATGAAGTTGAGAATGCTTTTATAATAACAACACACCTAATATCTTGATTTTTAAATTTCTAGCCATTGAGCATTCAATGGGTTGTACTTTGTACTTAAAAAGTAATATTTTTATACTACTAACATTTAGGTCGGCAGGGTTGAGATTTCAAACCATGTCGACTACATATCCCTGACAGCACTAAAGCATATAATATGATTAGGTCGGTAAGGTCTAGCTTACAAACCATGCCGAGTACTAAAATTATCTAAAACTTCATAAAAAAATTAAGTTCTAAAGCGACTGAAACTGAAAATTAACATAAGTTTAACAAGTCTAAAACCAACAACTAACAGTTCAGATAGTTCAAACCACAATCTAAGTTTCTAAAGCAAGTGAAACATAATAAAGTTTAAGAATTTCATGGATCCTTCTTCCTTTTGTTATCTTCCTCCACATCACTAGCTTTTTCAGCAGCATCAGATTTTGCTTTTCCCTTATCTGTACCTATGTAGTCACCGTCCTCATTCTAATAGGGGTTCACTCCAGAAAAGTCACATGCCCTGAAAAAAGTTCTTGGATCAACCTCTTATGATGATGTGCATTCAACATAGTTGAGGGGATTACTAGGACTGTGCATAAACCTTAGGAATTCTTCAGGATCTTTCTTACCCATCAGAAGTAACTTCCTAACAGGGCAATTCTCTTCAGTTTCATCTTTAGGATCTTCTACATTGGGATAAATTTCATCAATAAATTCTTATAGCTCTTCTGTAGTAACCGAACAAGGTAGATCTTCTTTTTTTTCCTCTGGGAACCTAAAAAATGCACAAATAAGAGATATGAAAACAACCAACACAGTTGAACATACGATATCGGTCGGCAAGGTTTGAATTTGGATAACAATTTTCTTCTCCCTTCCACTTTACGTGTATGGGGAAATGGCGAAGAATTAATTACTGTTCTCCTTGTTTCTCAGAGAAAAAGAATCAATTCCTGACCACTTACCCATACACATAGAGCGGGAGAGAGATGAAAATTGTTACACATTTTCATATGGTTTTGGTCATCTACTGGTCGGCAAGGTCGATAAACTAAACCATGCCGAATACCAACAGGTCGGCAAGGTTGTATGCATCTACAATGCCGACTAATAAACAGTCGTAATGGTCCTATTTAAGAAAGATGCCGACACTTAACTAATGAAAATCAAGTTTTTGTGACCTGAAGTCGGCATGGTTTGTTAATATACCCTGTCGGCCCTGGTTATTGTCTAACAGTCGCCATGGCTGCTATGAAAAGTCGGCAGGTTATTCATCCTAATACCATGTCGGTGCTTACAAAACAAACAACAGTCGGCATGTTCTTAAAGTATCGACCTTGCCGGCCAAAATCCCTACAAATCAAAATTTTTGATTTCTAACCTAATATAACAATCATATAACACTTAAGAATAATGGGTTGAGTTTAGAAATCACTTACAGTCTTCTTTTCACCGGTGGAGGGTTTTTTTCAACATTATCAGGGATTGGATTTTCGGGTTTGCTATTTCCAACTTTTTCCTTACCTTTTCCATCTGATTTGGATCTTCTCATGTTACCTGTTGACTCTCTCTTGCTACTGGATCGAACCATTTTTGATAGAATATCAAAATTAAAATTTTGGTTGATTTTTGGTTGATGGAATAAGATGAAGGAAAGAGAAGAGGAGAGGGATTAGAGAAGATATATTAGAGGAAGATTAATAAGTTTTTAGTTTTTAGGTTTAGGGTTTAATTTTAGGTTAATTAGTGCAGGGATACTAAAGTAACTTCATCCAGTTTTCACCTCCCTTTAGTAAGGGCACATGTCCATTTAAATTTGGGTATACCCCAATTAATTTGAGTATATCCCAATCTCGCCAGGAACAATATTGGTGAATTACATGCCGAAACATAAGTAAAGAAGGGATCCAAAACTTTATAGGTTTGAGATGGAAAAAGATTACTCACTATTATAGGAGCTCTTAAGGAAATAGAGCTCTAAGGAAATATTTAAAATTTTATACTAAGAAGATGTTCAAATTCATTATAGGAGCTATAAGAGCAACCACAGTGGTACGACCATAACCAAAGATCAAAGATCAAAACGAACGACCAAATTTGAGTTTAGTCTGGAGTGCCACACTAAAGCAGGAGAGTATATTTAGTCGATCGGATGTTTAATCTAGTTTGCTTGTGGAGCGTAGGTATAAAGTTCGTCCATTTGAGTCGTAGATATAGTTTACGCTGGTTTTGGAGCGTTTGTAAAAATTACGCGGGTTGTGGAGCGTACATATAGTTCACGCCGTAAGAAGGGGTGTAGGTATAATCCACGCCTGTAGGGGCGAAGGGAAAATCAACGCCTGAATGGGGCGAGTCTATAGTCTCCGCTCATCTTCTCACACTTTGACAGCACGTGTTTACACTTTGATCGTAGATATAATCTTAAAGACTGAGCCTCTTACATGTTTACACCTTGAGATTGACCTTATTTGAGAAATTAAGAAACACGTCAAGACTAAAGAGTAGGCAGGATAGTGTCTATAATCTTCGTCTCACTGACGCGTTAACTATATGAACGCCTGCCGTGAGGCGTTAACTTCAGCAACGTCCGAACGGGCGTAGGTTTGAGCAACGCCTGAATGAGGCGTACCTTATATATACGCCTTTTTACGGGGCGGTGAATTTACATGCGTTTCACATGAGGCGTGGTTTATATACACGTAGGATGACAAACGGTGACTATACATTCGCTCGACAATATATAGTTTTGATCTTGGTCCCAGACCAAATATAGTCCAGAATTTGATTTTGGTCCAGCTTTTAGTCTTTACTCCGTCCCGCTGTGTCTCGTCCCTAAACCATAATTATAGATTTGATCGTCCACTGCAGTTGCTCTAACGAAATAGTAATAAATTTTCAGACTCTTGCATTTGCCTTCTCTGGATTCCCTGCTTCTTATCCAAGTGCTTAGCTTAATTTGTTTTTTTCATATTTGGATTAGCCACTAGTTTGAAATTCAGTTGGTTTTAATATTTTGGTGATTACTAGAAACTAAATTTCATAAAAACCTTATTTCTCACCCTTTAAAAATGTCATTTCTAAATATTGATACCGTTTTAATCAATTTGAAAGAAAACCGAAATTAAATTCAAATTCCGGTAGTAGTGTTTTCATAGATTCTAGAGAAAACTCATTAAAAGAGTGGAGGATCTTGCTACTTGAACAGCTGGTTAACAGCTGAATGATAGCTGATCCAACGTGGTGGTTACAACCGTGAAAATAGTAATTTTAACTTTATCCATGTCATAAAATAAAAGCCTCGGGTGATAGATCTCGGAGAAAACTAATCTATAAGGAATCTTAACATGATAATAGTTATTCAATATATTTTAATATTGAAAATTTTATTTTCGAGATTGACAAGTATCGCTCTTTTAAAGTTCCTTTTATAGTTATCTGTATAATGGTTCTCAAATCGACAATCACTACTACGATTGTTATATGTATGATACTCAATATAGTTGGAATAATCATAGGTTCTTCTCTCCATCGGAACAATAGGATCGTTATGCTTATTACTAAACTTGTTGAAGAGATGAAATATAACCAAGATATATCTTTTTGATCAGAGGTTGAATCAATCATCAGAAAAAGAATTAGGCCAAAAATTAGGATACATTCTGGGAAAATAAAATTTCCATTGAAGAGAAGCAAATGAAATTCTTTCATAAAAATTCTCGTAGAATCGAGAATGAAGTTTTCATTCTGTACATGCCAGATCATGAATTAGTAACTGCATTCAATCTCCAAAAAAGTCCAATTGTTTCGAACTTTCTAGTTTTGGAATGGGATATTTACGGAATCCCAATGAATAGGATCAGACCTTATTCCATGGTATTTATATGAGATTCCTCTTTCTTATTATTAAGCAAGCCCCTGAGAGGTCTTAGTTGATCTATTATTTATTCTTCATCTTTCGTTTCCTTTTCATTTGTTTCGAGAGAGATATCGATCCATTTTGATTCTTTCTTTTTTCTATTGATTCTTTTACGATCGAGACGTATGTATCCATGGATCTATGTGTCTATATAGATCATGTTCATGGATTAACGAAAATATGAAAAAACTCTATTTTCCTTTGTCATTCTATGAGTCTCTTCCTTTTTGCGTATGGCATCTCCACTCCCTTTGGCAGCATCCACTAATTCGGAACTTAATTTAAAAGTCATATTTCGACTCAGACATTTTCGGGATGCTCCTAATAACCAACGAATGGCAAGTGTTTTTCCTTGTGTAGATCCTATTTCAATGGGAACTTGATGAGTCGATCCGCATACACGTCTTTCTTTACTGCTATATCGGGAGTTACTCCACATATTGCTTGACGTAAAACGGATAGTGGATTTGTTTTTGTGTTTTGTTGAATCTTTTTCAGGGATCGATAGATAATTTGATAAGCCAATGTTTTTTTTCCGTATTTTCAGAATATGGTTAACCAACATGTTAACTAATTGATTACTATAAATTGGATCGGATTTTGCAGTTTTTTATTCAGTACCTCGACGTGACATGAGCGTGAAAGAGGTTCAAGAATAAGATTTCTTTTTATAAGGGCTAAAATGACTTATTTTGGCTTTTTGACCCCAGTTAGTAAGAGGGATCTTAAACTAAGAAATAGACCCTAGAAGCTAAAAAAGGGTATCCTGAGCAATTGCAATAATTGGGTTCATTGATATTCCTGGTATAGTAGATGCTATCACACATACAATCATACTCAATTCGATGAAATTGTTTGATCTTAAAGGAGATCTTCTATAATTTCGCACGTGAGGGGTTATTTCTTGGTTTCGTCCAGTCATTCATAACTTGATTACTTTTAGATAATAGTAAATAGAAACAACGCTTGTAAGAAGTCCTATTGAAACCAAGATATATAGGCCTGCCTGCCATACACACCAGAATAGATGGAGTTTTCCGGAAAAAAACCCGCTAGTGGTGGAATACCTCATAGGTATAAGAGACAGAGGGCTAAAGAGAGAGCCAAAAAAGGATCTTTTGTTTATAATCCTGCATAATATCGAATGTTATCAGTTCCGGTACGTAGACCAAATGATACAATGCAAGCAAAAGTTCCTAGATTCATGGAGATATAGAACAACATATACGTTATCATGCTTGCGTATCCATCATTTGAGTCTCCAACAATTATTCCAATAGTTACATATCCGATTTGACCTGTGGATGAATATATGCAAGCATACGCTTCATGCATGTTTGAGTAATAACAATGAGATTCCCAATATCATTCTAAGAATAGTTAGGGTCATTCATAGATCTCGGAGAAAACGAATCTTTGTTTTCATTTTTTCTCTTTCTTCTTGATTAAAGATTTTCCGTGGTTGTAGTAATGAGGTTCAAACTCTCGGACTTGTGAAGGATAATTTTTTAGAAAATAAATATATATACAAATATTGAAAAATTGGTAGAGAGGTACTGGGACTAATGATTCGGCCAATCTTCATAACATAAGGCTTAATGATTTATTCTCAACAATAATAGCTCAAAACATATATGGACTCTTATTTTGCCAAAGTCGATTCTCAAAACATTGGTTGTAAATGTTAAGCATGGAACATAAAATCACCTAAGATAAGCATGACCCATCTAATCAAATAACACCCAATTTAATCAAATCATATTTCACTTAATTTTTTTATGCAAAAGTCTTAAAAAGAATTAATAAAATTACCCATTTATGAAGCTCGGCCTCCTCCGTCGCCCCAGTGTTGGGGTTTAACTCATCATAGTAAAAATGCTCTCAAAATATTTCATTGATGCTCAAAAGTGTTTTACAATGAAGAGAAATACAAGAAATTGATGTAAAACAGAACTCTGCGACCCACAGAAGGCGTCCAGAATCAACGACAGAGATGAGGTGCTGTTGTCGTTGAAGAACTACGACCCTCACACGACAGTCGATTTCACTGTTGAAGAACGACTGCTGCTTCGAGTCCGTTCTTCGTGTTCTTCAGGCGTGTTAATGGCAGCAGCAGCAGGTAACTTCTCTGCAACTCCTCATGCGCCTCTCTGCTCGCCTCCAAACCTCCCCAAACTCTCGACAGCCTCTCTAGTAGACCCAAAGAGACTTTATATACTGTTTAATGCCTTCAAATCTTCACAATAACTCCCCGAAATCTCCATTAACGTCGGGAATATTTTCTTTGTATTTGATGCAGGATATGGGATTTTCTTCCCTGTTTAACTCTTCTACGCGTCTCTGGATTGTCTTAAATTGTTCGTATAATATCATGAGAGAATATCTTCCCAAATATCTTCTCCCAATCTTCACACAGCTTCCGTAATTAAAAATATCTCGGTCCCCTGTTTACTTCCAAACTCGGATTTCTGGCCCAAGTTTTTCAATCCAATTCATTGTACCAAGCCTGTTAGGCTATATTAGGTCCATCCCAATCATTTCCAGCGATTGAATCTCGCTCAAAGCCCACACAAGATCGAACCCTAAACTGCCAGTGAAGTGTGCATGGCATAAGATTTTCCCGCCATTTTTTGAATCGTGAAGAAAGGGTGTCCTCCCCTAACCAGAACTGGGGTGCGAATAGCAGCTGCCTTGGGGGTGACCTGGGGGTGCCCCTTAGTAATTAGGTTACCCCTTATCCAAAAGCGAGAGTCCGAATAACACTTGTCCTCCGGGTGCCAAAATCAACTTTTCGAGCCGAATTTTCCAAAAATATTTATTTCCAAAAAATACCTACAAATACATAAAATAACAAAATTAGTACAAAATCGAGTGCCAACAATATATAGTATTGAGATCAAATTAGACACAAAAATGTGTCTATCAAATACCCCCAAACTTATTTTTGCTAGTCCTCGAGCAAAATTTATTCTTGAAAAGTGACCGAGTTAATCTCGGGTGGGTTTATCAGAGGTGTACCCACAAAAACCAATACTCCAGACCCTAGCTATCTACGCAGAACCTTGGAAAGCACTAAAGAACCTCCTTGGTTGGCATACAATTATTGACTTTAAGAGGAAGAACCCTGATGCGAAATTCCAATTGCTGTACACGAGTTTGCACTCAAGCATACTAAAATTCATATAAGTGACAGAGCTCTACTAAGATAGTTTCACGATGGACATCATACTCGGAGTCAGACTAATCACATGAAAAGATTAAGAAGATGGAAAAAGAAAAATGTAGATGGTTGAAAAGTGAACGGTGTTTCCCATATCTGTCTGAAGGCCTCTGCCAAGATGAACCTAACCTAAATGACTGAGATACCGGTCTGACTAATATTAACACACTGGCATATACAAGGGAACCAGTGGTCAATAACTTAAATCTAGATCAACAAACTGGCAAATACAAGGGAACCAGCAGTTGACTACACATAACAATAACCTTTTTTTTTTTTTAACTTAACGGCATGAATAGATCTTTTTGATCCAAGCGCATGCTTCTTGTCAGCAGATTACACGATAGTTCCCACGGGTCCTGCATTCCACGCTTGCTTAGGCGACGGAAACAGGGAGAACACACGCATATTGCTATCCAAGTGTTAATACTTATTCCGATTGGTCTAACTGGTCCGGTCTTTTTTTTTTTTTTTTTTTTTGGTAACTCAGTCACTCTATTTCACCCTAGCAAAGGTAACAACTTGAATCGTGTGCCCCACCAAATCACTTGAAATAAAAGAAAACTAAAATAGAAGTGAAAAGGACTCGACGAGATATGGCGAAACTATCATGTTATTTCTAACACCTGAGCTCTGTGCTTTTATGAATAGACTCTATAGATGTTTCCATCTAGTCAGATTGGTTCCTCAACTCCTAAAAAAAAATGTTTCCATCCACTTAGATTGGTTAGTGCTATCCTTAATAGGCGTAAATTTCTAGGCTCTGGAGTTTATTTATTGCAACTAAAAAGTTTCTCCCATACCCCCAAACTTAAATCTAACATTGTCCTCAATGTTCTAAAGATGAAACTAAAAGCATGAACAAGGAGAAACTGTTACTATTTGAAGCAAAAGAGTTAAGGAAGGATATTACCGTTGCAAGAATATTGGGTTACCTCCCAAGAAGTGCTAAGTTTAAAGTCTTCAGCCAGACTTAGGAAAGGATTAGTCAACTCGAACCATAAAGTAACAGTCGAAATAATTGTGGGTCTTCAAAACGAAAAAGAGCTGACCAAAGGAAACTACAATAACCCAAGAAAGTGAACAAGAATAACATGCCCTTATCTAGTTTCCTGATTAAGATATTTATATCTAATTGCGGTTCAGGTTCAGGTTCTATGAAAGGGTCTAAATAAAATATTTTCCTCGGATGCATTTCCTCATAGGTTGGATCCAAATTATTAGGTCCTAGAGTCTGGAAAAACTCAAATAGAACTTAGAATCACAAAATATATAACCTAAATAACTGAGGATCCTTAAGTCAATCAGTTTGACTTATATAATTGACCACAGTGAGAGTAGTGGTCATTCTTAAGCAAATGTGTCGATTCTAATTTCCTAAAGCATTTAGGTCTAGTCTCACAACTTAATATTCGACACATTTGGAATATAAACGTTCCCACAGTTGGAAGAAAACTATTTGGTGGGAAAACAAAGTCAATCTGGGTATCATAGCCTAGGCAAACCACATCAACCAGAGGATGGGTTTCTAACGACTGAACTCCTTCATGGACATCATTAGGTTCGGGAAAACGAGTATGAAGGTAATCTTGTAAAATGGTCGAGGCACATATCAAGTCCTAAGTGTGGGACTTTCTGAGAGTTAAAGGTAAGGCACTAGGAAGTGATAATCACCCCCAAACTTAGAGTTTTCAGTGTCTCTAGATAGACCTCTAATTATTTCTTGAATTTCCGTATCTTCAGAGTCCTTAAAATATTCAAGAGATTCTTCTAAGTTATTATCAGGTAGTGCATCTTTACTCATCTCTACGGGTATATCTTCTTCTTCAAGACTATTGTTTCTAAGTCGCTAGACTCTAAAACAGCATTTTCGAATAAACCCGTTCCTCTAAACCACTATCGGCTTCGTAATCAAAAGGAAAAACTACATCGTCTAAAACGGTGGTATCCCTAATCAAATCCTCGTCCTTTTGAATAGGTGAATAATCATAAAAATTATTTGGATTTGAACTAGAAATAATATAATCATTATAAAGCTCAATTGGATTAATAGATTCCTGATCACTATGCCTACATATTTCAGATTCTTCATTACTACTATCCTCATCATCATAATAGTACAAAGATGATTGAACCTTATCTAAATAAGTAGTGTCTTTTATTCTAACCTCGTCCTCTAGATTGGGCAAATATTCACTATTGATATCAAGGGTAGAATTGGAAACACTATTTTGGAAATTTAGATTATTTCGAGCAGCATTAGCTAACTGTTCATTTTCTGCCTCTAAACGTGCTTGAATTTCACTGAGCGTAACACTTATACTTTCACAAGTCTCATTGAATATCTTAGACCGTTGTGTACTCTCTTCTCTTGAACTAACTGCACGTTCATACTCCCTTCGAATTTGTTGGTAGGTTTCTTCTAGAGATTGAACAGGTTTAGAAATGTCATAATCAGGACTAGTTTTTAAGTAATTTTCCAAAAACGCATGACTAGTACTATAATATTCCTGATTTTCTTGCTCGTAAGACCAATTAGTGTGTGGATAGTAATTGGGCTCACTATGGTATGAACCATAACCTTGAAAAGGTTGGCGTTCCCAACTACTATTCCCACCATGGTCATAAAACTGATGATGTCCATATTCAAATTCAGGTCGATACTCATTGTATTGGCTTCTATCATACCAGTTCGACATTCTTAATTGCAAGGGAATTCTACACAATCACAAACAAGGCCGACTCGACTCCACCAAAACAAACCTAAATATTTCTAGCAAACAAAAAGCATGATGGCTCCACTTAGATTGTTTCTAGACCAGCTTCTATCTTTCGAAAGGGAATTTGTTGCAATTTGAGCAAACCCCTCTGGAATCAATCTGAGTCAAAGTAAGTTGAGTAGAGGCGAGGGAAGCTTAGTAGAGCTTTGATACCCAAGGCCTCACCGCTATCACAAGGCGGCGCAGTCACGCATTCAACTCACAGAAACCATCATGAACTTTGGAGTGTGCTTAAAGAGCAACCAATATTTTTCGAACGAGTTTCCTATTAAGCTCGTTACCCTATCGGTCTCTTTCTATTCCAAATTTTAAGCTTAGGTTCGCGTTAGGTTTCGTTTTCCTAAGGCGGGCAAGAAGGGAGCGGTGATGAAATCCGAACCCTTATCTTGTATTGGCCAGGCCTTGCCCTTTACTAGGAAAATAAAGACAGTCTGGTTCGTCCTCAAACAATTATCACCTTAAGGCAGACAGTAACCCGCTTGCAGGAGATTCGCGGGTGTTTCGATTGGACTTACCTCCCGTACCAGACGGGCGATGAACCGTTGTCGTCTACTCGGGCCACGACTCCTATGCCGTGTGCGAACCCGAGGGGCCGA
The DNA here is from genome assembly GCF_003573695.1 of Papaver somniferum. NCBI lineage: Eukaryota > Viridiplantae > Streptophyta > Magnoliopsida > Ranunculales > Papaveraceae > Papaver > Papaver somniferum. Next base: position 227,908,508 of record NC_039358.1, read on the forward strand.
GACGATATAGTAATCGTCGTCCTTCCCTGCACACAGTTTATATAATAATTTTTTTTTTTAATAATACCCTTCCGTAGGGTTAAAAAAAATAAAGTCCAATTGTTTAAAGTCCAAAGTCCAAAATAAATAAATAAAAAATTACAGTTTTCCTCACACACTCTAAAAAAAATTAAAAACTAAAAATTAAATCCTAAAATTGTCCTTTTTTCTTCGATGCCCAAAATGTCCAAAGTCCAATTGTTTACCTGTAAATCAAAGACAAAAAGACAAAGTAAAAAGGAACAAATAATAAAAAAAAAACCTAAAAATTCTACCTAAGCAAAAATCCGCGTCGGCGGCGCCATTTTGATTAAAGATTTTCCGTGGTTGTAGTAATGAGGTTCAAACTCTCGGACTTGTGAAGGATAATTTTTTAGAAAATAAATATATATACAAATATTGAAAAATTGGTAGAGAGGTACTGGGACTAATGATTCGGCCAATCTTCATAACATAAGGCTTAATGATTTATTCTCAACAATAATAGCTCAAAACATATATGGACTCTTATTTTGCCAAAGTCGATTCTCAAAACATTGGTTGTAAATGTTAAGCATGGAACATCAAATCACCTAAGCTAAGCATGACCCATCTAATCAAATAACACCCAATTTAATCAAATCATATTTCACTTAATTTTTTTATGCAAAAGTCTTAAAAAGAATTAATAAAATTACCCATTTATGAAGCTCGGCCTCCTCCGTCGCCCCAGTGTTGGGGTTTAACTCATCATAGTAAAAATGCTCTCAAAATATTTCATTGATGCTCAAAAGTGTTTTACAATGAAGAGAAATACAAGAAATTGATGTAAAACAGAACTCTGCGACCCACAGAAGGCGTCCAGAATCAACGACAGAGATGAGGTGCTGTTGTCGTTGAAGAACTACGACCCTCACTCGACAGTCGATTTCACTGTTGAAGAACGACTGCTGCTGCGAGTCCGTTCTTCGTGATCTTCAGGCGTGTTAATGGCAGCAGCAGCAGCAGCAGGTAACTTCTCTGCAACTCCTCCTGCACCTCTCTGCTCGCCTCCAAACCTCCCCAAACTCTCGACAGCCTCTCTAGTAGACCCAAAGAGACTTTATATACTGTTTAATGCCTTCAAATCTTCACAATAACTCCCCGAAATCTCCATTAACGTCGGGAATATTTTCTTTGTATTTGATGCAGGATATGGGATTTTCTTCCCTGTTTAACTCTTCTACGCGTCTCTGGATTGTCTTAAATTGTTCGTATAATATCATGAGAGAATATCTTCCCAAATATCTTCTCCCAATCTTCACACAGCTTCCGTAATTAAAAATATCTCGGTCCCCTGTTTACTTCCAAACTCGGATTTCTGGCCCAAGTTTTTCAATCCAATTCATTGTACCAAGCCTGTTAGGCTATATTAGGTCCATCCCAATCATTTCCAGCGATTGAATCTCGCTCAAAGCCCACACAAGATCGAACCCTAAACTGCCAGTGAAGTGTGCATGGCATAAGATTTTCCCGCCATTTTTTGAATCGTGAAGAAAGGGTGTCCTCCCCCTAACCAGAACTGGGGTGCGAATAGCAGCTTCCTTGGGGTGACCTGGGGGTGCCCCTTAGTAATTAGGTTACCCCTTATCCAAAAGCGAGAGTCCGAATAACACTTGTCCTCCGGGTGCCAAAATCAACTTTTCGAGCCGAATTTTCCAAAAATATTTATTTCCAAAAAATACCTACAAATATATAAAATAACAAAATTAGTACAAAATCGAGTGCCAACAATATATAGTATTGAGATCAAATTAGACACAAAAATGTGTCTATCACTTCTTGAAAATAATTTCTAAGAGTGCGATGCCTTTTTGATTCTTATAATTTCATAATCTCAACATATTGGGTAATGTTTTTCTTTATAAACAACTTTGTGTTTGTGAAATCACATAACACGCCATTATGATTATCACCCTTTTCCAAAACCCCTAAAATTAGAATAGGATTGGCTGGTAACCTATGTCAAATAAGTTTATAGTAGTGATGGGTAGTTTAGAGAAGATCATGGTTGATAGATGAACAATATTCAAGTTTGATTAATTGGATTGAAAAATAAATGGAAGAATCAAGAATGTGAAGAAAAATATATTTAGGAGAAGAACAACAAATCTAATATGAAACCACTGTTATCAGACTTTGTGGTCTTAATCGATTTGTGTTGCAATATGAGATTCATTGGCTGAGAAGTGATCGTTTTCAATTTCAATCAAATATAGATACATGATTGAAATGGATTTCAACTGATCATATGATTCATATCCCATGTGAGAAAATACAAAATTGCAAAGGAGAGGGGAGACAAGACCGAGTATTAGGGCCTTCCGGTATATTTTTTTGATGACATGTGTAAAATATAGGACACATCATGGCTCCACTATGCTTGACACATAGAATCAGTTGTCATTCAGCTGTCAACCGGCTGTTCATATAGCATTTTTGAGAAACTTATTTTGTTGACAAAGAGGAGAAATTTCAAGGAGTTGCTAATAGTATGTGAGATTTATTTGAATCCAGACTGAAACTTAAAATATCAAGGTTCAGTGGTGGTATTTTTTTCCCTCTTAATCATTGAAAAAATTCAGAGCACCATGGATACAAATTTTTCGCCACTCTATGAGTTGTTTACCTTGTTAAGAGTTGAGGATGTGGTCTTGACCATAAATCAAAACAACTTTGGTAATGACAATTACATGCGGAAACTTTAAAAGGATTTGTGATGAACCCTGATTTTGGGCATACCAAAATCTTCCTAGGCATACAAAGCACTAGTCCTAACTTGGGTGACCTTATAAGGGGTACCCTATGGGTGGTTCAATTACCTATATGCCGTTAAATCTTTTAAATTACTAAACTATCCCTAACCCTAATACAAAAACCTATAATCAATAAACCTAAAATCAGTGTCATAACCAAAATCAGTTTCATATCCCTAACCCCTTCTTCTTCCTCCTCCACAACAGCCGAACCCTTCTTCTTATTCTTCTTCTTTTTTCATCGTATCATCGCGGAAATTTAATCGTCGTTCGTGAAAATTTAGTCGACGATTAAACTCATTTATATAGTGGGTCGTCGTAAGCCAGTATCTCGTTCAAATCGATCGATTGAACAACCTATTGACGAAGAAGAAGATTTAGAGAGTGGAGACCAAACTCAAAATCAACCAGAATAAGAGATTGAAGAAGAACCAACTCCAGAAATGAGAATCATAAGGTTAGTTCTACAAACCCATCTCGTATTTGATGTTTTAGATTGGTTTGGTCGATTTAATTCGTCAAAATCATGTTTCTGCGGCGGTGACAGTGTATAGTTCGGCGCGAAACAAATCTTAGATGTGCGCCGAGCTGTTCTTGAAACTGAACCCTGAAAGTGCATATGAACGGCTCATCGTAAATCTGAAATCCGTTTTGAGCCGAACTTAATGACACAGAGACTTATATTTAGGACCGGCTTATTCGATGGTGTTAGTTTTGTGCCGAATATGTTTTGTGAATTTCAGAAATTTTGCATGTGTGTAGGATCGGCTTGTATGGTAGTATTAGTTTTGTGCCGAATAAATGTTGTTTGAATTTCAAATTTTTTACATGTGCTTAGGATCGGCTTGTATGGTTGTATTAGTTTTGCGCCGATTAATGTTGTTTGAAATTCATGAAATATTCATGTGTAGGATCGGCTTATTTGTATGACACCATTTTGCGCCGAATAAATGTTTCAATTCATAACTCTAGATTCAGCTTATTCGATAGTATTAGGTTTGCGCCGAATATCATTGTCAAAATTCCATAAATTTTACAAGTATATAGGATCGGCTTATTTATATGATATCATGTTGCGCCGAATACATATTTGAGTTCATAATCATAGGTTCGGCTTACTCGACAGTATCGGTTGTGAGCCGAATATATAAGATCGACTTATAATTGTTTTGTGGTATGAGCCGATCCACTCTCTGTGTAAGCTAATAAAAATTTCAAGACATGATTCGACTCATATGTGTTATTTCGGGTAAGCCGAGCCTTCTTATTTGTTGACAAGTTTTTGGATTTTCAAATCCATATTTCATATAGCTTGTATCCCTTTGTTGTTCAAAGCATACTTCTAACTTTCATACTTGTGTCAGTCCTAATGCAGCTAATAAGAGGAAGAAGATGGAGGTAACACCTTCTATTTCTGAAACTCCCGATCCTCCAGGAGGAGGTAAGAAAAGATTGGGAGCGGGAGGTAGAGGAAACATTTTAGAAGAAGAAGTTGAACAAGGAAGAGTTGGAAGTCAAGAAGAAGTTGATAATAATCAAGAAGAACATGAAAAAGTTCATGAAGAAACACAACCCCAAGGAAAACCCAAGAAAGACAAGAAAGGTAAGAAGGTGGCAAAACCCGATAAAGAGAAGGATGATGATGATCGACGGATCACTGGTTTACACAATCCTGATGAAGATGACGTAATTACACCTCGATCAGATGGTTTTCCTCATGGTCTTCCGGAAGATTGAGGAAATGTGTTGATTGGTTATGCCGATTCTTGGGCGAAGAAAATTTATGAGTCTCCTGATCACAACCGTGCAGTCCGAGTATTGAGACACCAGAGGGCAGCGGAATGGAGTTTGGATGAATAGGTTCCTGAGGTGATTGCTTACGTACAACGCAGTGCTTTATGGCCCATCATTAATTATGGACATAAGGAATATGATAGTGTGTCGGCCTCTGCCTTTACCGAGCGCTTTTGTCCAGAAACTTACACATTTCAATTACCTTTTGGAGAGATGGCAATCACTCCTGATGAGGCTAGTAAGATTACAGGTCTTAAAGCAAGGGGTGTAAGTGTGGATGCTGGTTTTTATGAAATGAGTTGGGATGAGCTATACAATTTGTACCGGGAATGCCTTGGTTGGGGTTCACACAAAACTGAGTTGGAGTTTTGTCGATCAGTTAAAGATGCAGATACCGTTTGCATACCAGGTGGAAGAAATAAGAAGAATAAGAAGATCAAGTTGACTAACTTGAAAAAGGAGTTTGAGAACACAAAGGAAAGAGTAACACAAGGTTTGTTGATAATGGATCCCATCAAAGTGAAGCAAACCGGAACTGCCTACTTGCTTTATACTCTTGGTAGAGACATCTTTCCCGACACTACCGGAAACAAGGTAAATGCTAATTATCTCCAATTGGTAAAGAATCTTGAAACTTATAACAAGTTTGCTTGGGGAACGGCTACGCTCGCTTACCTGCTGTACCAACTTGCCACCGCGTCTAGGTTGACAAGTACAAACATCGGAGGGAACTTCATCACTTTGCTCCAGGTACCTTTTGGCAGTTCAGAGTATGGTTCGGCTTATAACCATAAAATATTTTAAGCCGAACTTTTTACTTACTTGTTCGGCTTATAATACTTGCTCCATATAAGCCGAACAGTTCTCTGAGTTTGCAAACTTTATTCTTACTTTGATGTTTCAAAGTAACACGTGTTTCTATCAATTCAATTACTTTGATTTTTTAATGTGGTTCTTTGGATGTAGGTGTGGATATATGACCATTTCCCAATTTTGAACTTGGCCAAAGTATTTGAGAAAGATGTCGATTATGTTGATACAGAGCCAACTGCAGCATGGTACGCGTACGAGGACTCCAAGAAAAGGAACAAAAAGAAGTTGGTGGCAAGTTTGAGAGAGACGTTAGACCGTCTTGGTGTTGATGATGTCACTTTTAAACCATATGAGAAGGAAGATGAAGAAGATGAAGTTGTTGAAGATGAGGATATGCCGGTAGGTATGTATCATGGGCCATTGTGGTATCCCAATGGTTATGTTATATACGATCCTAGGAGAGTACTCCGTCAATTAGGATGCGTCCAAAAGGTTCCTTTGTTTGACGAGAAATTCAGGTTGTTACCAAAGAATGGTAAGGGAACTAAAAGCACCACTTCATCTTGGGAACCAAAGTATGATCCTGATCCCACCGTTGAGTTTTGGAATAATTTAGACAATCACACATTAGATGCGTCCAAGTTAGCACCTTTACTTGATGATCCATGTGAAGAGGATCCGAGCTATATGGATTGGTATAACCAAATTTCTCATCCCTTCATTATCAATAAGAAAAGGCAAAAGATAGCTGATAAGGGGAAGGCGAAGCCAATCCAGATCACCAACAAGTCTACTTCCGAAGATGTAGTCAAGGCTTTCAAGATTATGGTAAGAATGACTTCACTTTATACTATTTTCATATATTAGTTATGGTAAAAATGTCTTCAATCCCACGGTTATAAGTTGTTGACAAATGAAAAATAGGTTGCCGCGGGTAGGGAGATGTTGAAAAAATGAAGGCCAAACTTGGTTGCAAAACACCAATGACCGTGGAAGAATTAAAATACCTCATCAACAAGTGGGATGCAATCATCAACAAAGGACAAGGACCCGAGGAACCCGAAAAAAGGCCTACCACTAAGAGGTCTCGACAAGTTGGTGAAGGTACAAGCCAAGGTGGTGCTACCGGCGATGCGTCGGAAGATGAAGACCAAGGTGGAAGAAGAGGTGGTCGTGCAACTAAGAAGAGGGGTCGTGGTTAAATGCCCTTTTATGTTTTCAACTTCCTTTTAATGTTTTTCTTAAGTTTTAAGTACACTTTTATGGTGTTGCAAACACCTTTGCTTTTAGGTGCTGAACTTTGTTTTTAATGGTGTTGGGATTGGGTTATGGACACCTTCAATTTCATGTTTTAATGAATAGCTTAACAGTTAATTAGCTACTTACTACCTGCAATTTATAAAGTTCGGCTTATGTTGAAATTTGAGTTATGCGCCGAATTTGTAGAGTTCGGCTTATCCTCTAATGTTAGTTACGCGTCGAATCATTTGTCCTTCAGTTCGGCTTTTTCTATAATTTGAGTTATAAGCCGAGCCTTAAAAATCATTGTTGGTGTAATCCAGTATATAGTTCGGCTTAAATCTCACCAATATGGTGAGCGAATCTGTAAAAAATTTCAAAATTTTTTAAAAAATAGTCGTTACTTATATAAGTTCGGTTTATGTTCTAAAATTTCTATAAGCTAAATCTTTACTTTTTTTCACGAAAATCTAAGAACGACTCTTTTTTTGAAAGATATAGCCGTTGTAAAACTATATTCTACATATACCTACATTTTTTTTCATATTATTAACCACATATGCTCAAAAAATGGCACCCCCAACTCCTAAGTTTACTCTAGAAGAAGATTTATCTCTTTGCACTAATTATGTAGCATACTATCCAAAGAATGGTGAAGAACGACGCGTAAATGGTCTGATGATTATGTACTACTTTGTTAGAATTCATGAAGCCTTCAACACGGAAACATGTAATCCTCACAACCGGGATAGTGCATCCTTGTTTTTCCGAATTAAAAGTAATAAGAAAAAAATCACAGACTTCATAGCTTTAGTTCGAATTGTGAGTCGATATCGACTCAAAGGTGAAACAAACACTGAGAATTTCGATCTCTAGAGGAATGGCGATGATGGAAGGGAAAGAATTTCAAATACAAAGATCACTACCACATTCTTATAAGGTTTCTTATTACCCATTTGGGATATTAGAAATTAATTGCAAGCCTACTATGTAGCAGGGATGTAATCCACAATTTCTATGAATTTGAAAAGTCTATTTGGAACGATATAATAATTCTTGTGTTCATGAATCATGAAAGGTTCGGATTTCTTTAAAAATATACTACAAGCCGAACCTAGCAAAGTAATTCTGGTTTTTTAAAGTTTTTAGGTTCGGTTTGCAGTGAAATAATATTATAAGCCGAACTTGACAAAAAAACTCTGGTATTCTTTTGTTGTCAGGTTCGGCTTGCAGTGAATTGTTATTATAAGCCGAACCTGACAAAAAAAAACTCTGGTTTTTTTTTTGTCAGGTTCGGATTATAATACTCGTTATGTGATAAGCCGAACCTTCGCCTGTGTTCATGGTTCCAGTTTGCAGAAAACGACACGTTCCATAACTAAAAAGTAAATCATTCAAGTATTTCATTTTGATGGGTACATGTAACTGCAATTCTAGTACAAAATATCATCCTCATCTTACACGAAAATCAAAAGACAAAAAATAAACGGATAAATCCATGAAACATTTTTTATGGAGATCCTAAACGAATATCATCCTCTTCACTGACCTCTTTCTCATCATCTTCACTGACCTCATTCTCATCATCTTCACTGACCTCTTGCTTAACATCTTCATCCTCATCACTTGAAAACGTAATTACTTGTCCACTTGGAGGCTGCACATGCAAAGATTTCCAAAGATCCATTTCCGTCGCATAATTTGCACACCAATCTATCGCAAAATTATTTTCAAATCTTGGTCAAAAGGCTGCACTCATCAAGGGTGGTAATGGGCAACCGGGTCTAAGTTTGAGGCCAATAAAATGAAAATTTTGAACAAATCCAAGAACAAGTCTTCTATCCTTTACACCATCATTGCAAGGTTTTGTTGGAGGCGCGTAAGTAAAGCTACTACCCGTCCATGTGAAACAATGTACGACACAATTGAATGTCTCCGCTATTAAAAACCCACAAATGGGTATTGTCATCCAATGTTCCTCGGTAATGATAAAATCCCCATGCAAACGACGTTCGAATGCAACGTACTCCGCTGCCACCCCTACATCTTTTCTTGGACCTGTTCTCATCATTGTCTTATAGAATTCTTTGTTTTTACGTAGTGTTTGAAACAATCGTTGTCGAATATAGTTCACTTCATTTTCAGGGGGCACCGGATTATTCCCTTCCATAAAAGGACCAAGTTGTTCCGCCATGACATAATAACCACAATTTCCATCACCTTGCACGTCGTCCATTGCTATAATATGCTCATGAGTTATTGGCGATAGATCTTCCAAGTAGTTATCGTATATAAAATTGATAGTCCTCATATACTTACCGGACTTATCTCTTTTGGGTCCTCTCATCCTACCAATTTCATGTACGGTCCTTTTCTCCTTTATCTTAGTTTGTGAAGGATACATCTTAGCCTTCCCCTTGACATCCTCTTTACTATCCTTAGCTTGTGACGGACAATCATTATCATTCACCTCTTTGTTACTTGTTTCCGATTTTTGAATACTCGGACAACCTTGTTTTTTTGGAACTTTGACTTCTTCCTCCTTCATCAACTTCTCAATTTATTTCTTTGCCTTTTCAAACCTTGCATCATGGTAGTCAACGCCGGATGGATTCTTTTTATTAGCCAATAGTTCCTTGTTGGCTTGTCTAGTTTGAAAATTATTCATTTTCTTACTCTTCCTACCTTTCGGGTCACTCTTCTCCGGTTCCAAAATATTTTCTTGGGTGAAAGGATACATGAACGGCATCATGTTGTGCCATAGGAATTTTTTTTGAGGTCGGGACATATTCCTATACATCTCCGCCAATGTTTTCCATTTGTCGTGTCTCATATCTCTAGATCATCCTCGTCGTCTTCGGTTGGGAGAGGATCGAAGCTTAATTGTTTCCAAAAATGATCAATATCCTCAAATGGTATGATACCATACCGAAGTAGGTCATGGCGGCATGGAAGTCCCATAGATTTCTTCATTGTACAAACACACTCTTCCTCCAAGGTGGCGCCTAATGTCTTAATCAAATCCACTTCTTTCATCAACAAGTCGATACATTGATGGGAGACTCTATAAGTTAATTCCCGTAGCCAATTAGTACCATAATTCTTGTGTCTAAACATAAGTTCATGCTCGAACGCGGTTTTAATTCTCACGACATCACTTATGAAATATTCATCAATTGCATCAAACACCGTGACAAAAGTGTCAACACAACCAAAAAGGTTCTTCTTCAACCGATAATAAGCCGACTCTACCATACTTGTGGCTTGGTTGTCGAAGTGTTTGTGCCGATTTGTGAAACAACTCACGAACCCTTCTTTATTAGGTTCCAACACATCTTTGACCAAGTAAGTAATGACATCGGGGTAGGCGGTCTTCCAATGCTTAATAAGCATTTTAAAATTTTCTTCATAGACATCCTCGATGATTGACCATATCAAAGCTTCTCATTCGCCTTGGAAAGAAGGCCACAACATCTCATTATATTCATATGCTTTCAAGAATTCCTTCTTTTTCTTTACTCATGTCCCCAACGGTAGCTTAGCAATATTCTCTAATTCTTTTAACTTAAGTGGTTGAATTATCGGTTGGCATTTTTTCCTCACATTGCACCATATGTGAAACGTACAAACATCCGGAAATACCTTCTTAATAGCATATATCAAAGATGAATCTTGATCGGAAACGAACACTTTAGGAAGAGCACCCTCCCGGAAGATTAACTTAAATTGTTTTAACCCCCAAACATAACTCTCTTTCTTCTCGTTTTTCATGAAACAAAAAGCCACGGTGAACGGTGCCTTTGTCGAAGTATGCCCCACAATGTTCATCAACGACATCTCATATTTATTAGTCTTGTACGTGCAATCCAATATAATAACTTGTGGGAAGCATAGAGCCAATTGGGCGCATTCCGGGTGGGCAAGGAAAACGTGTGTGTGACTTGACCGAAGTCATCCAACTTCTTTTGGCAAGCGTAGTTATTCTTCACCCCTAACCACATTACTTGTTGCATCACCATCCTACCTTGCAAATTGAGTCTTATAATCTTTTGTCTTGCATTGTAGATAGTTTGCATAGTCGACTTGTTATTCTTGTTGTCCGCCTTCAATTTGCTAAGAATCCTAGAAGGTGGCAAACGTGCTCGTGTCATTTTATCAACTTCTAGCATCTCGTCGGGTTTGAGTCGCGATACTTTCGCATGTCCATGAAGGTTTTTGGGACGTGGGTGGTTATGACGACAATCCATATCTTTATTCATTATCCAATATTGATCTTCTTTCTTCATGGTTTTATTCTTGAGGTTGAAAACGATCTTGAAAGGGAAATTTCTTTTCTTCGTCTTCGTCCTATTCTTTCGCCCGGTCTTCCCAATATATACGGTACCCTTTTTAACTTGCTAGCGCTGGTTCCACTATGCTCACAAATCATTTCAAACCGATCCCATCGGCTTTGTTGTCCTTTAACTAGTACGCAATTTACCTTCATTGCATGTTTCTCAAGCCAATCAAGAACTCCGGGTTTAGTTTTCCATGTCTACTTTCATTCCAAAACAAATAATTTGTAAGAAAAACTTTGGAATATTACGACAACATTAAGGTGCTCAAAAAGTTCTTACATACCAAATCATTTTGGAAGTGATCCTTGGTATCCTCGTGAATCATGTCTACTGGATCAGGTTGATTTTCCATTGGTCCAACCACGAGCTACAAAGAATATCACAAGGTTAAATACTAGAAAAGAATTATAATAGCAAGGTTCGGCCATTTGAAAATCATATTATGTGCCGAATCATGAACATTTGCAGGTTTCGGCTTATACGATATTCTAAATATGTGCCGAACCACACTCAATATTTTAACCCAAAAATTAACAAATTTATGTTCGGCTCATACGATAATGAAATTATGTGACGAGCCTTAAACATTTAGAGGTTTCGGCTTATACGCTATTATCAATATAAGATGAACCATTAATTTTCTTATTCCGGGCTATGCAGGATGTTGTTCGGCTTACTATGAAATTTTCATATAAGCCGAACTAGTGTGTAACAAAAGGGTGAGAATTGAAAATTATAGGTTCGGCGCATGCTGTAAACAGATTCAGTGAGCCGAACCGTTCATTATTTGGTTGATTCGGTTCATAGATGTCAGCCGAACCTGAACCTGGTTCGCCGAACCATGAAGCAAAAATCCAAACTTCTATAATTTGTAGCTATAGAAGTGAGATTGAGCATAATATAGAAGTGTACCTGTGTATTAGAAGCATTGGGTTCCTCATATATGTGCTCATCATCTGGATTTGGCTCATAAAAATCATCATCTTGAGTTTATGTTTGAGTTTGAGTTTGTGTAAAATCATTCTCATAGTCTAAGAAATCATCCATTTGGGAATCATTGTTGTAGTTGATATGTATTTTTCTAGGTGTTTTATATGAATTATGACCCTCCTAATCCTCCATTGAATCAAGAATAAAATTTTCTCACTTTCTCCTTCTCTTTCTCTCCTTCTTAACCAAAACTTTGATTTTTGTCCCACAAATGTTTTCATCTAAACAACCTTTATAATTCTGAAAATATCTTAATCACTAATCAAAATATTTAATCATTAATCCAGATTACTAACACTAATACGTAAAGAGTAGATTTGCCATTTAAAAAAATTTGGGTTAAGGGGATATCTGATTTTGCTATTTCACAACCCTTTTTTGTCTTTATTGAGTATGCCTAAGAAGATTTTGGTATGCCCAAAATCATAGTTCTTTGTGATGCCAACGGGTACATGATTAGGGAGTACACCAGCTAGAAAATAATGGACCACCGAAGCTGGATGCGCTAGGATATAGCAAAGGCACAACCCAACACAGCTTCAGTTGGGCATGTCTAAGGGAACTGAATATCTAGAACGATTTTTTGGGCACTACTCAAAAATGGAGGGGACTACTAAGTGATAAAAATGTCTATCATATACTTATAAGGGGTGTCCTAAAGTGTGTAAATGACTAACCTACCCTTAACCTGATTAAAATTAAAACTAATCTAATAGATATACATATACCTAATCTAAATCATTAACATAACAAAATCAAAATCAATATCATAACAAATCCATTACTTTTAGTTTTTCACAAATCCGTTACTATTAGAGGGTTCTTTTTCTTCTCTTCTTTCCGCTTCATCGTCTCCATTCAAAGAAATTTCCACAAACTCATTACTTGTGATTCGTTTTTAGTTGAAAAAATGAGTAGTAATCATCAAAATGAGTTGAAAATTGAAGTTGCAGAGAGAAGTTCGGCTAGGAATTATGTGAAACAGTTTGTCGAACTAGTCGAACTCAGCTTTAATGGAGTTTTTTCTTTCAGAATAAAGTTCGGTTACCTCGTTTTTTTCCCATCCAAACTTTTAGTTCGGTTACGTCGCAACCTTTTTTATTTTTTTCCCAGCCGAACTTTTAGTTCGGTTACCTCGCAATTTTTTCCTCCTAACCGAACTTTTCTCTGAAAACATACATGTTGAGTTCGGTTACGTCAAAAAAAAATTCCCCAGCCGAAATTTTAGTTCGGTTACGTTGCAATTTTTTTTCTCCTAACTGAACTTTTCTCTGAAAGAAAAAACTCCATTAAAGATGAGCTCGGCTACTTATGTTTTCAGAAACATTAGCCGAACTACACTTGCAGATGAGTTCGGCTACATGTTCTTTAGATGTCGTAACCGAACTTTATTTCCATGGCCGAAATCAGTTTATAAAATTTTCATTTTTTCGAAAATTTTGGCCAATTCAAGCAACATTAACTAAATTTTAATGATACCAAAATACCCGAAACCCTCATTTCGAAATCAACCATCTTATAAAAAAAAGAAAAAAAAAACTAAAACCCTCTTCTTCTTCTCAAAAATTATTCTTCTAAAAACACCCTACTAATTAATCTAACCTCACTAATCACTAATTAATTTAACTAATCCTTACACTAAGTGATCATTACCCTAACTAATTTAACTAAGAAGGGTAAGTTTGGTATTAACATAAATACTTAGATAAGGGGGACTCAAAATTACTCCAAATGTCCACCCAAAAAATGGAAAGTAATGCCCAAAAAATCGTTCAATATCTATAGATATGGCGAAGGTTGTGTTTATATCCTTGAGAAACGGAGAGCTAAAGCTAGTTCGTCGCAATGGTGGCACCATCTACCTGCTATGATTCGGTAATGGCTAGTGATGAAGGTGTCCTTCTCACTTACCGTTTGCGCTAGAAATCTTTTGTTTTTTTTTTTTGGAGGTCAGGTCTTACTCTCTCTCTTCTTTTTTTTCCTTTCTTTTCATCAACAATTTTCCGGGGGTTTGCATTAAAAAGCACAAATTGTGCTTCACAAGAATCACAACGTAAAGAGTTAGGCTTTATATCCAACAGAAAGTGAAGCTACACTACAGTAGACAAGTTGCATGTATCTTTGATTGAACTGGCTAGTTAATTGGTGTTTAATGAAGCCCAACTAGCTAAAGTTGAATGGTGTTCCATGATACACCCATTACCAAAGCAAGATGGAGAATTTGAAACAGAGTTGATATATTATCACACGAGTCAGCAGTTTGTTTTTTTTTTTAAAGAAGACGACTTTTATTTAGCCACGAGTCAGTTGGTTGGCGTTCTGTAAATTTTGTCCATGACATGCAGGTAAGGGCAGCGGCGGTAATTATACCGTTGAACGACGCGTGGAATAGTATTTTTTTCTTTTTTATTGATAGGACGTTTTATGTTTACAAGGAATGAAACTTGTTTCCCTCATGCTGAATTTCTGCAATCGATCTTGTAACATTTCGAATCAACATACAATGCATCTGCATGTACTGACAGTTAGAACCATGGCCCCTATTTAAGACCACTCCTTCCTTGTCTACAACACACCATTTCAAACCCAAATTCACAACCATGTCCCTTTCTCACTTGTGTAACACACCCATTAGCTCTTCAATCACCTCTAAGAATCCTCTTCCAAGTGCTTCGACAAAAATTAGCACCCCATCAGTTCGTCTAGCAAACCCTACTGCTACCCACTACATCTCATGTGAACATAACAAACAAACTAGCCGGAGAGAAGCTGCTACCAATGTAACTCAGCATGTCGTTGATAGAAGAAATGTCCTCTTAGGTTTAGGAGGATTATATGGTGCCGCTGGCGTTGCTATTGGTGCTCCGTTAACGCCTCCTGATTTAACGAAGTGTCATAAAGCAATTGATTCAGATGCTACCCCGCCAGAGGTGGACTGCTGTCCACCTGATTATGGTAAAGCCAAAATGGTTGATTTCACACCACCTAGTCCTAAAGATCCATTACGAGTTCGGAAAGCAGCCCACAAATACAATCTTGACGATATTGCGAAATTTGAAGCAGCTATTGCTAAGATGAAGGCTTTACCAACCAATCATCCGTGGAATTACTATCAACAAGCTACCATTCATTGTACTTACTGCAATGGTGCCTTCGATCAGTTGAATACTAAAACTCTACTTCAAGTTCATGGAAGTTGGTTCTTCCTTCCATGGCATCGTTACTATCTTTACTTTTGGGAGAAAATTCTCGGGAAACTTATCGGCGATGATACTTTCGCTATCCCTTTCTGGAACTGGGATGCTCCTAAAGGAATGTACATGCCCCCCATGTACTTAAATGAGAAATCACCACTTTTCGATAAAACTCGTGATAAACGTCACTACAAGTCGGTGCTTGATTACAGTTATTCTATGGGCGCCGATAATCCTCCCGACCCCAAGCCTGTGGTTACTAATAATTTGGAAATGTTAAGTAGTATGTTCAAAGAAACGTCAAATGCGCCAGCGCTGTTTATGGGGAAACCATTACGGGCGGGAGAAGATCCAACTAGTACAACAGCTCCAGGGAGCTGTGAGATGTTGCACAATGTCATGCATCAGTGGGTTGGACCTCCTACTTCCCCTTACTGGAATATGGGAAATTTTCATACTGCTGCGCGTGATACGATATTCTTTGCTCACCATGGTAACGTCGACCGCATGTGGGATATTTATAATAATTCTCGTGGACAGAGACGTGAATTCAATGATCCTGACTGGCTCGACTCATCTTTCATCTTCTACGATGAGAATGAACAACTTGTCAACTGTAAGGTGTGAATCTCTCTCTCTCTCTCCTTCTCATCTTATTTCGAGTGTCAGGGAAAATTAATTTGTTTACGTACATACAGGTGAGGGATTGCCTAACTCCACAAAGCCTAGGATATATTTACCATCCTGAACCAATTCCATGGACAAATAATCGTCGAAAGCACAAGAAAATGAGGAGCGCAGCAAAGAAGAAGAGCGAAGGCGACTCATTGAAACTCGCCCCAGTTCCTGAGTTCGGATCCCAACCACGGCCACTAACAGAACCAATACGAGCATTACTGCAGAGGCCAAAGATTTCAAGGACTAAAGATGAGAAAGCTGATGCAGTAGAAGTGCTGGTGATAGATGGCATCACCGTTCCAAATGGATCAACAGCAAGGTTTGATGTATACGTAACTCAGGCACTAGAAGGGTTAGTTGGTCCGGACAGAGGAGAATTAGCGGGTAGCTTTGTGCACATTCCTACAGCTCATCACAGATCATCAGAAGGGAAAGAGTACTCAAGTTTGGAATTGGGTATTAGTATTCTACTGGAAGATATTGAAGCTGAAAGTTCAAAGGAATTGGTTGTAAGTTTGATTCCTCGAGATGGTGATGTTGTTGTTAGCGGACTTCGCATTGAGTTATTCGACGTTGAGGATGACGATGAAGAAGAAGAATAAGACGATGATGATGATGAAGAATAAGATTGAAAACTATGATTAGTTAATGGCTCATCACGCGCTTCAATATTTGGTAGTTTTTGATCGAGTTATGCCTTGGAATAAGCAGCATGCTGCAGATATCGAATTTGTGTGGGTCCACTTTTCTTTTTTTTTCTTTTTTTTTTTTTGTGTGTGACAGGTGAGCACTTTATAATAATGAATTATAAACTTCGGACTACTAAGTTCAAAAGGGCTCCGGATCTTCTGTTACGAAATTCTTCTATTCCTCTGTTCCGGCCAATCTCCGACAGCCGTGTGTTTCCAATTTTAACAGAGGATATGTTTACAAATTTAGACGCAATTTACTCGACTAATTAATGGATTTTCTAACAGGAAAATAAGTATTCCTCCCTTAATTATCTCTTACGTCCATAGCATACTCCAATATACTCCCGGGTCTTTTTCCTTGTAAAAAACTTACAGAGATGCTCGTTACAACGTCCGAACTTAAGCTACGCTAGATTATCACAATTCACAATATTAGTGATGTAATGTTTTTATGATGAAAAAAATTTCAATCAATTCCGATGGAATGAATACATTGTTGTGCAAAAAATTAATTTACCACAGAGTGAATGCTAGGTTTTCTTATGCATGATGCTCTAAAGTCTTATCACAATAGATAAATACGTTTTGTGATTGTCTCTTTGGTTTCTGGGTATCAATCTCCCACTAAAATTAGAACAAAACTTATGTTAGACGGTGATACAGAAGTCCACAGTGAAGTCAGATTAAACCACCACCAACTGGGATTCAAAGGACCATCTGATCCTAATTCAAATCATTACCTCAACTATGTATTCTGATCCTAATTCAAATGACCAGTGATTGAAGTCACCCACTAATTACTAGGTTGTTAAGAAGACGATGATATTAGGATAATGGTAGTGGTAGAAAAAGATAAGTTGCAAATCAAATATTTCCTTTTTTTTCTGTTAGAAAATCCTTTAAATTAGTCAAGTAAATCACGTCTAAATTTGTAAACAGAGGTGGTTAAAATTTGAGATACGTGGATGTTGGAGATTGGCCAGAACAAAGGAATAGAGGAGTTTCGTAAGAGAGGATCCGGAGCCGTCCAAGAGGATGCAACCTGAGATGTCTAGTAGATATGGTTGCTCGAGCAAAAATTTTCATTGTTGAAACGAGGAAATCCTAAGATGAATGAGGAAACTCCGCGCACATGGATTTCTTGCCGATATAGAATACAAAATTGGTTCAATCATCCTAATAAACTTTTTTCTTGGTGAACAAAGATACGTATAAGTATAAGTCTACTGTTTAAATATCCAAAAACAATCAAAAAGACTTTTCAAATATCTTTAATTGGGTATTACACCCAAATTTTTGTCTTAATATTTATAAAACAGACTAAAATGTCCTCATCCAGTTTATCTCTTTATAACAGACATTACAGACATTTAATCTAGTGACGATTTAAATAATTTCGAAAAAATGCTATTAGTTGAAACTGCTCAGTCAGCTCATTACTTCGCATGGGTTCACCCCTGGGTCTCTACTTTGACAGAACATTATTTTTATTACTATTTTTTTATTTCTTTTGTAGAAACTTCACTCCATGTATTATGCAATAAATAATTCTAAGTATACGGGTGCTAATTTGCCGTTACCATATTTATAGTTGCAGGAAATCATACAACCACACCCTTAATGAAATTTTAATAATAATTCAAGTAATCATCTTAAAATTCATATATTCATTCATAAAATCTTTAATATGGTTACAAGATTTGAGATGAACTTTAACTTAGTGAACAAACAATCTTTCTCTCTCTTAAATTCCAAGTTTATGCTCTCAAAAAGATCCCCCTATTTACATGGTCGCTCGGTCCCTAATATAGGGATTTTATATAGTGGATGACATCTAATAAAGCCCTTATTTTCGGATCTGGCGTGCGTCATTAACGCACGCTTACTCTGACTCTTCTCGCACGTACTCTATAACTTCGCACGATCATCACACTTTTTCGTGATTCTTCTGACATCATCTGATGCGTCATCTTAAATATACTGTACCAGATAACCTTCGCTCATTCATCGAACCATTACTTCGCACACATAACAGACGTGCGGTATTTAGTATCTACATTTTGCCTCTTCTCATGTCGTTTCTTTAGAAAGGGAGCGATACGAGAAACTCCAATTTAAAATACCGCACCCATTCACCTTTTCGTATGCTTTTCAGCTGACATATTCCCCTAATTTAAGCGTGAGAACTTACGCGTGTCTTTTCAACTACTCTTGAACTGACACGTCTTTTGTAACCACTTTTTCTTATCTGTTCATTCACAATCATCGCATTAATGAGTGAATATCTCGGAAATAGAGAGTAAATATCTTATTTACTCTTCTTCTTCTTCATACTTCTTTTTACTCTTGGTCTTTTCTTTATTCTCTGCAACTATTTTCTTCTGCTGCTACTCCTCTGATTTCTTCTCTCGCATTTTGATCTTGATCTTCTTAATCATCTATGATTATTTTTTAATTATTCCTCATTCCCATACTTAAAAATGCTTGAAACTGGTTGGAAGAATAAACATGCATTTTATAGATTGAAGAACGAGTTTGGTGCACGGGGTTTCTCGTTATCTGCCCCTGCTGGATCAAAACCTTCATCCAAACTTGGACCTGAATGGTTTTCTCTTGAGGAATGGAGTGACCAAAAGTTCATCATTTCTGTGGGAAAACTTCTTGCTGGTATTCCAATTCCCCTTTATGATCCCAGAATTCCCTTGTTTTATGAGATCCTTTCACATGCGAGTTTTTCACGTGGCATATTTCAACTTAGCGGTGATTGTATTAGAATAGATCTTGAATATGCTCGTCGCGCAGCAGGTTTAGAATCTCAGTACCCAGTGGAGAAGCGAAATCCTGATCGTCGAGATGAGAAAACTAATCCTGCTGATTATACCCTTGAAATGTTTTTCAAGAATTACGAAGTTACCATCATGAAAAGTAGCGCCTCCAAATGGGGTGTTCGCTTGTCAAGAAAAGATGGTATTGCTGAAGAGAAAAGAATCATGCGAGATGTCGATTGGCATGATCCTTCAAATAATACAGCTCGTTGGTCGAACGACACACGATGGTTAGATTATCCAATCGTCTTGGTGGGCCCATACATAACTGGTAGAGATGAACATGGTTTAACTCTTCTCCTTCCTGAGGGACTTCCTGCTTATAATCCTTGGGTATTCAGATGGCCCGAAGAAGACAAAGTGGTATGCTATCTTTTATTATCTTTACTTCCTTCTTTTTCCTTTTACCTTCTACCACTCTTACCTAATTTCCTCATTTCAGATGGTTGTTCAAGCAAAAAAGGCCAGAAAATTGTCTCGAGCGACATCTTCGCACAATAATGAAGTAAGAAACAACTTTTGTTTAATTTTAACAATATTGTTGCCTTTGTTTATTATCTTCCATTATTTGCATAGGAGGAGATTGTTAAAGAGGTTCGTGGCTCTGGTGAAACTGTAAGCGTGAAAGGAAAAGGTGTAATTCGCAGTAAAAAGACTGCTTCCAAGAATCCTTCTAAGAAGCGGAAAGCACATTCCTCTTCTTCTTCAAGTTCTCAGTCCGAAAATGATGATAACAGTATTCTTGGTGAAGATCCCTCTATAAAATCTGCAACGGATCAGATATCTAGTATTTTTTCTGATTCCATGATAGCAGTTGGAGATGATTCATTGGCTCACACATGTAAGACTCTTGCAAAGATAATAGATGCTCCTACTTTGGATGATGATTCTATTCTCGGATTTGCCTCAGCTTTGAGCCCCAGTTTTCAATATTCGCTCGCTTCTATGGTAATTTCTTATACTTTCGCACTTTCCTTAAAGTTACATCATGGGAAAATTTCTCACACTTATTTAATAACCTCGCAGGTGGCTCGCTCATCATATGTTGTCTCTTCAGACTATGAAAGAAGGCTTCGCAGTTTTGTAGCTAAAAATAATGAACTTAAGTCCCAAGCTTCCATTCATGAGAATGACGCTGCTGATCTTCGCAAGAGAAACCATCAACTTGAATCTGATATCTATTCATGTACAAACAAGATATCTGATCTTCAAAAAATGAATGATCAATTAATCGGTGCGTAATCCTTTACCCTTTTTGTCAACCTGTTTATTTATATCTTTTGTTCCCATTGTAATTATCTATTCCTGCAGAGATTTACATCCTTACTGATGAGGCTAATTCTTTATTTCATTCTCTCCCTCATCATGTTGATGGTGATATTCTTCTAGAATATCTTAATGCTTCTCTAAATAGCTTTGCTGATAAAAAGTTGAATACCTTTTCCTTGGAGGAGCTTAAAGCAAAGTACAAAGATCTTAATATTCACCATAGGAGTGCTTTATATAATAGTAACGATTTTTGACGTCGCTTTTTAGAAATTAAAGAGAAAAATAAAACTTTGCAAGGCAGGATTAGCACTTTTATCGCTGAGAAGGATCAAATTGCTCTTAATGGTGAGAAAGGTTTAAAGAAATTCCAAGAGACTGTTCTTCAAGTTCAAGTGGAACGAGATCGAGATTTGAGGGAGAAGGACGCACTTGTTGAACGAGGAAACATGATTCGTTCTCGACTTCTCATATAAAGCGATGTCGAATTTGATTGTGCTGTTAGAGTCTTAGATGATGCTAGGAATGACTTAGTTGTGAATGTTAGCTTGACTCAGATCATTCCTCTTTGATTAAAGATATTATTTCCAATAAAGAAGGTCATTCATTATGCCTTTCCATTTGTTATTTCTTGACCAATTTTTTGTAAGTGATATTAACCTTCTTACTTCCCTTTGCAGTGGTTAAGAAAGATCTTCGCAATCAAATTCAGGAGTTGGAATCAAAGATTGCCACTGATAAAAATCTGGAGGCGAAGCTTACCGCACGAGATTCTAAATATCGCAGGCTAAAGAAACAATTTGCTACCACCATCTCAAATAATAGCAAAGATGCAATTCGCGTTCATGATGCAGCAATTAAAAAGATCTATGCTGAGAATGACATTCCTCTTTCAAAGTATAAGTTTACTGATATTCCTCCTAATGAAGAAACTTCTGATATCTCTAATAGTGAAAGAGAATATGAAGAATATGAGAAAACTGATGAAGAAGATAATGAGTCTGAAGCTGACGATTCTGAGAATGATGAGATTAACGAAGAAAGCACGGACAAGAAGTAACTTCTTTGTTCTTGAAGATATTTTCATCTTGTCGCATTAACTTCTGAAAACTGCTTATTTAATGTAATTTTTTTGAATATTTCGTACTCCTTTTTTGTATATTCTTCTTATTATATACCTGTATAAAAACTTCATTTTCCAGCAAATGAGATTAACTTTGGATTACATCATTCTATATATCACATTATATCAATCCTTCTTTATATAAAGGCGCAAGTTAATGTTGACGTGTCAACACCACAACCCATTAACGCTGACGTGGCGGAACCACACTCCCCCTCAAAATTTCTCGAAAATTATGCAGCCACGTGAAATATGATGAAAGGAGTTGTTCCTTTTGACGAACACATTCGTCCGCTTTGTTCCTTTTGTCAAATTACTTTCGATAACCAGAAGGCACCGATTGGTATTTGCCTTTTGGGTAAAAGAAAAGCAAAACGACACTGCTATTCGCCGTTTTCAAAAAAAGACAAATTAAAATTACATTTATATTCTTCCGAAGAAAGCATCCATTTGATGTCTTATAAGCTTGCCCTAAATTGACAAAAGGCGTGATACAACTGCAAGCTTGCAATGGAAGCACTCACCAAACAGCCTGCGGTAGATGCCAGAGCAAAACGAAAACAAATTATCAACCTCGGTAGAAAAGGTGTTGCGAGACCAAAGAGACAACAGGAAAATAATCACCTGAGGACAACCTACTCAAATACAAACATGGCCAATTGCACATTCTATGGTAAGATTGCAATGGATAAAAATGAACAACATCTGGTCAATAGACAGCGCCCAATGGATATGCTGAAACAACAGACAGCAGTGGATGTCAGAGCGAAAAGAAAAAAAAACTATCAATTTGCATAGAAAATCTGTTTCAGCAACTCTTGGCGGAATCGAAAATAGTATGACGGATACTTATTCACGTTCCGTAATCCATATTGACGGAACAATCAATATATAGCGTGCAACAAATACACTGAAACAACAACCTGCAGTTGATGCCAGAGCAAAAAGAAGAAAAACCATCGATTTGCGTGGAAAAGGTGTTTCGCCAATAAAACAGATATAAAATAAAACACTCGACGGATTGAAAGATCGTATGAGGACTACCTATTCGCATTCTATAGTCCATACAGACGGAACGGTCAATACCAATACAACCACGGCCGTCTGCACAATCAATTCAAGTACAATAGGGAACCCAAACTTAAATTCCGAAACAACAGGTGAACAGACAATCCTATGCTAGCTTATTGACAAAATAATATTAATAATAGTAATTGATCAATAGATCTCTAATATGTCTGACAGAAGGAGAATCAAGCCAAAGAAGATTAAAAAATAGGAATACACTACATGCGAGAAGATCATCTTCGCAAAACTTAATTTCAGGTACAATACTAAAACCTTAAATGTTGCCACATTTAAGGCCATATCCCCAAGTTACTCTTACACCATCAGTTAGGCAGAAAATTATTAACCAATCCCTTTATACAGAACAATAGATAAGGTATGGAATTTTGGCCCTCCGACACATACATGCCCTAAATGTCATGCAATTGTTTGGTACGAGGAGAGAAATAGTAAATCTCAGACAACTAAGGAACCTGAGTTCTCAATCTGTTGTTCAAATGGTAAAGTGAAACTGCCGTTATATCGAGATCCACCACTGTTGTTACAGAATCTGTTGGACTACCAAGGAGGAAACAGATCTAGACACTTCAGGAATAAAATTAGGGCGTATAATTCTATGTTCGCTTTCACATCAATGGGATCCATAATACACATTTTCAATAATGGTCGTGGTCAAGCTCGTGCACCATACGCTTTCAAAATAAGTGGACAAAACTACCACAGAATTGGAAGTTTGTTGCCCGCAACGGGAACCGATCCCGCATTTGCACAACTATATATATATGATACTGAAAATGAAGTTCGTCGTAGAATGAGTGCACTTGGTAAGAGAAAAGAAGGGGATTTCGAACCTGAATTAATTGCAGAGATAATCGCCATGTTAGATGAGCACAATGAACTAGCGAAAGTTTTTAGGATGGCAAGAGATAGATATGATGCCAATGCCCCGGAGAGACTGCGAATTAAAATCCTTGGAGACCGCCAGGCAGATAGACGACAATACAATTTGCCCACTTCAAAAGAGATTGCTGCACTTATAGTTGGAAACGGATCTGCAAATTCAACAGAACGGGACATCGTCGTTGAGGACAAAAAAACAGGATTCAAAAGAATAAGTCAATTTCATCCGAGTTATATGGTTATGCAGTACCCATTGTTGTTTCCGTTTGCTGAAGATGGATACCGAAAAGACATCCAACACGCAACCAAAAGAGGTAAAAGAACAAAATTAACTCTTAGGGAATATTATGCTTTTAGGTTGCAACAAAGGCATAATGAAGGACAAACATTGTTGCGGGGAGGCCGTCTGTTTCAACAATTCATAATGGATGCTTATGCATGCCTTGAAGAAGAGAGATAGGGCTTTGTCAGAAGAAGCCAAAAAGTGCTAAGAGCTGAGAACTACAAAGGTATAAAAGATGCCGTGAGATCTGGCCACAAAGCTAAAGCTATAGGCAGATTGGTTTTTCCTTCATCATTTACTGGAGGACCGAGATATATGACACAAAATTATCAGGATGCTATGGCAATTTGTAGATGGGCAGGACCACCGGATCTTTTCATTACATTTACATGCAACCCAAAGTGGAAAGAGATATAATATTTCCTGGACCTAATACCTGGCCAAAAGGCTCAAGACAGACCTGATATTGTCGCTCGAGTTTTCAAAATTAAACTCAACCAAATGATTGTTGACTTATGCAAAAAAAAATCATTTCGGGAAAGTGAAAGCAGGTCAGACTAATACTAACCCGATTCGTATTTATTTCAAATTAAACATTCTATGTGTCTCATATTTTTTTTTCTTTTTTTATTTAACACGTATGATACAGCAATTTATACAGTTGAATTTCAGAAAAGAGGTCGCGGCATGCTCATATCTTGCTATTCTTACACGAAAGTGACAAACCAGTGACACCATCAGATATAGACAACATTATAAGTGCAGAATTACCTGATGAGAAAAAAGATCCACATGAATTTGAAATTGTTAGCCAGTACATGATTCACAAACCGTGCGGAACTGCAAATCCAGATTCACAATGCATGGTTAAGAATAAATGCTCCAAGCACTATCCAAAACGATTGACCACTGAAACAACCATTGATGAGAAGGGTTTTCCAGTTTATAGAAGAAGAAACATTACTACCTCAAAAATAATTAATGGAATTGCTTTGGACAACACTTGGGTGGTTCCATATAATAGGGATTTGGTTGTTAAATATGAAGCCCATATTAATGTCGAGCTCTGCAACACGACAACATCGGTGAAGTACATGTTCAAATATGTCAACAAAGGAGGGGATAAAGCAACAACTATCATCGAAGACAAGTCAACAAATAAAAATACAGACGCTGCAGAAAATGATGCAAATAACAATAATGACACAGACGTGCCAGAAAAGGTCAAGGTCGATGAAGTAAAAACATATCTTGATTGTCGATATATCTCAGCATCAGAAGCCTGTTGGAGAATTTTTGAGTTTGACATACAGTATCGACGCCCAGCAGTTGAAAGACTATCCTTCCACCTACCAAACGAACAAATAATAATGCTTCGTGAGACAGATAACTTGGAGGAAGTAGTGTCAAGAGATGATATAGAGACAACAAAGTTCACCGAATGGATGGAAACAAACAAGAACAATGAAGATGCTAGAGAGCTTACATACGTCGATTTCCCAACGAAGTGGATTTGGGATACTGACATTAAAAAATGGAAAAAGAGACAAAAGGGAAAAACAATTGGACGAATACATTTTGCGCACCCCTTGGCTGGAGAAAGGTTTTATTTACGAACGTTGTTAAACATCGTAAAAGGTTCTACATCATTTGAAGACATTCGAACGGTCAATGGGTCACTTTATCCTGATTTTAGGTCGGCATGTCTGGCATTTGGTCTATTAGAAGAAGATAATGAATGGCATCGGGCCATTAAGGAAGCAAGTAATTGGGAGAGTGCTGAATCGCTGCGAGAAATGTTTGTGTCAATACTACTAATGTGTGAGGTGTGTAATCCTTTGGAATTGTGGAACAAACAATGGAGGTTGCTTTCAGATGATATTGTATGGCAGCAAAGTCGACTATTGGAGGACAATGACCTGCAACTTTCAGAGGAGATAAAGAATCTGACATTATATGAAATTGAGAGAATACTGGATCGAGATAATAAGTCACTTAACCTAGAATTTCGAGCCAAATTGGAAAATAGATTTATCAGAGATGAGATGAGTTACGATTGCACTTCACTTGCTAACGAGTCATCAAACATGTACAATCTTTTGAATCTACAACAGAAATAGATTTTTGATATAGTGGTAAATGCAGTTCAAACAGAAAGTGGTGGAATGTTTTTCGTATATGGAAGTGGTGGAACTGGAAAGACATTTTTGTGGACAGCCATATTGGCGAAACTCCGGTCACAAAAGAGATTTGTACTGGAAGTTGCTTCATCTGGAATCGCGTCATTACTATTACCGGGAGGCAGAACAGCGCATTCACGGTTTAAAATTCCCCTTACACCAGATGAAACTTCAATTTGTAATATAGCTAAAAATAAAGATTTGGCAAAATTAATCCAAAGGGCAGAATTAATCATATGGGATGAAGCACCAATAATGCACAGAAACGCACTAGAAGCTGTTGACAAGACATTGAAGTTCCTAATGGATGATTCAGATAAAATATTTGGAGGGAAAACTGTATTACTTGGTGGAGATTTTAGACATGTTTTACCTGTAATTCGTGGAGAAACAAGAGCAGATATCGTCAGTGCTTCAATAAACAGGTCGCGCATGTGGAGTCATTGCCGAGTGTTCAAATTAACAATCAATATGCGTATAAGGAACACAGATGCTGATACAGTTGAGCTTCAAAAGATAAAATAATTTGGTAAATGGGTACTTGATCTTGGTGATGGTAAACTACCAACAACATCTACGAAAGAGGGAGAAGAACCAACATGGATTAAAATACCGGAGGACCTTTTGATACCATCACTCCATGGTCCTATTCAACAAATTGTGAACAACACTTTCCCTAATATGCAACAAAGCTTAGAAGATATGAATTACCTTAAGTCCAGATGTATCCTTGCTCCGAATAACGAATTTGTTGACGAAGTAAATTCTTACACCGTTTCAACGATACAGTCTGAAACAAGAACATATTTTAGTGTTGATTCCATCAGTCCTACATCGGAAGCAATAGAGAATCAAGATATTTTATTCCCAATTGAATTTTTGAATTCACTGAAGATTTTTGGATTCCCAAATCATGAATTGGAGTTGCGGGTAGGTGTTCCCATCATGCTTCTAAGAAATTATAACCAAAGTATGAGGCTTTGTAACGGCACAAGGCTTATAGTCACTAAATTGGCATCATGGGTTATAGAAGCTAAAATTATTACTGGAAACAACATTGGAAAGAACGTATTAATTCATAGAATAATAATGGAGACAGCTGACACTAAGTGGCCATTCAAACTAAGAAGGAAACAATTCCCTATCAAGGTTTGTTTTGCCATGACAATCAACAAAAGTCAGGGTCAGACTTTAGAACATGTGGGTGTTTATTTTCCCAAGCCTATATTCTCTCATGGCCAGTTATACGTTGCTGTCTCTAGAACAACTTCTCGCGAAGGTCTTAAATTTTTGATTGTCAACAAGGAAGGTGAAAAAGAGGGTTACACACAAAATATTCTTTACCAATAAGAATTTAATAATTTGCCTTAGCATATCAATCAAATGACAATGTATTTGCAACTGAAAGTAATATTTGTTGTAACATACCTCTGTTTGATCATAACCTATATTACAAAGTTATATCGATTATTAAATTATTTTGTCACATTGGTGTTCAATTATTTGAATTATATTAAAATAAATTAGGAACATGTGCTTAATGGATCAATATATAATCAAGGTTCCACGATATGCAATCATCATCCACATTCTGTAACTCCGATAGAGTTATTTACACAAAAACACCCATTTTCCAAGCCAGTCACACACCCATATCGGAGTGATTTGAAATATTATTCAAGTTGGACGCGTATTAAAATAAAATCCAAAGATAAATAAACTTTATTTACTTAATCATATGTTTAAAAAGTGGTTAATTTTTTTCTCGGAAGTTAAAAAAGTGGTTAACTTTTGTCCTAATCAGAAGTTAAAAAAGTTGTTACTTTTTTCTTAAAAAAAGGTGGGCGGAAAATGTGAGCGGTTAAGATTTAAAACCCTAAAAAAAATCCTGATTACGTGGAGATATTTATTTTATCAAAAAAAGAAAGTCAAAGGAAAGGAAGAAGAAAAATCGAAAAAGTCGTTATAATTTTAAAAGACACATCGTTATACGAAAAGATACATAATCAATCACAATAGAAACGAAACTGATTGGAACATACACGTCTCTCACTGGAGGGACTCAAACAACATATATTTAAATGATTTCCTAACAGCCTATCGCATCAATTCAAACAGTTTCTTTGACAATAAACATTTTGCCTAGAGACAAAAACAAATATATAATGGAGACATCACTGAAGAAATTAAACAAAAATACCTTTTGTGGGAAAATAAGGGTTAGAATTGCAAGGCTCTATACTGAAACCAAAATACCGAGTGCAGAAGTTATAAACTTAAGCATGATTTTAGTCGAAAAATATGTAAGAATGATACTGATTTAGTTGAATTACTATTTCTATTTGTGTATAAATGTCTATAACGGAACCTGCTAACAACCGTACACACTTGTCAGGGAGAACCAATGCATGCAATTATGCCTAGGAAATATATGACAATCTTCTCAGACCAATTAGAAGAAGGAAGAATCTATGAAATACAAATTTTAGTGTGGTCGACGGTAAGACAGAATTTCAGCCAATCAAACGGAAGGATGCTATTCTATTTCATCCCAAGACTACAATTAGAGAGTTGCCAGAAAACAAGTGTATTCCAAGACATAAGTTTTCATTCGTAGAATTTGAAGAGCTACAAGACCGAGATGGAAACAACACATACTTAACAGGTATTATGGCTTTTTCCAAATACCATTTTTATATTGACTCTTTTGTTTAACACATATTTATATAACCCAATTTGTTGTAGATGTAGTTGTAATATTGACAGGGCTCACTAAGTCTAAGGAAATCACCAGAAAAGATAAGATGGTACTCAGACAAAAAAAAAAGATTTAAAGTTAAAAACCAAAAGGTAATAGAGGATGACATTCAATTAAATATAATAAAGAGACTAAGTGTTTTTTATGAAAATGCAATAACTATTCTTATTTCTGACTATAGTGGACAAGATCTTCAAATGACTTTGTGGGGAGACATGACAGAAGATGTACCTGATGATGTCGTAGAAATGTCTTCATAATTAGTAGTGTTGGTTATCGCTTGCGCCAAAGTCAAATCCTTCATGGGTATCTAATGAAATTTTCAGAAAATCATTTAGTCGTTTATTATTAATAAATTAATTAAGTGCAATACACCTTCATGATAATGATGACAATTATAAAATGCAGGTAATCTTGAATTAGCAGCAACAAATGGAACAAAAATATATATAAATTTGGGAATACCGGAAGTGAAAATAATTCGGACAAGGTATCTATCTAATCTAATGAATGTAAATCATATTCATGTACTTAGGGAATTTTTGTTTTTAAATACTATTCAACACTGATTGTTTGTCCACCACCAACCAGCGCTGCGCATTTGAACAATTCGGACATTGAACTGTTTGAAACACAAATGAAATATGCGGCTTCTATTCAACAAGATATTCTACAGAATAACAAAAACTGTTAAGAAGATTTACAAAGAATTAGAAGATCCAGAGAATAAGGTAAAAATTGAATTTCGCTAAACATATTTCCATTCATGCTTCGGTACATAAGTAAGCATTATTCATGTATACTATGTTATTATGTAGGGAAATTTCTACTATGTCACAGCAACAATCATTGATGTGTTACTGGCTGATGGTTGGCAATATGATTCCTGCCCAAAATGCAAATCGAGTGTCTCAAATATCGATGATGAGTATTCGTGCAAGAAGTGTAAAAAAAAATTCCCAAAGCCAGTAATAAGGTAAGATGCGTCAATAATTCAGGCTTTCAATGAGTTGGAATGGAACATAAAATTCAAAGCTAATCATGATTCAACTGCAGGTACAGAATAAAACTAAATATACAAGACCATACGGATTTGTTACAAGTTGTAGTATTTGACGAAGTGGCCCAATCACTAATCAAATACCATGTTTCCGTACTGTGCAAAATACAACAGGTAAACAAATTAACAAAAATGAAAGACTAATAATTTATATTATTCAGATGATTTTATGTAATTGGACAATTTGTAGACTTTAAATTCATAAAACTATGAAGATAACACATTCGCTGTTTGCAGGAAGAAGGAGAAGAAAAGGTGTCAACGGTACTTAAGAATCTGATTGGAATTCAATCTGTTTTTGAGATAAAATTGGAATGGCGTGATTTCATGGGAGACAACAACAGTCTGACAGTCAACAAAATTTACTTTCAGAGTACAGAGGTATACACATACATCAATCAGTTAAAAAAAAATTAAGTGGGTATAAATCTCAAGTTTTTTTTCAAGTAATTAGAAATGAATCTTACTGTTATATTTGTCAGGAGGTTGTCGTCTTGGATGAAACCGTTGTACAATTACCAACCGAATCAAACATTGGCCCAGATAGAATCCCCCAAAGAGAAAATTGGTACTGAATGGAACTGATAAGAAAATCAAAAAGGAACCACAATCACCAAAAAGAAGTTCCGAAAAAGACGTCTCATTTTGCATGATTAATAGTTAGATACAAAGGAACTAATGATAATACAGCGTTTTTCATTACTTTAAGTGAGTGTTGCTCGATTTACCGGTATTCAAAGTTTAATCAAGTGTACTTGAGAATCCAATTAGAATTAACTATGTCCGGAAAGAATTAGTGCCGCATGGAACAAAATAAGATATATCAAACAGGAACCAAAATTGCACAAAAGAGATCGGATAGGAACCAAAATCAAAACTTTAATGAACGGTCACGACCTTTTGGACTAAGAAAAAAGTTTCTTTCGATTGTACACTCAAAAGTCCCCGACATATTCGGACAATTCTGCTTCATGCATAAAACAGTCCCTATTAAGGTATGTTAAATAGTCCAATTCACCTTCGCAGATGAGATTTTACAAGATCAATAAAGTTTTTTGCAAAGTAATTGCATTGTCAAACTGGCCCTAACTGTTAATGTTAGTAGTACAGGACTGTTAATGCACAGTCACATCTTTTCAAAACCTTTGGACAACAATTTATCAAGAGTCACCTCTTTTGAAAAGAAAAGAAAACTATAAGTAAAATCAATACCAACAGTCACATCTTTTCAAAACAAGAGTCTATATTATAAATATCCAGAATAAATCAAAAAAAAATTTATTCAAAATACTTTGAATTTCAAGGATCAAGGTGGGTGTTCTATATTGCAAGTATCATCTGTGGTGCCGGTATCATGGAGAAGCACGATTATAATCCCATCAGGGATATTACTAAGAAGGGTACAACAGTTCTAGTTGGGAAAATTGTTCAGACAAAGCTACGAGAATTCAGATTATCTAAGGTAGATGAAGTGAAGAAATACTTAGATTGTCGCTGCATAAGTGCCTCACAAGCCTCTTGGCGAATATTTAATATCGATTATTAGCAGATGTTGAGGTTAATTTTTCTATGTAATATTATCCAAATGTTGGTACCTATCTAACGGATGATAGTAATAATTATTAGCACAAAGATTGTTTTATTGATCGTGGATGCGATGAAATAACTACAAGACCAGCACGGATCAAATAATTTAGGTATAAAGTAAACATGAAACCAATAATTAGTTCTAGGGTTTCATTTGAAACCCAATTGAAAATTGGGAACAGTTTCAGATTTCTAACCTTTAACACCGCAAATTCGCAACGAATGTTGACGCCTTTCAAATCCATGAAACAAAGAGGAGGAAAAATACAGAGAAAAATTTAGGGGTTTTGAATTCATAATCTCATTTCATAATCCGAACTGGGAATTTCCTAGGGGTTTCATTTCTCTCTATTAGGAAAAATTTCTCCGGTGACAAGAAATGGTGGTTTAAAGAAGATTTGGTGAGGCAATTGAAGGTCTTATACCATTGAAGGACCTGTAAGAAGTAATAGAAAGAGAAACAAAAAAATCGTGCAAAAAAGAATCTCAATATTATGACCCTAGCCCGTGCATTTTTGCATGGGCCTTCCCTGACCTTGCATCTTTTATATATCAGATTATATATCTTATGCGTAATGACAAATAACTTATGTATAAATCTATCATGTGGGGAAGAATAACACCCTTCTAAATGTTTACATTCCCATACTTGCCTCTGATATTCGACGGCATATGATTGAATGAAGCTAATACGTAAGGTTATTATAAATGTACATATTCTTCTTATGTCATAGTATGTCTTGTTATTTTATAACAGATTATATACCATTTCGTTCTCTTACAAATTTATTTTTGTCTCAGCTATGTTCTTCGTGTTTCCATGTGAAAGTCTCTTGTGAGAAATTCTCTTTGTCTTATAACTATGCAACTATATTCGCGAGTTATATTCATTCTGCAAAACCATAATTATTAGCTTCTATATGATTTTTCTCATGAGTAGGGATGGCCATTTTCCCCACCCAAACTCATCCTCGTGGGTGTCCGACCCTATTGGGTAGGGTTTTACCCGTACAAACGGGGATGGGTTTGGGTATGGGTAATACCCGAAATCAATGAAGCAGCGATGGGATGGGGATGGGATTCAAGGTCCCGCCCCATACATTTTACATTTTAGGGTTTTAGTTTAGATTTCTAATCCTATGATTAACATTAACTGAAAGAAAGTATAAAAGAAATCGTAAAAAGTTATATCTATTTTTTTTATTATATCTACTACGAACAAGGAAGAAGGCGATTAAGGAAGATACTTGATAAAAAAAGGAATTAAGAACTAAAAGGAGTGATATTTATTTATAGATCAATTTTATTTTTTTCCAATTATTTTTTTTTGTTTGCTTGTTTTAAGATGAGTTTATGAGTTTGAGATTTTAGAAACCATTTTTTTAGACTATTATTATTATTGGTTGAAACATCATGCTTAAGTTTTGATTATTAAATTAACTCATCATACTTGAACTTAATATTATGGGTAACCCATGGGGAACCAGCCCCGTACGGATATTTTCCATACCCGCCCCGTACCAGATCATGCGGGTAATGGGGAGGGTATGGGTTTTTTTTTTTTTGAACGGGGCAATGACTGGGATACAAGGTCACCGCCCCATACCCGCCTCATGACCATCCCTACTCATGAGGTATTATTTAGCCTTCCTAGTTAAAGGTCTTATTTTGCCTAGTATATGATATTGTTTCTGCGCGACAAAATCGCAGGATGCCCTTACGCTTTCGCGCAGTGACCCATTGATCTCGCCTTATCATCATTTTGTATTATTGCCTCTTCATAGGGATGATCATTTGCCCCACCCAAACTCATCCCCGTGGGTACCCGACCCTATTGGGTAGGGTTTTATCCATACAAACGGGAATGAGTTTGGGTATGGGTAATACCCGAAATCAATGAAGCGGGGATGGGGTGGGGATTGGATTCAAGGTCCCGCCCCATACCCGCCCGGCCCATACCTTTTACATTTTAGGATTTTAGTTTAGATTTCTAATCCTATGATTAACATTAACCGAAAAAAGTATAAAAGAAATCGTAAAAGTTATATCTTTTTTTTATTATATCTACTACGAACAAGGAAGAAGGCGATTAAGGAAGATACTTGATAAAAAAAGGAATTAAGAACTAAAAGGAGTGATATTTATTTATAGACCATTATTTTTTTCTAATTATTTTTTTTGTTTGCTTGTTTTAAGAAGAGTTTATGAGTTTGAGATTTTAGAAACTATTTTCTTATGCTACTATTATTATTGGTTGAAACATCGTGCTTAAGTTTTGATTATTAAATTGACTCATCATACTTGAACTTAATGTTATGGGTAACCCATGGGGAACCCGTCCCGTATGGGTATTTCCCATACCCGCCCCATCTCAGATCATGTGGGTAATGGGGAGGGTATGGTTTTTTTTTTTTAACGGGGCAGTGACTGGGGTACAAGGTCCCCGCACCATACCCTCCCCATGACCATCCCTACCTCTTCAGGATTAATTGTCGCGCAAATAAGATAAGTCTTAGTACTCCCGTGAGTAAAAAGCCTCATGATATTTGCGTCTTTTGACACAATTCAGCTCCCCAATGGAGGGTGTCGTCCTTATATTCCCCCTGATTTCCCCTTCAAGGAAGCGTATCCCTACCGCGTTAGGGTGGGCTCCTATCATCCAATAATACAACAATCAGTTTTTTTCGCGGCCTCTTATCCCTCCACCAATATGGCTTATGGTTACAAGACCGCACCCTAAGTGGGGTTTCTCCGCACCGAGTGCATCATAGTAAAGACTTGTCAAGAGCGTCCAGGTACGCTCCAGACGCCTCAGGAACTCTTGTCTCAACCGTGTACTCGTAGCCTTGATCGAGTTTCTGCACTCCTTAGGAGAGACCTTGTCACCTCAATCGAGAGATTTAGGCGCCTCACCTGGATGGGTTTTTATTTCACTCCAAATCTCCATGACTCAAGCTCCAGGATCGGTGTAGCTTTCACTTGATCCATGCTAACTAGCATCCGAATTATGACGCGCGTTAGGTCTTATTGTTGCCTCTTACTTTATGCAAACTAAGGTGCACGCCACAATCATATTTCTAGGCTCCTTAATTGGAGTCTCTATTTATGATGCCTTCTGTGAAGGTCTTTATTTCTGGTTCCTTAATTGGAATCTTAATTTTACCTTTTTCTCATATAATATCGTTATGATGAAAAAGATATTTTTCAATTGCATTCATATTCTTGATTAATACAATTCTGACATCATCTTTCTTTTATTATTCGCTTGACTGATAACTTGATATAACTAGTTTGCTTCTTTCACCTTCAATGTTTCTTTAAATTCGCATATGCTATTGGATATACTGATTCACATTTCGCATGGACCATATTTCTTCAAGTAGGACCGATTCCATAGTTCATCGGATGGATTCCCTTTCTCATCTATCATCTCATAAATCCCATTTTTAACAATTCTTTTGATTTTGTATGGGCCTTCCCACATGTTTTCCATATTTCCTTTACCAGTTTTTTGATATCTAGGTTTCTGCCTCAACACTAGATATCCTTCTTGGAATTCGCACCTTTGCTTTTGTGCAGTTGTTATCGCTTGTGCAGAATTATGTGTTATCTCCTTCTCCTTATTTACAACATCTACCATCAACCTTTAACCACGCCGACTCTCTGTTACCCGTTGTTTCCAATTTCTTCGCTTGCTTGAGCGTTCTTCACATTTGTCAATGTCAATCTCATGGCATGTTTTTCCTTCAGTTGGATCTCCTCTTATTACTCTTACGCCTTGAGGAATGGGAAACTTGATGCATTGGTGGAAAGTAGAAGGAACCCCTAGAATACCATGTAACCACGGTCTTCCAATCAAAGCGTTGTAAGGTGATTCTACATCAACAACACAGAATAGTACTTCAGATGATATGGTTTTTAAAGGAATTCTCGTAGTTATATCTCCCTTTGGTTTATTAGTTGTGCCATTAAAACCATATATCTTATAAGTAGAGGGAATAAGTTCTTCATCTCGACCACCCATGGTTTTGTATATGTGGTAAAATAAAATATCCACCGACTACCATGATCTATTAATATTCTGTTGATAGCCTATGTATTTGTGTCTTCCTCTTCCTCTTCATCAGTTTTCGCTTTTGGATTGATTTCCAACTTTACCACTGATGGACTTTCGTGCGGTTCTCCACCTCCAGGCATTTCTTCTCTTTTGAAGGAAATAAGTTGCTTTTGCCAATCTTTTAAGGGCGATACTTTCGCGAGATTTAATATCTCTCTTCCATCACTATCCCTCGCGTAAACTCTGCTCAAGATATTATCATGAAAGTCTTCGATGTTCTTGAATGAATGGATTATCGAATTACAGTATAGATTATTCGCCTTCGCACCCACCTCTATCAAATATATATTTCTTCCTGTCTCCGTGCCTTGTGTGCAACCTTCTGGAGGTGGTGGTGGTATATTTTGTTGTTGATGTACCAGAAAGTGATCTAGTTTTACTTGATCTATCATTCGTAGTATGATTTTCTTTATGTCCCTACAATTATTTGTTGTATGACCATGAAAGCGATGATAAGCATAATATTCTCTACTTCTCCTCCCTGTTGGTGGCTCATTTCCCGCATTTGGTGGTGCTGGTATTTCTTCCATCAAAATTATAGCTTCCCATATTTTTTCTACTGTAGCATTTAGATATGGAATTTTTATAAGATTCCAAACTACTTTATTGCCTCTCTGACCTTGATTAAAATATTTCTTCTGGCCCCCATATCCTTCTGGATGGTTATCAATTCTTTGAATTTTATTATTTCCTACACGATTATTGAGTTGTTTTTCTCTTTCCCACTCTTCTTGATCTCGACTACCCATTGCTACCATTTTTTGTTGATCTTCATTTATCGCCTTTTCGTATCTTCCTTGAGATGTGTTTGCGATTGTGTTCGTTATTTTAGGAAGTAAACTTGCATTCCCGGCTATTGTATTTGTATTTGCCACAGGATAAGATTCCATTTCTTTCTGCGTTTGCTCAAGAGCGATATTTTCTTCTTGATACTCGCGTAGCTCTGTCATTGATATGGTTTCTTTAGTTCTGAAAATTTGTGTGTATATAAAATCTGTTGCGAAGAGTGCATTGATTAATGCTAATATGATATTTCTTTCAACCACTCGTCCAGCCATCTCACTGCACATAGTTCTCCATCTTGTGGTTAAACTTCGCAGATCTTCATTTGTTTTTCTTCACAAACCAAATACTTGCTCTATTACTGGTTGTAATACATTATTGCTAATGTATGCTCCTAGGAATATTGACTGAAAATGATTGAATGATATAATTGTTCCAGTTGGTAGACCTTCAAACCACTTCAAAGCTTCTCCTGACAAGCTTGCCGGAAAATACTTGCAAAAAACAGCATCATGATCTTCCCATTGCAATAAAGTTCGCACATTATAAGCTTTTATGTCCTGTATCGCACAGGTTGTTCCATCAAAGATGTTGGTGAATGCTGGTAAATTGCATTTAGGCGGTATTCCTGCCAGCTGTATTTACCTTGCAAATGGTATTTTTCCTGCTTCTTCAATTGCCTCATCCAGCTGTATCCTACCGCCCTCTCTTCTTGTTGTCATCATTGCTCTCATTTCCGCTAGCTCTCTTAAAATTTGTTCATTCACTACTTGGTCTTGTTGCATTGGTCTTTTTAATCTTGCTTGCATTACTTTGTTGTCATGTCTATTTTGACGAATAGCTTCCTGTGTCTCCCTTTCTTCTTCATCATCTCTCAGGAATCTTCGTCTTTCTCTGTCATCCTCTTCGACTTGATCATGTCGATCCCTTTACATCTCTCTTTCTTTCCACCTAGATCTTCTCTATTCTTCCTCATCGTCCACAATCTGGTTTGGAGGTGTGCGATTGAACTCGCGTGTTCTTACTCGATTGTCATGGTTGTTTTCGCGCACAACGTCCTTCAATTCTCGTTCTTCAATTTCTTGTCTTCTTCTCTTGCGTCTTTCTTGCTCATCCTGTGCGTGATTTTGCACAGCCACATACCTTTAACTTCAGCTTCGCGTTCACGTTGGTCTCTTAATGTTTGTCTACCTTGTAGTGTTATTCTTCCTTGTTCCGGATCATTTT
This sequence comes from Papaver somniferum, assembly GCF_003573695.1. Classification (NCBI taxonomy): domain Eukaryota; kingdom Viridiplantae; phylum Streptophyta; class Magnoliopsida; order Ranunculales; family Papaveraceae; genus Papaver; species Papaver somniferum. Next base: position 227,946,235 of record NC_039358.1, read on the forward strand.
GTTCTCCTTGATATCGCTCACCTTATTGTTCATGTCTGTTATCTCTGTTACCCTCTTGCATGCGATGACCTTCACCATTTAGCACGTACCGATCATCTAATGGTTGTTGCTTTATGCGATGTTCATCGCGTCGATCTTGCCGACCATCATTTTCTTGATTGTTTTCTGTAATATTATCCAAATGTGTTTCTGGTCTGACATCTCTTCGACTAGATTGACTACGTCTTGATGTACTCCTACTTGATCTTGACCTTGAGCGAGTCGTATTTCTCGATCTCTGTTCTTGTAATCTGATATTCTCTTCTCTTAACTCATTATTCTGACGCATCAAATTCGCACGCTCTTTATCCTCTCGCCTTCTTTCTACAGCTAATCTCTGTCGAAGTTCTTCGATTGTCATATCTTCACCAGCTCCTTCTATGAGTCATCCCTCTCCAGTCCTTTGTTCATTCTCTTCTGTTGAATCTTTTTGCGAAGTATGAACACTCACTCTATCATAGTCAATAACATTATCTTGCACAAGTTCTCGTTGAATCGGATGATGGACTTGTTGATCTTTATTATGTCTTTCTCCCGTCCTGGATGACTCTGCAATTTCGCTCCTTCGTCTTCCAGCGATTCTCCTACTCCTTCTAATCGGTACCGGCTGTCTTGCTGTAGAATTTTGTCTTACCATTTTTGTTTTCTTATTTTAATTAAAAGAAGAACTTTTCTGTAAAGAACTAAAATTTTAAACAATGAAGATGAAATTTCTGAGGCTATCCTTCTGAACTTTTTAGGTTTAAACTTATAAACTTTCACCACCACGGTATATCACTCCAAGCTGATTTCTAGCACCAAAATGTAGTTGCAGGAAATCCTACAACCACACCCTTAATGAAATCTTAATAAAAATTCAAGTAATCATCTTAAAATTCATATATTCATTCATAGAATCTTTAATATGGTTACAAGATTTGAGATGAACTCTAACTTGGTGAACAAACAATCTTCCTCTCTCCTAAATTCCAAGTTTATGCTCTCAAAAAGCTCCCCCTATTTACATGGTCGCTCGGTCCCTAATATAGGGATTTTATATAGTGGATGACATCTAATAAATCCCTTATTTTCGGATCTGGCGTGCGTCATTAATGCACGCTTACTCTGACGCTTCTCGCACGTACTCTATAACTTCGCACGATCATCACACTTTTCTCGTGATTCTTCTGACGTCATCTTAAATATATTGTACGTGATAACCTTCGCTCATTCATCGAACCATTACTTCGCACACATAATAGACGTGCGGTATTTAGTATCTACAATATTAACAATTTGGTACTTATATACTATGGCTATGAGTACCATGGTACAAGCTGAGAAACTGTAAGACAAAGTTGAAAATATGATTTTTTATTATTGAAAAATAACCAAAAGCTATTAATAATACACAAACTTTATACCAAAGACAAATATTTATTTGACGTACGATGTATTGATAACTGTAACAATGGGGAGCACCCGCGATCAGCTATATCTGCCACATTGTTCTTTGGTGTTGTCATTAATTTGTGAACAAGTTATGAGTTATCATGATCATCTTAACCACAACAGGAGCGTCAACCATAACAACACCTTATTAGATGATTTACAATACTATTGTGTATGTTTCATAAACCTAGTTGATGGAAGACAACATTACTAAATTAGAGGTAGTTACCGCTGCATTGAGTTCCACTTCAAAAAAAAATAACTGAATTTCTATAACTATGTTAAAAGATGGATGATACGCAATTTACAGTTACCGCTGCATTGAGTTCCATCTTTTAACCCAATCTTAAACAGGATGAAACCAGTTTCATCTAGTTTAACATGGATGAAAACAAATTCAACCAAATCTATGACATGTTGGAACCATTTTCATTCTAGTTTTAATATGGGCGAAATCCAATATTCACCCAATCTAAACATCGATGAAACCAGTTTTAACTTAGCTTAAACATGAGCTTAATTAACTAAATTCAACCTAATCTAAAACATGATGGAACGAGTTTCAACCTGGTATAAACATACAACAGACACGAAAAGACAAAAAAATGAGAGTGGTCTTTGCTTAGTTTAGCTACTGCAAAAACGGGTAGTCATTTTAATTGAATCGTATGGTGCATGTGTGTATATATGCCAATTAGTGGACAAAATTTGCATTACATGCCAACTGCCAAGCAAGGAACGGTTTATATGTACAACTAATTATTAACCTAAGCATTTTTGAAAAGGAATGAGCATTATTGATGGATAGCTATGCAAAAGTGCAGATGGATTCGGGAAAAAAAAAGGATGTTGAAATTCCACTGTATTATTGTATCGGTTGTCATATCCATGAAATTGATAAAATATAAAACTAACACCCTTATGAATAGACAATGAACCAAACAACACTTGTGATATCGAATCAATAGTTTATAGGAATATGAAACAAACTTATGTGATAGTAAAAACATGAATATATAAATAATTAAACCAGTGAAACTTACACGACTCAATAAGAACACCTTCTTCTCTGCTACAAAGAGTTTGATTCGTTTCGTTTCCAAATGAAGAAATCACCAAAGTAGATAATACTAAACAATTCCAGATTTTAGTTGTGAACACAGTTTTAGATGTTTCCAAATGCATATCACTCAAATATCCTCCTCATTTTTTTTGTTAAATTAAAATATATACCAAAAATCTCTTAATTATGATATATGTGATACATTTGGTGTCACATATAACGTAATATAAATTTTTCGTGTTGTTTGATATTGTATTGGATCTTATGTCAAAAAGAAAAGAAAAAAATGATCTAAGAAGCTCTACCTTTACTTAGTTGTTTTTATTTTCATATTCTAACTATATCATCTCTGTTATTTTCCTATGGAACAATATAATTTGTCTTTTAGAGATACCAATTTGGTTTTTTGCCTGGATCCAAATGATTCCACAAGTACTCTTTTTTTTTTTTGAAAACTCTCAAAACTTGATTATTTAAGCTCATAAGACCACTGTACCCAATCCCGTTGATCATAAACGACTTAGAGTTTTAACATTCACGTTTTATCGAAACTGATTTAGTGTTTTAGCATTCATATTTCACGTGTTTCGTTTTTTTTTTTTTGTTAAAAAGAAAAAAGTTTGACAAACCCATGAGAGGACTATCCTAGGTGAGTCCATTAAGCCCATTACCTGAAGTTTCCAAATTTTGCTTTAGCGTGGTCATGTTAATTATTTAAGCCCACCAGGGTCCGTTATTTAACACCCTTGGGTTTTTTCTCTCCACTAAATCATCTTAACCAGTTTGGTCTCGATTAATAATGCATGACGACAAACCAACTTTTCGTGAAATATACATGCTAACTTATTTCTTGGGAAACATGGATAATTATTCAAAATTCTCATATTATTCCCGCGCCAGAGCTCAAGCAATTCAAGAAAGACGTTCAAACCTATCTTGGATTTCCATGGAGTGTCTACTCCCGAGTGGTGTACATGAGTTTCTTCATAGACGATCATATCAGTTCTCGGGTTTGGATACCTTGGGGTATTCACCAAAAGGATACTGTTCTTGACATCTATTCTGCGACAAGTTCCACAATTCAGGCCCTGGTGGTTCAGTCGCCGCCCGAGTAAACTGGACGGGCTACCATAAGATTTTCGCTCAGAAAGAAGTTCAGAGATCACTGCTAGTCAGTTCATTCGGTGATCAAAGTGGTTACCAGCTAGTGGAGTACCCTTTACTCCGGGATTATCAAATTAAATCAATAAGATTGTATGAATAGTTGAAATTTGATAAAATCATAATATTATTTTGATAGCTCAACTAATAAATTGTTATGTATTAGACAACATGATACAATATTTATGATATGAACAAATTTCTTTATTTGCATGTCTTTCATTTTGATGGTTTGTTTTAATATTTCCCGAAAAATATTTAGTTTAGCAAAAAAAAAACCTCAAAAAACCAGAAATTAACTTGTCTTCCTTCAACTTTATAATAACATCATCAAGAAGGATACCAGAAAAAGATATAGGTGGGGAACCCAAATGGAGAGCTTGAATTTTCACTTATGTCATGGTCTCATCGAATCTTTTTATCTTGGTGAGTCTTGAAAAGGACAATGCAGGCACTTGCAAAAGCAACATACATATTTTTCAAATTTTAAGCAGAGAAAAGATTTGGCCTTCTTTTGAGTAAATTTTCTCTTTTGCAAAGACTTTGTTCTAAACACTATCATAGGGCTTTTCCTTGATGTAGTCACATAAAATGTCCTTATGTGAATATCAACTATGCCTTGTGCTCTGAATCTCCATTTATTGAGGAATTTGAAATCGGGGGATAAAAAACCTAATTGGGGGATAGAGGAAAAAGACAAAAACTGGATCCAAATATCAAATCAGGGTCACCCCTTATCTAAGTATTTTTTTAAATCCTAATCTACCCCTCACTAATCAGGTTTAGTGGTTAATAATAATTAGTAAAAATCTTAAGTATTTGTTAATGATTAGTGTATATTTTTATTAGAATTTGTGTGAGTGAGGTGAGAGTATAAGGAGAAAAAAATTATTTGAGAGGGAATTTTTTTTGTGAAAATGGAGGATGATTGTGAAGAGACAATTGCTGCTAAGAGGTTGAAAATTTGATTTTTTTTTTCTTTCTTTGAATCCGCCATTGTTGCAGCTGAAAAAGCTCGGTGCCGGCATGATATTCAACCAAAAAACCATGCCGACATTTTCTGGAAATTTTCATAAATTGTTTGCCACTATCATAAATTTTCATAAGGATCATTACAAAATTTTCTGGTTTTGATATTCAAAACCAATTTTTTTTGTTCTAATCAGTTCAATTCCGGAACAGTTATCTAATTTTCGATTCCGGCATAGTATGTCGCTTAAATTTCTATGCCGGCACATGATGAAAAGTATCCAAAAAATTGATTTTTTTCGCTTGGCTACCGGCATTGATAGGATGTTCTCGAGTATGCTGACACCATTTTCCGGCATGGTCTTCATCAATTCCGGCATGGTCTTCATCACTTCCGGTATTCTTGTCACCATATCTTGTTACTTTGCTCAAAAATATGCAGGGAGTAAACCGGTTCAGATGTCCACCGATTTGGTTGGAAATCTTATGAGATACTTTGGAGTTGTGTTCGATCAATTTTCTGCGTCTAAAAGAGATCTCGATCTCCTTAAAACAGAGATGAAAAAGCGACGGATGATCTTGTTTCGCTCAAATCTAAATCCGCTGACTACATATGAGTTGTAATTTTCCTTCTTTCACTTTATTTTTAAGAACTAGAAACTTCTTTTGAGAATTTATTCTTGTGTTCGAGAAAAATAACTAGGGTTTGGCATAACATATATTGTGAGTACACAAGCTATTTCCAACGATTTTCATCTTGCATGTTTTTAGGTTTATTTATTTAAATTCTAGAGTTTTTGGAAGATGAACTTGCAGTATTTATTCTTTTCCGGTTTGCATACTAAATATGCATACCTTGTTGGTTCACAAGTCAACAAAAGTTTTATGGTATAGATACCGGGTATGTGTACCAAAAAGTCGCCCAAACTATAGCTACGCGGTACGTGTACTTAGTAATGTACTGCAGCTCCGGACTTATAACAGTTCTCCTACTATGTGAATTAGTATGCATACAGTCTTGCATCAAAATTTACAGTAGTTCTATATCTCTTTAATAATCAGTTTGAAACATTCCCGAATAACATCAATGACACTTATCACTGTTCCAGGCTTTTTTCAAATGATTAAATCTTGAATCATTATTACATTGTAAACAATAAATTTTTCTTAACCAAATTCATCAAGTATGAACAAATGTTCTTAAGCTTAGCATATTTCAAGAACGATTATCAAGATATACTTGACTTGAAATTTCTATTATGCATAGCGTGACTGATTTAGTCATGCGACAATGTCTGATAGATATAAATGTGAAAACTTGAAAAATAGGCGGTTCAGTGTTCACTTACCTTTTGTTGATGAAGTTCTCAAAAGGCTTCGCTTGATCTTCGCCTTCAAGCGGTAGAACGCATTGATTAAATATAGAATATAAATCAAGATATAGTTTTGATCAGCTAAATTTGACAACGAGCTTGAGATAAAAACACTTGTGAGTTCGATCGAGAAATGCTCTAACAAGTTGTCATAGTGTTGAGGTTGAAAACCATATTGATTGTTGCGATATTATTGATTTTGTGCACCATACATGGGAAACTAGTACCTGAAATAAAAATTCTAGAAAACAAAGTTAGAAACTAAAATAAAATCTAAAAAACAAAAAAACAAAAAAAATTAAAGTTGCTTCGCTGCTCACTAGAAACGGCGCCAAAATTTGATGTGTGTGGTAACCACAATAAATTAATTAATATGTTTGTACTTAATTAACAAGCTTAAACAAGAACACACCAGTTTTATCCCAATGTACAAAAGAGGATGAAACTAGTTTCTTCTGGTTTAAACATGCCTGAAACAAATTCAACCCAATCTAAAACAAGAAGAAACCAGTTTCGTATTGGTTTAGTCATAGGAGAAGCCAAATTCAATCAATCTAAACATATGTAACTAGACTAAGATGGAAACAAAATCAACCAATTGTTAATCAATCAGTAAATGAGTGTTTATGCAGGTACATCAAGAACGAAAATTAAATAAAACCAAACCAAATTCAACCAGTTTTAAACTATTTTTTACATAGGTTAATCGATGTTGTTCAAAAAAATTAATCAGAAATTAAAGTTAGGAAAGTTACTTGTTTTGTTATAATCAAAAGTCATGTTGATGATTCAAAACTTAACCTTCTTGTTCTTACAAAACTGAAAAAGCATAATTAAATTAGGGCATTAGAAATCATTAAATGGTGATGAAGTTTTACATTAGCAGCGGTGGATGTCAATTGAAAATAAGTTTGGATTTTTACGATAATGAAATCTTGATGTCGATGGTGGAGAAAGATGAAGTTTGTAGTATTTATGTTGGTGTACAATGATCATGATGGAGATTGTGCAAACTACAAAAAGAAGTTTGCAATTTTTGTGTTGGTTGGAAGAAAGGTGGGAGTGGAGATGACAGATAAATAAAAGAGGTAGGTGAGGAAATAAAAATCAAGGGTACAGTTGTCAGTTTCATGTTTAATTTCTTCTGTCTATTCCACTCAGTCTAATAATTTACTCGTCTATCTCAACCATATTTTAAGAATCTTTATATGGGCATTCCACCCATTTTCTGAGCAGAGAAATATCTTCCTAAATATAACTTTGTGCTCTCTTCATGAAAACACCACTTCAAAAACGACGTCTCAAAAATGACCAAATTGTGCGAAAATCATCTTGAAACGGTTCAACTTTTAGCACACATGAATAACAATAAAAGAAAAAGAACAGGGTTTTAGGCGTCAATTGTTTTGATGTTCAAGTGATACTTTCTTGGGCGTCAAAACATTGGCCGTCCCACTTTCCTTTTATTTTAAATCCTCGAGTGGGGCATACAAGAAAATTTTGGGAGAACGGAATAAGCCAAAATTAGGTCATGGGATAACAATTGTATATATCCATTATCCTCTTATCCACTCATTTTTCATAATGGCAATATTAACACCCTTATTTGATTAGTGGCTAATGGTTTATAATTGGATACACTTGATTAGTTAATTAATTATGATTCAATCGAAGAAAATTACTACAGCTACAGGTGGAGTTTGGATGACAATTGAAACAAAATGTAAACCTAACTTCTCATTGGTTTTCATTCTGAAGGTGTTGATTAACAATTCGGATGATAATTAAATAAAAAATGTTAGCCGAACTTAATTTATGTATAACAATGCTACGTTCAGTTGTCTCATTTTCTACTTTTAGGTTTGAAAGTTACAGAGTTAAGTCCGACTGATAACTTGTCATCTGAACCTGAGTATGTCTTAACGCGACTAGGTTCGGCTGACAAGTTATTAGTCGAACCTATCAGTATTTTTCATATAATAGGAACACCCAAGGTTCATCTAACATTTTATCAGCCGAACATAGGTTTTATAAATAAATTAATTAATTAATTAATTAAGTTTGGCAGAACATAGGTTTTCGCCATGATCTTGTCTGGGACACCATTGCGGACATGTGTTTTCGAGCAGGTATTCCTGCGAGGAAGGATGTTGTGCACTACGTTTTTTATCTAATGATGGGGTGCTCTTCGATCAACGGATATTTTAGTCAACAATTGGGACAAGGGACGCGATGTGTGCTTGGATGTCACTAGGGTCTCTCCATTCGTAGGTGGAGGTGTTCACACTTTCATACTAGAGCTAGCGTTAAGCAATGCTAAGTGCAAGAAATATTTTGAAAAAAAATTTGCCCACAATTACAGTTTCGGCACTTTGGCTTTCTCGATGCATGGTGCATTCATCGACGACAATTTGGATTTAGAAAACGTATAACAATCACCTTCCTAATTAAAGTTGATATCAATGCTAAGAAATGTAACTATGTCTTTCACGGATTAGGGATGGTCATACAAAAAGATGTTGGTGCTCAGCTTATCGATCGCTAGGCTCCCAACTAATTTCTTGCCAACAAAATAACTCTCAATTAATTAATAGATAATTATATAAAGAAAACTAAAAAAGAAAAGTGAAAAAGAAAATGTTGAAATTTATTTTTGAAAAAGTTAATAAAATAATAAAAATTAAAAAAATATATACTAGAAAACTAAAAAGTAAAAAAATATATAAATCTAACTCCGTAAAATTCTCTTAGACACCCCTTATAAGGATCCGTTGGATAAGATTATAAATATAATTATGTATGTCCCAAAATAATATAAATATGTATGTCCCAAAATTATGAGGTATGCTCCAAATTAAGATTTTTTCTTCTTTCTAACGATTTTTCATTTTTATCTATCTTTCTGTCACTCGTCCGCTCTTCTTATAGATGGGACAACACTCATTTATACAACCCGAGAGTTGAACCTATAATCGAAAAATATATACATCCAGAAACTCGAACCCTATGATCAAGAAACCTATTATAAGGGCTCCAAACTTTAACTTTTATTGGCTCATAACATGACAAAATAGAGAGTCATGAAATAGTAATCAACATAACCCCTTAACCTATTAGTTTTGTTAATGGGAATATTCTCCATTAGTTAGTGCTAATAATTAGATTAACTAAATTAAATATGATTAGGAATTAAGTTAGACTAATTTATACTTAGGGTTTGAAAATCAAAATCAGAATCTATTTTTTTTAATTTAACATACGCTTGGGAATCTTCAGTTTTCCCAACCGTAAAAAAACCCAGGTTAAAATACGATTGGGAGTTATATTTTCCCAGTCGTAACTACCATATATGGTTGGGGTTAGAGCATAGCTCGGTTGAACCCACCAAGCGTTAGTATATCAAGTTTGGTTATCATATTTTAGAGTCAACTTCATATAGGTTAGCTACAAAGTTACTAGGATATGAGACTTACAAGTATTACTCGAAAATTTGAAGAATGTGAAGAAGTAAAGAACTACATCGACGACATCATCTTTCCTCTTGAGGTTAGTAATATTTGACTTGCACGGTTTCATTCCTAACGTATCTTTCAAGTCGTGCATTTTGAAAACACAACTGCGAAGCTGTGAATGATTATACTATAGTTAGACATAGTATTAAGGAATTACAATACGAAGTATAACGTCTATCTTTTGAACTTCGTATATAAGACATCGACATAATCGTATGAATTCTATTGTGATTATGTATGGGTATGGGTGAAGATTTCTTCCTAGGAAACAATGTTTTACATTCATTTAAAGGATGTACAATTCATAAACTTGTTCTGTGAATCGAAAAGGGAAATCGCAAGGCTTATTGGTATTGTTATTCATTGCAAATCTTTGGATTACCAATATGTGTGTTTAGTATAACCGCTCATAACTTCTTTATGTATCTTGGTAAAACTAATCACAATGCATGAATTTTATATTGGTATGACTTTTTTTTTTGAAACCGATCTTAAGTAATCAACCGAGATGGTATGATCGGTACATTGTAATTGGTATGACCAACTCTATACATTGGGGAACCTATCCTAGTAAGAGGTGCAACCAATCACAAATATGTGGAATCGACCGTTGTAAGAGGTAAAATAAGTCTTAGTAATTGGTAACCGATCCTATGACTTGTGAAACCGATTACAAGTAAATAGCATAATTATGTGGTAACCAATCTTACTACCTAGTCAACCAATTTTTGGAAAGCTAGTGTGACCGATCCTAGTACCCACATGGAGGTAGAACCGAAGCCTTGTGTTTTTGGTAGAACCGTGAAACCCATTAATGGTGATTTGATAGCATAATCAATCACATAGTTCTTGGAAGTCAGATGAACTAATTCTAAACTCGTTTGGAAGTGTGGCAAATCGGTTCCAAGATTTTAAATATTAAAAAGGATTTACAAAGTAAAGATGTCGACATACTTTGAACATGTGTAGTAATTCTTATCTTTTATTGTTCAAAGATATTCCTTAATAACTAAAGGAGAATCCCGGATCGAAATAAATTGAGAATCTTTTAATTAAGGTTTTTAGTTTTATATGCTTTTAATTTCCAGCAATTAAATGCATATGTTTAGAAAATAAAAATTGCTTATGTGCATTTACTAATTGGAGATTTTCTACTGAGATTTCGGTCAATATTTGGACAGAGCATTTTTAGGAATTATGAAAACTGTTTCTGGCTTTATTGCATATCTTTGAGAATATTCGGTTTTGGAAATTCCTTGGTGTCCAGACTTCCTTGGTCTATAAATATTGAAGTTTGCATTTCGATCAAATTAATCCTCAGATCCAGGAAAACTACCTAGTTATGTTGTTACTGGTGGAGTTGTCTATTTGGAGAGGAAAGTACCCCAATTAGGTGAAATCTCTTACGACTGCTCGTTTTAAAGAATTCTTTGGGATTGGGAAGCTCTACGAGTATTGTTGGTGGGAAACTAGATAATTGCAGTTTATTATTAGTTTTCGATTGATTTGATTGACTAACTATTGTTGAACTTTGTTTGCACCTAGTTTGTTTATGCTTGAGAATCTTATCTTCTGATATAAGATTCACTCAAACTAGATCGAAGTATCGACTGGGATCTTTAGAACTGTTTGTAGATCTAAAGACGTCTTGTGATAATCCGTCGTTATCAGACTCCTTTCTGTGTGTGATTGATCACAAGAGATTCAAGTTGTTTGTGTGCAGGTGTTTATTGAAGATCTAAGAAGATTTGAAGACAAAAAAGATTTCTTATTTGAGTTCATAATATTTAGTGTCCACAAAACTTGATCGGCTGGGGATCCAACTATAATCGGTTTATCTTTGTGATAATCTTGATTGATTAGTTGAGTAGATCGACATCAATAAAATTCTTTGTGATTCAAAGTATTGATTGCATAGTCTAGACAATTACTTTGGTAGTTGTTAAATAGGTTGATCTAAGAACCTGACAAAAGAGTTTATTGGGATAAACAGAAGAGCATTTTGTCAAACTCATATCACGTTGTTTGAAAAGAGTTGTTACTGAACAAATTTGTTGTTCCTTTACTATTTGGAATACGAACCAAAGGAATTGTTCCAAGTGCGTGAGTTAATGCAAGTTGGAGGCGCAGGGATACTGATGGAACTAGGTGAACTATAGGTTTAGTTGCTTGGTCTAAACTATACGAAGTTTGTTTAGATTTTGTATGGTGGCTTAATTCTGAGAGTATTCAATTCTGGACAAGGTCTCGAGGTTTTTCTGCATTTGTGGTTTCCTCGTTAACAAAATCTTGCTATGTCTTTTACTTTTCTATTTTCGCAATTATAATTGTTTTATTATAATTACAAGTAAAATACACAAACGTTAATTCCTATTTACTTACTAGCAATCGTATTCTGTTTGGTTAAGTCCGAACCTATTATCAAGTAATCATACTTCGTTGTTCTATTGTCCGATCTTGTATCCATAGTCAATCACGCAAGTTATCTTGTTGTCATATTGTCTCGATCTCGTATCCATAGACGATCACACGAAGTGTGAACCGATTAGTTTTATTGTCTCGACTCAGTCCATAGACAATCACTTTCGGAGAAAGAACTTATAGGTGGAAATTTTTTAGATTGGGGTATATTTGGGTACCCTCGTCTTTTTAGATTGGGGTATTTTCACAACCGTATGATTGTTTTACGGTTTGGAAAACCAATATATCCCAACCGTAACTATTTCAAAATGCCTAATTTGATCAAATCTAACCTATTTATGCGATCAAAAGTAACAAAAAATGGTGGGTTTTCGATTCTTACCTAATTGAAGTAATTACTTGCGGGGAACCAATGAAGTAATTACCTAGTTGAAGTAATTTCTTGCGGAGAATCGTTGTTGAAAAAACACAAAAACAAAAAACAAAAAAAGACCATGGAGAAAAAAAAGAAGGATTAGATTTAGGTTTAGTTTTTGGTTTTAGATTAATTATTTAAGAATATATATATATATATTATTATTATCGATCAAATATCCCCTTATCCATATTTGGGGCACTTGAATCTATAGGAGCCCTCAAAACCAAAAGCTTGAAGTTCCTATAATAGGTTTCATGATCAATCGTATTCATGAAATTTTTTCCATGTCTTCTTCTTCTTCATGGGCCCTATGAATTTTGGGCTCTAGGCAGGCGGCCGCCTACACCTTAAGACGCCCATATTTTACCGTTACAGGATTTGGGAATCGTTGTATATTTGAATTTTCTTGTGAATTGTGTCCTGTGATATCTGTGCTGAATTGGATAATGGTTGATGTTTTCACATAATGCAGCAGCTTAGAACTGAAAATTCAAAGGCTCTGCATTTTCCAGAAATTTAAACGCTTTATTGGTGTAACTTCAAATAATTTATAACTCTATCTACATTTCATAATCGTAAAAATGATTTCCCACAATACAAACAGACACAACTGCAAGAAAATGTATAAGTGAACATCCGTAACACACCTGACGTGAGTGAATATATTGGGTTCTATTCACTGAGATGAAATTCTACCTTAGGAATGTGTCTTATCTTGTCCGATTCCTGTCCTCCTCCTTTACACCTATTCACCAGAAGTCGACAATCAATAAGTTTCAGTTGTTGCAGCGAGGTGAGACGTAACATCTGCTCTTGAGAAGGCAAACACTTGAGATCCTGGCAGGAGTTTATCTCCAAGTCCCTAAGAGAAGCTAAGTTACCCAGCCACTCAGGCAGAACCACCAAAGAATGAAAATTCCACATGTGCAGAGTCTGCAACGAAGTGAGGTACTGAATTTGGTGTGGCAAACATTTGAGTTTATACCACCCGTAAATGTACAACAGAGACAGCGACGGGAAGTAGTTTCCAACCGCGTTTCCATCTTCATCGATATTGGCTGCAGGAAACGGAAACGAGTCCAACTCTTCCGAGAACCCACCAATTCCAAGATATTCAAGTTTCGGGAGGCATTCTATTCCACTTGAGATGTACTTCTGTCTTTTACAGCCTATGACAAGCAAAAATGAGAGAGAATTGAATCCGTGTAAGTCCGGCCATGAGGTTAAAGCCGGGCAATCAAACAAGCACAAGGTGTAGAGAGCGCTGTTAGGAAGTAACTCAACGTACTCCTCCTCCTCTTCAAGGTCTTGATCCGGATTAAAGCCTTCAAAGCTTTGGCAGTTCCAAATTACAAGACTGTGAAGGATATCATTTCCTATAAGCAGTCGCCGCGGAAGAAATACTAGCTCCTCACATAACTTAATCTGAATAGAAGTAAGAGAACTTAGATTGTTTTCCACCAATGAACTGACAGGCTTGCCGTTGCAGTCTTCAAACTCCAATACTTTCAGGGACGGAAACCGGGTTGGCATGATTGTTAACTTGTGGCAGTACTTGACCTTCAACTGCTCAAGGCGAGGAAAACTCGAAAACGAAGAAGTAGAGGATGAAACTTGATCTGACCATACTACTAAATTGAGCATATCAACTAGAGAGAGCTCTTCCAACAAAGGGAAAGACGATACATCGTTTCCGCCGTAGAACTCACTTCCGATACTTTGCACAGAGTAAAGTCCCTCTAGTTTGAGAATTTTGAGACAAGGAAGCAACCCAAGCGGTGGAAGCTTCTCGCATAAATAACAATTTTTCAGAACAACGAAAACCAAATTAAGCAGCAAACTATTTGGGCTCATCATCCAAGTGGAGAATTTCGAGCCAACGTAGTTGTAGATACCAAGTCGCTTAAGATTCTGATGAGGTTGAAGACCTTCTAGCACTGCAAATCCATCACTCACAATACCACTAGAATTATCGATCTCTGGCCAATGCAGCTCCAATCTTAGAATGTGTTGCTTTTCTTTTAAGCATCCTGCTTCAGCTTCATTATCACGAACATTGTCGAGGTTGTGAATTTGTAGTTTTCCACCAAGAAGATTAAGGTTTCTCAACTCCTCAATACCAAATCCTTTTTTCTTGTTCCCTACAACAAATATGGGCAAGTAATGCAGGAAACGCAAATTCCGTACCTTACTGGGCATCGGAGGGATCCATTCGTTCCTCCGGGTCTTGCAAATTATAAGATGCCTCAAATTAATGAGCTTTTTCATTTTCCTCGGAAGACCTTTAAGCTGGAAACAGTTCTTGAGAATCAAAGTCTGCAAATTGTAAAGCCTTGTGAGAGAATCAGGTAAGGTTGTTACTTGAGAATTTGAGAGATCCAGGTACCTCAAGTGTTTCAACTTGGAAATCGAAGATGGCAAATCAACTATGGCACTGTCACTTAAATCCAGTACCCGTAAACAACGGAACTTCGAGAAAATCTGCGCAGCATAAGCATCATTTATGAACTTTGGAGTAGACGCGATAAACGTCCTCAAGTTTGTTTCCTCATACATGGCTTCTGGAATTGTAGAGAACTCATTCCCCAGGGCGAAACACACATGGCGCAGTCTTTTAGTTCCCATTTCATGATTTTCATCAACATCTAGCATAGACCAATATTCAGTCCCGGCGACAGATAGTGCAAGATCATGCACAATCCCATGCATCTTACATGCCTTCATATCTCCATATTCATTTTTTCTTCCCTCTTGAAAAAAAGTGTTTTCGAACAAAAAATTGTAATATTCATTGCCAACTTCTTCCATATCTTTGTTTGATTTCGAAGAACCAAGAAACCCTTCAGCCATCCACAATTGAATAAGCTTCTTTTTCTTCATAACATGACCCTTAGGAAATAACGAACAATACGAAAAACATTGTTTAAGATGTGGATTCAGATAATCATAGCTCAACTTCAGTACACGTACTACCTTTTCTTCGCCTTCTTGGAGATCCCAGACGTCACTGTCTGCAACAGATTGCCACTCAACTTCATCTGTTCTAGACATCAAACACCCAATGACCTTTGCAGCTAAAGGCACTCCTCCACATTTCTTTGCAATATTCTTACCTATTCGGATCAAATCTGATGTCTTTTCCACTCCTCCAAACAGAAACGCGTTTATCTTGAACAAAGACCACCAATCTTCTGCACGTAACCCTTCCAGACGATGTTCATATGAAGATCTCAATCTCGAACCAACTTCTTCGCTTCTTGTAGTCACTATAACTTTGCTTCTATGGGAACATATATGCAGCAAAGTAGTTAACATATCATCCCACTTATTGTTTTCATCATTCCATACGTCGTCGAGTACTATCAGATATCTCTTGCCTTGAACACTCTCTTTGAGTTTACTGACAATGAGATCCAAGCTTGAGATGCCACATTTCTTTTCCATAATCAATTCCAGCATGTTAATGAGAACTTCCTTCTGATCAGAATTTTTCGCAACCGAAACCCACAATTTATTTTTGTTGAAATGATCTGTAACTGACTGATCACCATAAACAAGTTTAGCAAGTGCAGTCTTGCCAACACCACCCATCCCAACAATGCGGACAACGGAATAAACCACTCCGTTATCGGAGCTGTTAACTAGCAACTTTATGATATTTGATTTTGCAAGTTCCCTTCCAACAATTTCTGAGCTATCAACATGAGAGAAAGTTCCCCTGTGTCTGAGACCACTAGAAGTACTTGTAGCAGCAGTACCGCTGCAGGAAGTACGTACGCATAAACCCAACTGATCTTTCTCCCTCGCGACGTGATCCAGAATTTGGTTCAGATGTTTAATTTTGTGACTCATCTTGAGACGAAACAAAACTGGGTTCGATAGCGAAAAGAAGTTGTTTACCTTTCTTTGCACCCGACCTTGAACTTCCATTTTACGCCGTAGTGTTTCATACGCAATTTCATCCAATATGTCATCAGACTGATAAACAACTTCCTTCAGATTTTGCAACCAAACCATAACTGTGTCCTGCTCTAGTTGCTTCTCTGCATCAGTAAGTACAGCTTGAATACCAAGTAAAGTTTGGCGAAGCTTTGTGATTTCATTCTTGACACCCCAAACATGATAAATCTCCTCGGACGCGATGGGTATCAAGTTATTGATCAAGGCACTGATGACAGGAGAACCAACAATTTCTGCAGCCATTTTTTTTTCTTATGTTGTTAGTATAGAGATTCATGCCAAAAGCTAAACAACAATGATGAAGTTAATGCGAATAAAGATGGATGCAATACAGAAGAAAAAACACCTTGGGATGAGGACTTGACAAGAACTACAGTAGTACCAATTCTAAAGGAAACAACAAATGTGTCTGTGGATTCTTGTAGGATTGATATTGATATAACATTCCATGGTCCTATTACCGTTATCTGTTCGGCCCGACCACCGGACAGATAATAGTAGATTGATGGAGACCTGTCATAAGAGTACTAAATTTTTGTTACTCTTATATGTTGTTGTCTCCTACTGGGATTGTGGTTCAGTTCATATGATATGAGAATAATTTTATCCAACCAACCCATCACCACTTGCTTGAAACTTCAACAAACAACACAAGATACAACAAAAAAACAAGGATATGAATATAACGTAACGAAATTCGAGTCACTACGTAATCTAGACTCTAGTGGCAACACCAAAAATAGGACTATTTGCAATTGAGTCTGCACAAATCTAGCCAATCTGGATTCTAGACTCTAGCTAGTGCTAACACCAAGAATAGGACTATTTGTGATTGAATCTGAACAAATCTAGCCAATCTGGATTCTAGACTCTATCTAGAGTTAACACCAAAAATAGGACTATTCACTATTGAATCTGCAAAAATTCAAGCCACTTTGGTTGAAACTTAAACAAACAACACAAGATACAACAATCAAATATGGAAGCGAAAACTACGTAACGAAATTCGAGCTATTATGTAATCTAGACTTTAGTGGCAACACCAAAACTAGGACCATTTTTGCAACTGAATTTGCAAAAATTGAGCCAATACGCAATCTAGACAATGGTGCTAACACCAATAATAAGACTATTCACAATTAAATCTGCGAAAATCAAGCCATATCTGTAACCTGATTCTAGACTCTAGCTATATTCACAATTGAATTGCAAAGAACCTCAAGGTTATATTAGAAAATTTAAAGCAAGTTCATCAGAGGAACAAACCTTTGCATATTTTCATGGAAATTTTTCACTGTTTCCTGTAAAGAAAGTAGCTATGCCATTGTAACAAATACTGCTAGCTCGTGCTTGCCCAATGTAGTTCTCCTACCAGCCAGTCAAGCTTCTTCTTCCAGCAAATTGCCCTGATGAACAAAAGGAATCATTAGATCTCTAGCACCTACTGCCTAATGCTCTATAGAGTTCACCGACATGGAAAAAATTTACAAAAACACTGTGAACATATTTTTTTACCTGCAAAAGAAAAAACAAGTGATGAAACAGGATGAGGCCCTTTATAAACACAACTGCTGTTAGTGGTTGCCCATATGAAATAGACTTAACTTTGCACAGAATCAGAGATTTTTCTGGCTAGAAAATGATCGCTGGCTAGATAATGATGGCACACAAATAAATGATGGGGTCCAAAAATTATTTTGCTGCCTCCACCCAAAATTGACCATGCTACAGATTCAGATTTTAACAACAGTGACATTTTACTTCAAGAACAGTAAATAAATAAATATAAGAATTTCATTGAATTTTAATCAAACCATTACATTATAAAGTAAAAAAATTAAACAACATAATAATCTTAATTAGTTCATCAAGCCAGAGGGACAAGATGAATAATAAGGAATACGAGGGACAATATACTGGCTAGATATAGACAGATAGATCGATATGACTGATAAAAACGACAAGTTTTTATAAATCAATTCTACAATCTTAAACTTGGAAAGGCCATGGCCAGTCATTAGCATCTTCTTGTTGAACTTTAGCACTTCTCTTCATTCCACTGTTACTCCCAGTTCCTTCAACATATGAATAATACCTCAATGCAAAAGCAAGTGACAAGACAACCCATTCCAAACAGAAGATTGTAACAGAAAGACCACCAGCTAATTTCAGAATCATAGAAGCATCTTTTTCCATAACATAAGAATGCAATTCACTGAGAAAATCATCTGTTCTTGTGAAGATTAGCACTGATACTGCTCCTTGAAAGATAGCTGTGAGAACAGTTGCAACCATGTGTGGAGCATACCATTTGTTTGTTTTTGCTGCAGCTACTGCACAACCGGAAATTGCAGCTGCAATTGTGAGAACATGGAGGAGAATCAAGAAGAAACCTGAGAGAGATGGGATTAGACGGAGAGAAAGAGTTAAAAAGATACAACTTGATGCTGCTCCTAAGAGAATGTAGTTTGAGAGTAAGAAGATTTTGTGTGTTCTGTAGTGTGAATCTGATACATCTGAAGGTAACCCATTGTCAATTGAAAGACCCATTTCTGCTTGATTTGATTTTCTAGTTTTCCGGCTGTGGAAATGTGGCTGATTCCGGCAGTGGGTTTGATTCTCAGGTGATGGGTATTGAGCAAGTAATGAGAGACAGAGAGAGAGATGGAGATGGTGTAAGAATTGAAAGGAGATTTGGGGAAGATATAGTGGAGTGTTGTAACGGTCGAATTTGATTTGGAAAGAAATATGTCCGTTGGGAGATTAATTATTTTAACGGCTAGTTTTTTTTAATAATTATTTTTTTAGAATAAAAATTATTCCAACAAAAGGTTATTCAATTTTAATTAGGGGACACCTAAAAGCTATAGAAGAGATCTGAGTCGTCCGATTCTTTGATTTTTGAATTTTTGTACCGTTTGATGAGTGAGGTCACTTTTGTTCGGTAGCTAAAAGAGTAAAAGAGAATCCTATGAAAAATAAAACTACAGCTGGGGTCGAATTTTGAATTGCGATACGATTTACTGGCATTTATGTTTGTTTAGTGCGGTCAGAAATTCAAAACATGGGTTATGGGGATCTTCAAGCATCCAAGAAATGATGCAACAGTGGAAGTGTTTGGGAAGTTGTGATGGAGAATCCAAATGGTGAGTTGACTAAAAGATGCAGCCAACCAGGGAATATAGGGTCATGTTAACTTGTATATCCGTATACATGTTAAGGTTCATTAAAATAACATTTTTTTGTATTGGAAACAAGATTTATTTGTTTTATTGCAACGAAAACAACAACTTTTTGTATTGGGAACACGATTTGTTGTTTTTATTGTAAAAATTACCAATTTTCCAGTAGAATAAGACAAAAAAAAAACACAATTTCCAATACCATTAAAAAATTATTTATTAAACCTTAACATGTATACGGGTATACAAGTTAACAAAAGCCGGGAATATATAATTCAGTCCAACTCCGGTAATTTCTCAATTATCACCGGGAAAAAAATTCGGGTTATTCTTCATCCACCAGAAAAAATCCTATGTCAAATTCTATGGGCAGATATCAGCATTGAAACAATTATAGCAATCAAACAATTTCTAAGCCCTATTTGCTAATATTTTTCAGACTAGAATGTTTTCTGTTGTGGACAAGCATAAGTTGGGTTGTGTGTCAATTCAAAGAACCAAGGCAACAACTACCAGCATACAAGGTTCAATGAACTTGGTAACCGGCCAAATAAAAAACAAATAAACCGGCCAAATAAAAAAGAAAAAAGAAAACCAGAATTCAAGCTCTAGATAATAACTAACAGATTTAGGTATTACTGTGTGTTGTCAAACACGGATGAACTGTATCAAAGGATCAAGTGTCATCTCAAAGGATCAAGTTTCCCTCATCATTCAAAGAAACCAGACAGTGATACGGTACAGAAAACTAGAGAGATGAAATGGTCTTTAGATGTATTAAACACACGAGAATGATAAAGGAGTTCAAAATGAAATTACCAGTCTGCAAAAACCTCCTCATTCACCCACAAAATTCACTGTTGACGTAAAACTCCAGAAAAGCTACAGAAAACATTGAATGACAAACTAACTACATGCTACTTCGAATGTTTCGATCAGTACTGTACCTTAAGTTTTACCATTGTCAACTTCAAGCGACTCCTTTGAACTCAGTTCAGATCTCTCCCAAGTAGATTTGTTTGTCACTACTGCATGATCCGATGATAGGTTCAGTAGGATGGAAGGCACACTCATTTACTGATCCATTGTGTCCAGGAAGCATATACAAAACGCGTCGAGAAGTCGTATCCCAGATATAAACCATTCGATCTGCACTACCAGCGCTGACTTTGCTTCCATCGGCAGACCAACTACATTTCAACAAAGTCTTCTCAAAATTGTGCTGATGGCCTGTAAATATCTTCACGCAACGATTCTGTGGGGCGTATGGACGAAGATCCCAAATGCGTAGAGAGCAATCCATAGCATTTGTTAAGAGGTAGGATCCATCGGGACTCAACTGCATACCTGTGATAGTGTCAGAGTGACCTTGAAGAGTCATAGTAACCTCGTTCCTGCGAAGATCCCACACCTTAACATCATTATCAATCCCACCAGTGAATATCTTATCTGCTGCATCTGAAAACCCAACTGCTGTGATTTGATATTTATCTGGAAATGTTTGAATTGCTCCTCTCTGACGTAGATCCCAAAGCTTTGCAGTCCCATCATCGGATCCGCTAACAACAAGAGGTGGACCTCTACGAGAAGGGCAGCAGGAATTAACAAAAGACGAGTGTTCAACCATTTTCTTAATCTGTTTCCCTGTTTCTACATCCCACGCTCTAAGAGTCTTATCAGGACTGGCTGATATTATCTGGTACCCGTCAGTGGTCCACTGAAGATCCAAAACAGCATTCTTATGACCTTTTAGTACCATGAAATTTTTGCAATCCCCATGAACATTCCAAAGAAAAATCTCTTTGTCATGGGACCCAGAAGCAATGACAGTACCAGACGGATTAAATTTCATGGTGTACACTGCACTCTGGTGACCGGCAAGCAACATTATCGGTGATTCCAAACTTGATGTTCGCTGTTTACCATTTGGTCCTGTAGCTTGAGTACCATTAAAGGGAACCGTAGACCACTCCATAGGTCTTGCACCTCCCAAAGCCACAGCATTCCCACCTTCTCTAGAGACAGCTTGCATGGCTTTAAGTTAACAAAAACAAGAAGCCTTTCCCACGCGTTTAGTCTTCAACCTGGAATAGAAAATAAAACGAAATCAGCCCAATACCTTAAAACTTAGGGTCAAAGCTTTTTTGCTGATGAACACTATTCTACTGAAACAGTGATAAAATACTACAGAACATAACAAATTCAGCAGCTGTTCAAGATAAAGAGATTGCAAAGCTTATAAGAAGGGAACACAACACACAGCTATAAGGTCATTAATTTATAGTTATAAATACTGTATGCAGAATCATGCTGGCAGCAGCCGTCAAACCGTATTAAATAAGCGGCAGAGTAGGAAGTGAAATCATTTCCAACATGATAAGAAGAAACCATACAAACTGTAGTAAACAAAGAAAAAAGGTAATATCTAGAAAACCACAATGACAATCCTTTAAACTACCGCAACCAGGACAATGCCTATGATCACACCCAAAACACTCAACAATGAGTAATGCTTAGGTTTGTCGTGCAGCACTTTTAGCTTCAATATCAGCAATTATGCTTGCAGTATCAAGCTTTTCTAGCATAGCTTGTTCAATAGAAACCATAGCTAATCCCTCAGATGCTTCTTCTGACATGGCTAACTGAAGGTAAGAGTGGATCAACTCCAACTTTGAACCCCCTTCTACAGATGCAGCTGAAATTGGAATTGTTAGTAGGATCCTGAAAGCAATCCATGCATTTGGGTACCCTTTCGTCCCTTGCAGAAAAGACAATACTTCAATAGCCTTTTTCGTTTCTTTAGGTAAAACTTCTTTCAAAAATTTCAATTCTGAAAATAAGCCGCTCCCATCAATATCAGAAACATTGTCATGCTTTAGATATTCCTCTAGTTTAGCACAAGAATCCCTCAGGCTATCATCATCTGCGGAATACAGCTTCTTCAAATCAAACAAAAACCCAAAGGCTTCCTCATACACTTGGTACAATTCCAACCTACTCTTAGCTAAAGAGAGCGCTAACTCTAATAAATAATCGAAATAATAAACTCTAACGGATTCCTCAAGTGATAATGATTCATCTTCTTTTTCTTGTACCCATGAAACATCCGTCAGGGCTTTCCAATACAGATTCAATTCCCATTGCAATTACAACCTTTGTAGCTTCCTCCATGGCCTCCTTAAATCCAGTCTGCCTATATTTTTCAATGAAAGAAATCAGTCCATCTAATTGACCAATAGCAGTGTCGAGTTGCAAGTCTTCAGCTTCAAGCATTTTTGCTTACTGGGTCAAAAGCAAGCAAGCAACAGATTGTGCCAAACAATCATGCCAAACAAGAACTCCAAATTTCCAATTCCAAATGTAGGACTATTTGCCAGTCTCTCAGCTAGACTAACCGAAGCGAGATCATATTTTTCTGTCTCTATGAAGTTGTCCAAAGCATCTAGTATTTCTGGAGCCTTGAATCTTAATGCTTCAACACATCCAACTTGAGTACCACAAGGATTTGATGATGAAGGCTCAGGTGTGAGATCTTGAACATTTTCCGTGAAATATTGCCATATCTTTGGCGAAGAAGTGAACACTGAATACATAATTTCAAAGCAACCAATGTAACTGGAAGCTCTTGGACAACATACTACCACGTTATAGAGTGCAGTATTAAGGGTATGAAACCCACATGGCGTGTAGAACGCTCTAGGATTTATTTCGCTTAATCTTTTCTGCACATCGTTTTCTTTCCCCCTCAACCTATGGCCATTTGCATATCCCTGCCTTCTTATGTCACAATTATCAAGTTCAAGTTTGCTCAATACACCCTTCAGTTCCCCAAAAATTTCCTCCCCGGATTTGCCATCCAACTCTAAAAATCCTAAAAAGAACTCTTCTACCTTTGGAGGAGTTGCTGAAACATCCACACACCTTATCACAAGAGATGTTGGTTCTTCACTCCTTGCGTCTCGAGTGCAGTTTAGTACAACTGAAAAATACTTTGCCTCTGGGATCTTCTCAACAATCCTACTCTTGATCTGACACCCCATCCTGTCATACAGTTCATTTAAAACTACTTGACCAAAGTTATCACGACGAATATCACGCTTCCCAAGCTGCTCAAAGGGCTCTTTCATTTCTGGATCAACTTTACACATCACTTCCAATAAATCATAAATAACTCCTGGATAACCTAGACCAATTGGTGTCTCTCCACATAATGGCAAATTACTTCTAAGAAGAAGTTTCATAATTTCAAAATTCCTTAACGACGCCTGTGTCAAAACTCCTCACTGATTTCTTCTTTCTTGTTTCCCTTCTCACCCATTTCTTCACCTTTACCATCCGAACTCACCCATTTCTTCACATTTACCATCCGAACTCACCAAATCTCCATGCACTCCTCTCATACCTCCAATTTCATCCTGATTCTTAATATCACCAATTCTAAGTCTCTTTTGACGACTTCCATACCCACACTTATCAATATCCCCATCTCCTTCCACTATTTCCTTCCCTTTACCCTTTCTATGATCCATTAACACTAAAAACCACACTTCCAACAAAATCTTCACTTCACACCCACAACAAAACAACCGGAAAGCAAAACAAAGAAATCAAAATACTCACACTACCTAAAATTTATCACCAAACAATAACAACAACAAAATCAAACAAAACCCTAATTTCATAAAATCACCAAATCAAAGTCCAATAACAAGATTTCATGCGATTCTTATACATTCACTCTAAGCAATACATTAAAACTGCAAATTAAGACTTCACATGATGCAATTTCATAGAATCAAGAAAGCCTAGTTTTCATTCAGGGTTTTAGGGTTTTTCATGCTGAATAAACGAAATCTTTCCTAGTTTTATACATCGATAAGCGAAAGAAACAGAGTTTAACAAACAGAAGTAAACAAAAGGAAAGAGACTTACCGGTAGCAGAAACGAAACCCTAGATTTCTCCTCCTCCTTCCGAATCGCCGAGAGGTGTTTGCCGTCGAGAGAAACGAGAGAACCAAGCTTTTTCAGTTCACTCGGGTAACGCTTTTGGTTTTACTTATGGTTATTAAGTGCACAATTACGAAAATACCCATCACGAGTTTTGCACGTGATCAACAGCGTAATACAAGTGGGCGCCTCAAGCAAGTGGGTGCCCCATATACTTTTCAACCGTGAATAGTTCAGCACAGGCCGGCCCGGTAGGTAAACCATTAAAAGTCAAATTCCGGCTTGATTTTACTTAGTGGCGCCCATTATCGATCATGTTGAGCACTCCCACTGTCGGAAAACTTCTCACTCATAAGTCAAAGATAATTTTTAACTTTTTTTTTATTTGAAAACGGAAATTCATTGAAATGTCAAAAGACAATATGAAATCTTATATAAACCTTACAGTTGTACCTATAATTTGTACATCAAAAAATCAAAATCCAAGAAAAAAAAATCCATCTTCATCTCCCCACCCCATGTCTGCTCTCTACTCTTCAAAGGTTGGCTTTATTGCCATCCTCGCCATCTTCCTTTCCTTCTGCATCTTATCGGAAACCACCAGTGCAGCCTATGTCAGTTTTGCAAACCAATGCTTGACTCCCCATAATGCCGCACGTAAAGCAGTTGGCGCCAAACCGTTGGTATGGGATACACGTCTAGAACGTTATGCTAAAGCATACGCAAATTTAAGGCGTTATGATTGTGCATTGATTCACTCTAGCGGTCCTTATGGTGAGAATCTCTTCTGGGGAGGTGGATGGGGTTGGACTCCAGCTCAAGCTGTCAAGATGTGGGTTGCAGAAAAACGTTGGTTTAATCCGTATAGCAATAGTTGCAACGGGGAGCAATGTGGGCATTATACACAGGTCGTATGGCGTGATACAAGAAGGATAGGGTGTGCTAAGGTGGATTGTTTCGGTGGTAGGGGTGTTTTCATAACATGCAACTATGATCCTGCAGGGAATTACATGGGTGAGAGACCTTATTGATCATCATAATAAGGATGGATGGATTATGAGGGATTATGCAATTTTATAGTCCTCACTTGTTATGTTTTAAATTTTTCGGATTTTGAGTGATGTTCGAGTTTTAAACTTGTTTTCGATTTGGTTTCTTTCCTTCAATGACATAAAATGTGTCTTTGGATTGATGTATCATCATCCATTACTTATCTGTCCTTCTGTATTCATGTTTTTTCAGGAACTTTATTTGCCGATGTTCGAAATTATATAAAGTCAATTATGATTTAGCATATACGTAGGCATCTAGATTCTAGAGAAACCAATTATGCACTCACCAAAAGTCCAAAAATTATCCCCTGTAGTTTTCATTTGTAGATAAATGGTAAAAAAAAATTCACAGCAGCTCACGGTCGGTCAACCCAAAACCATGGATGGACAATTCACGACCCAAACAACCACTCGAAGTGGTAGCCAAATTCACCACCAAATACAAAAAAAAATAGTTCATATTCTTTTCCTCGGGCTTGAACATGATGATTTGATAAAAGATCCTTAATTAAAACGCATTCCTTCGCATGATATATACCTGTAGTTTTGATGTGTACTTGAGGGTGGAATAACATTTTGCTTACTCAGGATGTAACCTCTTCTTTTGATACTTGTGAAAGAAGTGAACATTTTAAGTCGGGAACTTTCCTTTAGCCTGGGATTTTGAAGGAAGAGCATCTCCTCTGAAAGAGGAAGAGCATCTTCGGTCCCATTTCGTGCCTTCCTGTGCGGTCACGTGGCGAACCTATTTTGTGTACCTACAAGATCACCGTTATATTGCTTTCCACTCCATATTCCATCAGAGCTGTGGCATTGAAAAGTATAAACTTCCATTTTTTTTTCCTCTTTTGAAAGCTTGTACCACAAAGGCCTGACTCGTGCTGCTCCGCAAATCAAAAAAGCTTGTACTGAAAAGTCTCTTGCTCTTGCTAGGTTCCTATGACGTATATATACTGTTGGAAAACGATTAATAAAAAATAAAGTTTTAAAGTTTTAATAAAAATTATAATTTATTGTTTTCTTTTGTGAATGAACTTATTAATCCCACATTGTGGAGTTTCCAATTTTTAGTAGTTTTAAGAAACAATATAAACCTTTTAGTCCCACATCGGGGAGTTTTTCTTCTTAAGTTGTATTTGCCAATTATATAAACAATTCACTACTTTTGTAAAATCTATGGGAAAGGGGTTGCTCTATATTTGGAGGGACCCCTAAGGGAAAAAACATTTTATATTGTTTTCTCAAGTGTTCGATATTTTCCTTTATGGTTTTTTCGGAGTTGCCAAGCTCAAGTTTGAGCATCTACTACATATGCTAGTAGTAGGTGTAGTAGGGTGTTTTATCCTGGAGACATCCGTCCTGTGAGGGCTATAGCATCACTCTTGAGTGTAGCCGGGCGCTAATGTCTTAAGGGAAACGTGTTGAACACGTGACTCACTCTGTTTTTTCCAAAGTTTTGCCTTGTTGCTGTTGCGGAGATATGGGGAGCTCGTCCGTTTCATAAAATCGATCACTTCCATTATAAAGGAGCTAAGTATCAATAACTTTTGCTTATTTGATTTTTCCTTGTTTTTGATTATTGCACCCAACAATCTTAAGATTTTTTAATCGTTTTCCAACAATCCCCCACATGAATGAAAACTCAATAAAACATGAAAACACAGATAGATCTTGGTAAATCAACTTCCCAATCTCACGATCCAAACAGACTGATCGTGCAAGTGTTGAAATCATACTAGTCATTTCTACGTCCTCTCCCTCACACAAAAGCGTGTTGACCCCAGGGTCATACTATGGATTGCACAAATCATAATAGTATTGAGAGCTTTCATCTTTAGTTCTCACATGGTGAGACTATAGGTATCTTCCAAAGCTGACAAAGGCGGGAATATCAAACACAACTCTAACCGTAGTCTTCATAAGAAAGGTATGTTTCGTAAAACTGAATCCGGCGTTACTTTAATTAAGGGTGATTGTTATATTTGTAAAATTCCGGGCCATATGGTAGTAAAGTGTAGACAACATAAAACCTTAATAAGTAGAAAGTAAATGCTAATTTAGTTGAAACAAATTAGAACGAGTTCATTGACATGATGTCGAAAGTTATTTTAACAACCAATGTGAGAGACCCAGTAGGTGGACTCTGGAGCCACCAAGAATGTTTGTTGAAACAGAGACCTGTTCACCTCCTATCAGAAGATAGGGGATGTCGAGAAACTCTTTTTGAGTAACTCATCTGCAATAGAGGTTGCATAAAAGAAAAAGGTCGAGCAGAAGCGCATATCTGTAATACTCTCACATTGAATGAAGTTTTCATGTTCCAAGCATATGCAAGAATCTTGTATCTTGTTCTATTGTAGATGGAAAAAGATTTTAGATCTTAATTTTTCTGGAAAACTTGTTGTAACAAGGCAGTTATTTTTTAAGCAAGAGTTATAGGACTTTGGGTCTATATAAGCTTAACGGAAAAAACTGATGATGTGAACATAGTTGATTCTTGTTCTTTCTTTATGTGATTGATTGTTTTATGTGGTAAGATTGTAACCGTAAACTTATAAGTCAATGATTAACTGGATAGCATAGGTTGCGTACCCAAATTTAGTTTGGACTTTGAACACAAAAATGAAATCTGTGAAGAATCAAATTTGCTTTAAAACCTTTTAGCACAAATGTTCAGATTAATTCTAAGCCTTTAGAATTAATTCAGTTAGGCCTAGATGACATGAGTTCAACCCAAAATCACTGTGGTAAAAGATGGTTTGTAACTTCCGTAGATGATTGTACGAGGTACTGTCTTGTATACTTGCTTAGGGATAAGGATGATGCCTTAGAAGCCTTAAGATGTATAAACTTGAAGTTCAAAACCAATTAGAAGCCTTGAACATAACAACTGTATCCTTAAGAAGATGATAATTGTCATGTTGATTAGTTCAGGATTACCTGCGGCCTTGTGGGGGGAGGCAGTCCTCTTAACTAGTATATCCTGAATATAGTACCCTTAAGGATAAGATGAAACTCCATATGATTTATGGAAAGGTAGATGACCTTCTTATGAATGCGTCAAAGTGTGGGGGTGTTTGACTAAGATTGTCATTCCTCTTCCTAAAAGAACTAGATAGAAACCAAAAATGTTGATTGTGTCTTCATATAGGGTATGCTGAGTATACTTCTACATATAGATTTTTGGTTGTGTGTTCTGATTTTTCATACTTTGGTGTGATCTTTCTGACTTTGTTGTGAATACTATTACATAATCTAGGGATGTTGAGTTCTTTGAACATGTTTATTCTTAAACCTGTACCTCATTAGAGATGTGTTGTTGATCCCTAGATTTATTTTCAAATAGTTAGAACTTATCTTAAAGGAAGATGAATTTAAGGTTGAGCCTAAGAGAAGTAAAACAATTAGACTTGAGACTTCTTATGAAGCCGTCTTCATAACATGCCTAGCTTAGTCTAAGCCCTGGACTTGTAAAGAATCCTTGATATCTACTGAAACCCCATTCTGGTAAGAAGCTTGATTTAGTGAAATGGACTCAGTCCGTCGGAACCTGACTTGGAAGGTTTCTAGTTTACCTCCAGAGAGTAAGACCATGAGATGTAAATGTGTCTTTAAGAGGAAACATTAGGTATATGGAACTGTGGAAAAATATTAGGCTAAGTTGGTAGTTAAAGGCTATAAACTAAAAGAAGGTGTATATTTCCTTGATTCTTATTCACATGTGACGAGATTTATTTCCGTTGAGATGCTAATTGTTATTGATGTCATAAACAAATTAGAGATACATCAGATGGATGTTAAGACAACTTTTCTAAAATCGTGAATTAGATAGAGAAATTTACATAGACCAACCTGAGGACTTTGTAGTGAAAGGTTATGATGACAAAGTTTGTAAGTTGAACAAAATTTTGTATGGTTTATAAAATAAGCACGTAAACAGTGACATGGAAAATTTGATCATGTGATAATGTGTAGTGGATTTAAGTTAATGAATCTGACAAGTATATTTACAAGTAACTTGTTAAGGATGCATGTGTGATTGTATGCTTGTATGTTGATGATATGCTTATACTTGATACAAACATAGATGTGATTAATTCCACTAAAACATGCACTGAATGAGAACGTTGACTTGAAAGACTTAGGCCCTTTTGATGTAATCTTAGGGATGAGGATTAGAAGATAATCAAACATTTATAGTCTTAGTCATTCTCATTATGTTGAATTTGTGCTTAAGAGATACAATCAGTCTGATTGTAAGCCTGATTTTACTCCATATGATTCTTCTTGTAGACTCAAGAAAAATAAGGGTAATGGAGTATCTTAACTTGAATACTCAAGAGTTATGGGATGTCTGATGAATTTAATGAACTGTAAGATTCCAGACACTGCCTGTATTGTGAGTAAGTTAAGTAGATATACTTGTAGTCCAGAGCAAGAGCGTTCAGACACACTAAGTAGAGTATTATGGTACCTAAAATACTCTATTACCTTTTATTTGATTTATGAA
This sequence comes from Papaver somniferum, assembly GCF_003573695.1. Lineage (NCBI taxonomy): Eukaryota > Viridiplantae > Streptophyta > Magnoliopsida > Ranunculales > Papaveraceae > Papaver > Papaver somniferum. Next base: position 227,976,273 of record NC_039358.1, read on the forward strand.
AGGTATCTTGTTGTCCTTGAGGGACTTTGTGATGCAAACTGGATAGTTGACTCAAAGGAGTCTTAAGTCTACGAGTGGATATGTTTTCACTCTAGCAAGAAGGTTTGTTTTTGGAAGATTTACAAACATACATATATTCCTCAATTCATTATGGAATCTGAGAGTATTGCGATAGATAAAGCACGAGAGGAGGCTGAGTGCCTAAGATGCTTTTTAGAAGACATTCCTCTCTGGCATAGGCATGTGCCAGCTATATCTATATACTGTTTTAGCCAAGCTATAATAGCTAAAGCTAAAAATAACTAATCTCAATTGGCGTCATTTTCATTGATTGGATAAAGTCCAAGGAGAATATCGCGCAACCTTTGACGAAAGGTTCATCCAAAGAGATTGTTGGAAACACATCGAAGGGGATGGGGCTTAAGCTCATAAATTAAACTTGCCATGAAGGATACTCAACCTTGCTGACTGGAGATCCCAAGATCAAGGTTTCGAATGAGACAACTAATTTGTGGTGGGTAAAGGTAAATACTATCAGAGAATTTCATTCTTTGTCCCTTCCTTATGGTGTAGACGTGATAGTGTGACTGCATGTGAAGGATGACTTTTAAGAAGTTTTAATGAGTTCTATAGTTTCAATTTAAGATTGAAGTGGGGTGTAGCAGTAACACTCTTTATGGAAACTCATCTATCTGAATGGGGAAGTGGGCCGCTTCCTATGAGAATATGAGCTTTGATTCTCTAGAGCATTCTGAGAAACAGGATATGTCCAGGGCCAAATTGGACAAAACGGCACGAGCTTGGCAGCACCCTTGGAGATATCATCCGTGGTTGTTATCGCGATTTACATCAAATGCTAGCAGTTCAAGACATAGTTCACTATCTCTAGCAAGTAATTCTGGTAATATCTCACTAAGAAAAGGTTCAAGACCTCATGGACACCTCTGCCTAAAATGGTATTTCCTGCGCTTTTTATGTGATTTTCGTTTTGATGGTTTTGGTATTACTGGAACTTAGGACATAAAGGTCACCAAGGGTTCACTAGTTCATGCTTTTTCACTTTGATGAAAGATACATATAGTCTCACCATGTGAGAACTAAAGATGAAAGCTCTCAATACTATTATGATTTGTGCAATCCATAGTATGACCCTGGGGTCAACACACTTTTGTGTGAGGGAGAGGACGTAGAAATGACAAGTATGATTTCAACACTTGCACGATCAGTTTGTTTGGATCGTGAGATTGGGAAGTTTATTTACCAAGATCTATCTGTGTTTTCATGTTTTATTGAGTTTTCATTCATGTGGGGGATTGTTGGAAAACGATTAATAAAAAACAAATTTTTAAAGTTTTAATAGAAATTATAATTTATTGTTTTCTTTTGTGAATGAAACTTATTAGTCCCACATTGTGGAGTTTCCAATTTTTAGTAGTTTTAAGAAACAATATAAACCTTTTAGTCCCACATCGGGGAGTTTTTCTTCTTAAGTTGTATTTGTCAATTATATAAACAAATTCACTACTTTTGTAAAATCTATGGGAAAGGGGTTGCTCTATATTTGGAGGGACCCCTAAGGGAAAAAACATTTTATATTGTTTTCTCAAGTGTTCGATATTTTCCTTTATGGTTTTTTCGGAGTTTCCAAGCTCAAGTTTGAGCATCTAATACATATGCTAGTAGTAGGTGTAGTAGGGTGTTTTATCCTGGAGATATCCGTCCTGTGAGGGCTATAGCATCACTCTTGAGTGTAGCCGGGCGCTAATGTCTTAAGGGCAACGTGTTGAAAACGTGACTCACTCTGTTTTTTCCAAAGTTTTGCCTTGTTGCTGTTGCGGAGATATTGGGAGCTCGTCCGTTTCATCAAATCGATCACTTCCATTATAAAGGAGCTAAGTATCAATAACTTTTTCTTATTTGATTTTTCCCTTGTTTTTGATTATTGCACCCAACATATACAACTTGCGGAAACCTTGGCGTGAATCTATCTAAGACTTTGGCATCTCTTCAATACTTCCAAAAATAAGATACTTTCTAAAACTTTGCAAAAGATATTCCATCGGTCCAAGGAGCTAGGCAGATGCCATATATGAACTTTGTTAGGGAAAGTCCAACGGGGATAAGCAAACGCACATGTGTATATGCGGGTATGGCAGCAAATAAGCAAAATGGACAAGTAATTTGTGGGTTTGCTTTGCTTAATTAAGGGGTGATATATAGAAGCAGCAGCTTCAGTTCCTTCTTCGCCGACTTCATCAAAACACCTATGGATGAATTTAGAAATAAAAATATATTCTTCATTACCTATCAACATCTCAGTCAATTATGTGTTTCCCTCATCGGAAGGCTATTCTAACCCCAATTCCATTAGAACTCTTGGTGCTGGAAATTGGAAAATCAGATAAAATATTCTTACTGAAGAATATCACTTAAAGATCTTGGTCAATGACTTGTCAAATCAAATGTCATAATTACCTCGCCACTAACTAATAACACAAAGCACGAAGCATCCTAAAAACGAAGTACCTCGTATAAGGAATCTAAGCTGCGAAGAATCAGTTGGAGTACTCGGCAAGACACCAGCCACGAAATAAAGATAGACGAATTAAGGTTATTTGGCTAGAAATATAACTTGCGAAGTAAGAAAATTATGGAGGAAGAAAAGAGACAGTTGTACCGACAAACACCCAAAGTTTGTCAGCGAAAGAAAGGGGAAAACTTCATAGAAAGTGATCTGTGCGAAGTAAAAAGCATCTCCACGAGATCCAGGCGAAGAAAAATGAGTTGTACACCATTAGGGTTGCTTGGTCTAGAAATAGGGGTCCTTAGGTAATGCATGAGAGGTCGGATTCTTTGGGAGGAGAGAGCTTTACTTTAAGTGAGAAATTAGGGTTTCCTTGTACTCAAGAACTTGCATCTTTTATTACTTGGAGTGGTTGATCAATAAAGAATTTCTTATCCAAAACCTGTATCATTCCTTAGATCTGTTTCTTTTCTTACTTGAGTGTGCTACTGGATTTCAAGTAGTTACATTTTGGCGTCCAGAAACAGGGAATTAGATCGGGGATTCATCCTCATCTAAGAGTTTGAGAAAGGTTAAAATTGTTTTAAAATTGTAGAAGTTAGAGATTTTGGAGAATTGGGGTTTTGTAGATCTTAAATGATTCATTCGTAGTCAAGACTAGAAATCTAGGAGAGAGAGTGGCCATTGGGTATTGCATCGGAAGATTGAAGGAAATAAAATAGTCGGAAGAGATCAAACTAAGGATCAGTTGATGGCCATAACACCAGATCGAGTGAGGCACTTGATAGCGACGAGAAGAAGCAAACGTTTGGAAGCAAAAAGAGAAGGAAGAATGGAAAGGGCAGAAACATCGATTGCAGGGGAAAGACAAGGCGTGAACCAACGAAGGAATAATCAGACCGATGAAGATGACTTTAGGGAAGGCTCGGTACACACTTCTGACACGGATGCCGCTGTAGAGGAGGAAATGACCCATGAAGAGTTGGAAGAAAACATCGATGAGGAACACATGACGCTGGAACAGCTAAGGGAGACACTTTGCCTTGACGGGAACGAGACAGGGATCTAGCGGAGCAGCATGCTCGATTGATGAGGCAAAACGCTATGTTGGTACTACAAAATCGGCAACTTAACGAGGAAACAACGGTGGACGCCATGGACTCGGAAGGAAACTCGATATCTTCAAGAGAAGAAGAGACACGACAGAGGAGTTATGCCCGCGAGGACGACGGAGGAGAGCGACAAAGGAGACAACGAAGAGAAAGCAGTGAAGAAAGAGATCTGAGAAGGACGTTGGAGGAAACGAGATGGGAAGATCAAAGACGAAGGTATGAGGAAGAAAGGAGAAAAGAGGACGAAATGAGGCGAGAGGAGGAAAGACAACACGATGTAAACCGGAGACACGAGGAAGTAATCATACGTGGGGAGAGAATGTTTAGCGTGATGAGAGGCGACCATCATGAAGGAAATGGAGGAAACCTGAACCAAAAGGTCATGAATGAGCTACGAGATATGAGGACGCTGATAAACAATTCGCGAAGAGGTGGCAGGGTGTAGCTGGCAGAGGAGATAGAGGAGGCAGATAAATCTCCATTCACCTACGAGATAATGTATGCGTACATTCCTGGGAAGTTCGTGCTACCGACATTTTCAAGCATATTCAGTGGATCGGAAAGTGTTGTGCATCACTTGAAACAGTATATCATTGATGCAGTGGGGACGAAATGAAGCGGTACTCTGTAAGTATTTCCCGGCGAGCTTGACCAACGAAGCATTGGCATGGTTCGACGGGATACCAGAAAGGTCGATTTCGTCATTCAAAGACCTGCAGAGAATATTCCTAACAACGTACATAAGTAACAACTTGCTGAGGCCAGGAATCGAGACCTTTTTCAACCTAAGGCGAAGACGAACGGAAAGTTTGCGAGGACTAGTGACGAGATGGAGGACAGTGTGTAGCGAACTCGCGGGACGAGTTGACGAGAAATTTTTTATCCTAGCCTTCGTGAACGCCTTATTCCCGACCGACCTGTTGTACACCCTAATATTCATAATCCGGAACTCCTTGACAATGAATGAATTAAGGGAGTACCAAGAGGAATATATATCGTTAGAAGAGAAGCAGAGGCAAGTCAGCGAAGTAACACCAATTCCGGCAAAGGAAGGAAATTCAAGGCTATTACCAAGAACAATACATGTCGTGGAGGATGATCCTAAATATGAGAAAGGGGAACCTTCAACCCCAGTTCCGGCGAAACTTGTAGCTGTGTCAAGCGGAGATCAGGAGTGGATCGATCAACAGAGGTATGAGGAGTCAAGACGAAGGAATTATGAGCCACGAAGCCATAACACAGGATATCAGCAAAGAAGTAATCAAGGACCTAGGTTTGGAGAGAGAAGACAAAATGCATCGGCCTTTGAAGATGTAAAACTTCCAAGACTCAATACCACCGTGGAGAAGGTATGGGAAGCGATAGTACTGACAGAAGAAATTTCGCCCCCACCAAATCTGGGAAGAGAACCACCTTCGAGGGCTAGGAGTCATGAATTTTGCAGGTATCATCGGTTTCACGGACATCATACGAATAACTGTCGAAACATTGGAAGGATTATACTTCGTCTAGTGGAACAGGGGAAGCTCGCTCATTTTCTGGAGGGATATGTACAACCGCCCCCACCCCCACCTTGTGACAATCAACAAGTGTACCGAATCGAAATAGATAGGGGAACTCACAAACTGAATTGTAATTCGATAATATATTCAGCCAAGAGCATTCAAAATTTCCATGATAATATTCTCAAAAGAGTGCATAAGAGGGACTTTGAAGGGAATGAAATATTCAGTGTGGTGAAGAAGGAGCCACTAGAAGAGTGTCAAAGAGGGAGATAACATTCTCAGCAAAGTACGTACCAAAGGAAGGAGCTTCGCACACAGATCCATTGGTCATAACCTTAAATTTCAGGAAATACTCAAAGTGGGAGGATTACGAAGTCAAGAAAGAAAAAATTTGGGCAATAGATAGAATCCTGGTGGATACGGGGTGCTCGGTTGATATTCTATTTTATCATGCATTTAGAACCATGGGGTACAAGGATTCAGACCTTGTACCATCGACATATAATATATATGGGTTCAATGGGGTTGCATCAAAGCCAAAGGGAGAATTAGTCGTAAAGATTTTCGCGGGCGAGTTGGAAACAAAGGTTACTGTTTGTGTGATAGATATAGACTCACCTTATAACGCTCTCATAGGTCGGCCGTGGATACATAGGATAAAAGGGGTTGCATCTACATATTATCAGACCATACGGTTTCCCATGCCAAGCGTAATATGCGAGATCAAGGGAGATCTGAAGGATGCGCGAGATTGTATCGAAAAGGATTTCCACAACTATGATGAAAAACTAAGGAGGAAGATAGAACAAAAAAAAAGGTTATGCGAAGCAAAAAGAGCGGAACAACTGATGGTGTTCACTATTGGGATGAACGCGGAGCAGATTACAACGCAAAAAAAGCATGGAGGAGGCAGACAAGATGACGACTGTCAATGAGATGGATCGCGAGAAAACTCCGGAAAAAGAAGGCCAAGTTGAGATAAAGCAAAGTGGAAAAACGAAGAAGGGAAAAATAGCCGAAGGGACTGAAGTAGTGAGAAGCAAGAAAGAAACCCCCAGTGCCAAGGAAAAACGAACTCCGCAAGGCGGAGCAAAGGCAAACAACTCCAAGCGCAAGAAGGTATCAATTCAAGAGGCTGAGAAAAGTGTTGAATTGCCCGGTCATTTCTAAGGAAAATGAGGTTTGCGACGAAGACAAAGAGATGGAGAAATTAAAGGAGGAACTCTACCAAGAAATACGAAGGAAGGAAGACTTGGTAAGAGAGCGAATAAGTCTAAAAAGGAAAAACAAGATGCTCTTGATTCAGAACAATCACCTAAAAAGAAAACAAACAGAATATAACACCCAAAGGGGATAAAATGCTTCGGGAAAGAAATTGGCAACTGAAGGACGTCATGAGTATTGGCGAGATAGAAAGGGGCGAGGGGAACAAAATGAACTAGAAGATCTAAACAGAGCAATAGAAAGCATCAGGAGGGAGTTCAGGGAAAAGGAATATCGTATGCAACAATTGATAGTGACAAGGAGAAAAGGCGCAACGAGCAATGACCCAGTGACGTGGAGAAAACATGCAACACGGGAAGAACTAGAAATGATGAAGAAATGTGCGAGAAGTGAGCCATGTAAACCATAAATATCAATACTATTTTTGTTGAAACAAAGGGAAAATGAAAGCTGCGAAGTATTGTGGCAAGGTGGGATATGCCTTGCAAAGAACTAAGGGGAAGGCTATCAGAAGAAGATTTAGTACGTTCGTTCATTTATGCACTATCGGCCAGACACCCCTTATTTTCAACATTGTTCAAGATCAGGAACGAGGTGAAGATGAAGGAGTTGAAAAGGTACCAGTACGAGCACATCCGTCTAGAAGAAGAACGCTGATATCAAGGAAGAATCATAGAAACGAGAAAATGTACTTGTGAACTTATCATTTGGCAATGTATCAGATTTACAAAATAATAGCAATAATATTTTGAAGTTTGAAGAACCGATTAAAAGATACGAATTTTCATAAGACATTTGAAACAAAACAAACCCCAACAAAGGAAAGTAAGACCTCAGATTAGGAGGCGAATAAGATCCACGAAATATATGGTTTCTAGGGAAACTTAAACCCTTCGCCTAGGAAGGCTGAGAAATCACGGCATGCACCCTAGTCTGCATTAAAGTGTAAGAGGCAAGACCTAACGCATGTCGTGAACAACTCTCAGAAAGGAAGCTAGGGGCAATGATAAGACCTATCCGCTGAAGGTCCCTTTTATGACGGCCTTCGATAAGGAGTGCAGAGTATGACCAAGGCGCCGACGTATTCGGTTGAGCTGCGGGTGCGTGGGACGTATGGAGCATTGTCGGCCATGACCAAATGACAAGTCTTGGCTACAATGCACTGGATCCCAAATAAACCTCACTTAGGGTGTGACTTCGTAACCTCAAGCCATATCGGCGAAGGGGATAAGGAATCACGAAAACAACTGAATTTCGTAATAACTGGATGAGATGAGACCAATATGCATGTTATGGTTAACCTCCTTGAAGTGGAAATCAGGGGGAATATAAAGGGATGGCACCCTCCAGATTAGGGAGCTGTGTGACCAAAAAAGACGACAATGTCACGGGGATAACATTCATGGGAATGGCTAGGCCAGTCGCATTGTCGCGAAATTGGGTTCATAACAAATGTTAAGACGAAGTAGATGGATTATTATTTGAAAGAATAATAAGCGCCTGGCACTTCGTCGAATTAAGATCCTTCAAAAAGGATGATGCACCATAAGACCTTAGTTAGGAGGCACAATAAGACCTTGGTAATCAACACATGAATGAGTAACACTAGAACGATATACAAAGCAAAATTACCATGAAATGAATAAAAAGACAAAGGCAGGCAAAGGACAATGGAGAAGTGTTAAGCGGGGAAGGTAAGGACAACATGAGAAGCGTAGGCAAAAAATTAAAGAACGAATACGCAATGAGGCAAGTAACAAGGTTCAAAGCTAATGCGCGAAGTCAACTTTGCGAGATACCAACCTTTCATCTCATACCGAGGAAATACACAAAAGAATAAGAGACAAGTATCACTACAGGAAAAATATACATCTACAACTGGAGATTTACAACGCTTTGCTAAACATCGTAGAAAGTCCTATGTTTTACAAATGGTTTCAAAGGAAGATTTGTCGTATATCATCACTGCCAACCCTTAGGAAACAAGGGGTTGCGCTAAGAAAACAAATGACAACTCCTTAAGCAAAATAGTTATGACGACATTTAGCTATAACAACTCTGTTCCATATATGTAGTGACTTAGACTATCACAATTCTCACAAGTGTTGTTGAAGAACACAAAAATATGATAATGAAAAATATGTTAGAGGGGAGATTCGAACATGAACCTACTGCATGGAAGTCTAGCTCATCAACCACCCTTTCAGTTCACAAGTTTTTTTTTTTTTTAAAATAGAAACCTACAACAACACTTATAAGTGTTGTTAAAGTAAAAATATATAATGTTGGAAAAAATGAGGTTGGGGGGATTCGATCCTGAGCCTCAGGCGTGGAAGTATACACCACTGACCATCCTACACTATCACTGGTTCTATCAAGTTTGTGGTTCTTTAATACACTAACTATACACTAACTTTATGAAAACCCTTCATAAGTGTTGTAAAGCAAAATGCAATGCTCAAAAAGTAATGCTCAAGTGACTGAGCCTTGTGTGTGATGATTGAAATGTATGTGGGATGTTTGCAGCTAAAGAACATAAGCAAGTTAATTATTTGGCTTTCTACTTTGTGTCTATCCTTAGTAGTTCTTCCAAGGCGATAAATTGGAGTAGGTTTTGTGGGTATACCTCTTGTAAGACCTCACGAGACTATAACTCGTCCACTAGGGACACCTAGGGGTTTAAAGGCCTGTTATTCATGCTAAGAGTAACTGTATCCTCACGACATGGAGTTGTTATAGGATTAGTTTGATTTAGTATTCTCGAGGACTAGCAAAATCTAAGTGTGGCGGAATTTGATAAGTGTATAATTCATATGATTTTAGTGTCCATTCCATACTTGTTTAAGCTATTGTTCTTGCATGTATTCGTATTATTACTCTTGTTTTCTCTCATTTGCCTCTATTAGGTGAATCATCCTAAGAGGAGTTACAAAGTGCTGAAAAGAACTAAGAAGAGGAGTATTCCAAGTATCCAAGTACCCAAGTCCAAGAGAATTCGAAGAAGTGCGACGAAAAGGAGCAAAATGCTCAAAATCAAGAGAAGAGACAAAGACCGATCTTAACTCATTCAAATTAAATATTTTTCATCATCATCTTGAGGATAATTGAAAAATAAAAATAATTCAAAAAGAATGAGGTCATTCCGAGTTCGGATGAAGAAGTTGTGGTCAAAACAAGCTTTTATTGAATACCGAAAACAGTAAAGTATGCAAACGGGTACGCATACTTAAGTTCCGAAAATTTCTGCTGGAATTTGAGGTACGCATACTGGTACGCATGCTTAGCAAGTAGGAAAACTTGTATTCATACTTGTGAAGGCCTAAGATCACGTTTGGGGTCGTTATTTTGTTATTTCGGGTCGGGTTCTTGAACCAAACTAAATACTTGAAGACCAAGCAATGTAAACCTATAAAAAGGTATTAGGTTATGTAAAACAGAGATATCGATCATCTCATATCACAAGTACTACATCAAAAACCTAAGGTTTACCCCTTTAGGGGGGAAACCACCATTATTCATTTTCTTTGTAATATGAGTAGCTAAATCCTTTGTTGATTAAGGATGAATTCAATGTTCTAAGCGTGAAGCTTTATTAATAATACAAGTATATTTGAGATTTTCATCATCATCGTTTGTTTTCATCATATCTAGGGTTTATGATTGATTCTTAAATTGATTTGGGTGCGCAACCAGATTAGTCTATTTATCATTCTATTGCTATTAGAGAGTTGAACGATCCGTAATTGTCGTGCACCTCCTACACAAGTAGAAAACATGAGACCTTGTAGAGGGATTATGTAAAGCAATCGTGTGTGGAAACAACACCAGTATGTGAACCGAGCGTACTGAGTTTAACTGCTGGAATCAAACCTAAATTCACAAACCCTAAAGTGTTCGATTGAGTTACACCTTGTAAGCATACCTCAAGGCGGCTCAGTTGAATAGAATCCTGTGACTAAGTGTACCTGTTATCCGGTGATACAAGGAGTTTTGAGGATAGCCAAGCGTACCTGTTATTCTACGATTGGTGATGAATGGTTCTAAAGGAAGATAGATAAGTATTCTAATCATGTTAATGCTTGGTAACGGCGAAGGATTCCTTAATCATTCCTTTATTCTTTATTGTCTTTATATTCATCTTACAACCAATCCCTCATTGTTATTTACTTTATTTTGCTGATCAAATAACCTATCAATTACACATCTCTCTGTGGGAACGATCTCTTACTACCGCTATATTACCAGTTAATTAGTGGGAAATATATTTACTAATTTGTTGAGCCTAAGACAGCCCATCATTGTCCATACAGATTGCCAAACGAAATATTGAGTGTGGTTGTTAGACCCCCACTTTTTCAATTCAGACGCTAGGAATTTCCATGTGGCATCTTTAGAAATGCAGGTGTACTCTTGTATTTGAAAGAAATAGGACGACGGTCACAAGTCTGGTGAACTAGATTCAACTGGGAGAGATCCACCATTAATAATAGAAGCAATTCCCAAATTAAGAAGAACAAGATGAATAGAAACCAAAAATGGAGCAAACCGGAAAATTCATTTGAAAAAATCAACTTTGATGCTAATTACAATAAAACTAATATAGTTGGTGGAGTGAGACTAGTTATTTGATATTTTACAGGTATGTGCAAGGGGTTAGCATGCTTCCAGATGCAGTAGTGGATGAGGAGAAGGAAAAGGTGATGGGATCTCTAAATTCCATCATTTGTACAAAAGAGTTGAGGATTACACATCTACATTTAGAAGGCGACAGTAGGAATGTGGTTGATGCATACAGAGAAATGTCTGATGCAGTTAGGTGGACATCAAATTTTATTATCCAAGATTGCATTAACCTGTTAGGATCTTTTGAACATTGGAAATATACTTACATTTCAAAAGAAGAAAATAATGTTGCTCATATGTTGGCTAAAGAAGCTATCACTTCTGCCTCTATCTATTCTAGGTTTAATGTTAGAGCACTGCTAGGTCGAACTCGCAAGTGCTACTATCTCAAGCTTGTTTGTCAAGTTTAGTCGATCAAAACTATATACTTGATTTCTAGTCTACTTATATCTATGTCTTGGATTAGGATAGAATATGTATTTGTGCTTTAGACTTCACGGCGTTCACCAATTGAAGAAGAAGATCTACTAAGAATCTTGGAGGAACTTCATCAACAAAAGGTATGTGGAGACTAAAACTTATTTATCACTCAGAAGTCTATCTTATTCTATCTTCTAATGAGACTAAGTCGTATAGCTATATAGACTTTTACATTATACACATTTGATATTTCGAGCTGACTTTATCTCGATTATCTATTTCTCGAAATACGTGTTGGAAGCTTTTAGCTTTAGCTATGTTCATCGTATTCTTGACGAGTTTAGTTGGAAACAATGTATTTGTGTGAAACTAAATATTAAGTCAAAAGATGATCATATGAAAATTACCTTGAACATCTTATATGATTTGTGTGAGACAGTTATTTGATGTTAGCTTGGGAAGTTGCGTATTGATTATTTGATCACTTGAAAATTGCTTGAAGCTAATGGTATGTGTGAGATTGCCATTTTCGTCTTCTAAGAATGTTTCAGTGATTGAAAGAAGACTTTATAACAATTAATCATGCATGGATACAACACGGTATGAATACCTTGTATGCGAACTGTATTGTTATGATTCAGGTCTGGAACTCTTGTTTGCGTACCTAGTATGCAAACGGATTTACCTGAGAAGATATGGAACTCTTGTTTGCTTACCTAGTATGCGAACGGATTTACCTGAGTTAGGTCCGGAACGGTTGTTCGCGAACCGGGTTTGCGAACGGCTTGACTAGGCCAAGATCGGAGTTGATGTTCGCGTATCTAGTTTGCGAACACATTGGTTAAGTTGTAAAATCGGTAATTTTACTCGCTCATACTAATGAACTAAAACATTCAAGAATTAAGGAATGCAAATTAACTTTGGAAACCGTGGCTTAATGTTCATGAATTGATTCTTGTATAAGTACTTTGTACAATCACGAATCAAACTGATTTCGTTTCAATTGGTTCATAAATATTTCTATGAAATGGTGAACAATTGAACAACTCTATTTGAAACACAAGTAGATTCATTTGATTATCTATCATGATTGATTGGTCATCATATTTGATTTAGAAATGTTAGATGAATATGGCTAAGCCAAAAGTGTTCATGTTACTAACTTCGGTTAACCATTATTGATAAAACCCAATATACACGTTTAGGTACAGTTACCCATATCTAAATATAAGTATATTTCATTTGTGTGTAACAAGCTAAGACCATCTAATGGTGGATAATGATTGCTTATTTTCTATGCAGACTTAGCTTGAATCTTAAATCAGGAGTTCATCTAACGGCGAATATCAATTGCTTTGTTAATAAGCTATCTTAGCTTTGATTGTAAGCAATCCTGATTTGAAAGACTATAACTTTTTAATATGACCCTTCCGTAGGGTTTAAAAACAATGTCCAGTGTTCAATATCCGGAAAAAAAAATGTCCAAAAATAAAAGATTACAAAAATAAAAAAAATTTAATTACAGTTTCTAAAAAAATAAAATAAATAATAATAATAATAAATTCTAAAAAATAATAATAAAAAAAAAAGTCCTTCGTCTTCTTTCCGTTCTTTTTGCTTTACTCTCTAGCTCCTAGTCTTTATGAAATCGCCAAAATTCTTGACAACTTCTTCTTTTTTTTTTCTTTTCGATCCAAGCCTCAAAACCTGTAGCACATAGACAAATACCCAAAGAACGTAAAAAAGAACAAAGAAAAAATCTAAAAAAAAATTCTACCTAAACACAAATCCGCGTCGGCGGTGCCAAAATGATTAATGATTTTTCGTGGGTTGTAGTAATGAGGTTCAAACTCTCGGACTTGTGAAGGATAATTTTTTAGACTTAATAGAAAATAAATATATACAAAAAATATTAACAATATGGGCAAGAGCACTGGGACTAAGGATTTGGCCGAATTCACTACACAGGGTTCATTCATATATTCTTTGACAATTTAAAACTCAATAAAATTAACATGGACTCTGATTTTGCCAAGATAGATTCTCAAAACATCGATTGTAAGTCCTAAGCATGATGTATCAAAACACCTAAGCTAAGCATACATCATCAAATTAAATAACAACCAATTAATTCAAATCATATTTCAATTTTAAATTAATGCAAAAGTCATAAAAAGAATAAAATAAATTTACCCGTGTATGAAATTCACCCTCCTCCTTCGTCCCAGTGTTTGGTTTAGCTCATCATGATAAAAACACGCTCAAAAATCATTTTTTTTATTGCTCAAATGGTGTTTATAATGAAGAGAAGAAGAGAAAATGGTATAAACAGCTAATGTGCGACCCACGGGAAGCATCACAAAAGAACGATAAAATAGAACTGTTATTGTCGATGTGGTTCTAAGACCCACACCTACGACCCACGCCTGTGAGTCTGTTTCACTGTTGATAAACGACCGTCCCTGCGAGTCTGTTCTTCGTGTTCTTGGTGTTCTTCATCATCAGCAACAGCAGAAACAGAGTTTCATCAACTCTTGATTTCTCGCTCTTGAGCTCTCCTATCGACCCCAAACTCTCGACACCCCTTCTAGGACACCCAGGGAACCTATTTATACCCAACAGCGACAAGAAATCACGCTCATTAACTCTCCATGATCCTCCATTACTCGGTGTTAAAAGAAAATATTTTCCGAATATTTTCTTCCCTGAAATGATTCTCCACGCGTAAACAGCTTCTGATACTCCCTTATTTAGCTTCTACATGCATCTTCAATGACTAAGTGTCATCCAAACACGAGAAGCACACATCAATCAGGTTCGTGTGATAGGACAAACATTGACAAACATGCTTTGAGATAGCAACGCATGCGAGTTCGACCGAGCAATGCTCTAACAGTAGCTTTTTGTCTTAGCTACGTTCATCATTATTCTTGATATTATGTCAAAAGATGATCATGTGGAAATTTCCTTGAAAAATCTTACATGATTTGTGTGAGACAATCATTTGACGTCGAATCAGAAAGTTTCGTATTAATCATTCGATCACTTGAGAATTGCTTATTAGTTAATGGTGTGTGTGAGACATCCATTGTTGTCTTCTAAAAATGTTTCAGTGATTGGATTCGGAGTTAAGAGCTAAAACCCATGAATGGATACATTACAGTATGTGTACTATAGTATGCAAGCTGTTTTAATATAATTCAGGATTGGAAACTAAGTTTGCATACTCGTTCGCAAACTATTTCAACTGTTTAAGTCATGGTACTTAAGTTTGCATACCCGTTCGCAAACTGATTTAATTAACTGTTGATGTCCGAGAACCAAGTTTGCGTACCCGTTCGCAAAGGGTTTCACCTGAGTTCGGTCCAGAACCAAAGTTTGCATACCCGTTTGCAAACTGTTGGTTTATGACCAATATCCGGAACTTAAGTTTGCGTACCCATTTGCAAACTTAAGTGGTTCAAGTTCTAAAATCGGAAAAATATGTTTTCATACTCATGAAAAAATACATTTATATAATAAGGAATGCAATCTTTGCAAACCGTGGCTTAAATGTTCATGATTGTTTTAAATCAATCCGATTTTGCTTCAACTGGATCATATATATACTTCTATGTGATTGACAACAATTGAACAACTCTATGAAGAACACAATTAGATTCTTTCATTATCATTCATGGTTGATTGATCATCATAGTTGATCTAGATGTGTTAGGTGAATGTGGATTAGACAAAAGTGTTCATATGGCTAAATTTGGTTAACTATTATTGAGCCAACCTTATTAAGGGGGATTATTCCGAGCGGGTTCAATGGACAACGAGGATGGAATAGCCGTTGGATGGTTAGAACCTCCTATCTAAATGAAGTATATTTCATTTGTGTGTGACAAGCTAAGTCCATCTAACGATGGAGAGATATTGCTTTGGTTTCAAGCAAAACTTAGCTTGCATCTTAAATCAAGATTTCATGTAAAGATGAATAATGAATTCTTTGTTTCTAATCTAACTAAGCAAACCCTGATTTGAAAGGCTATATAAAGGAGAACTCTAGCTACTCGGAAACCTAATACCCACACCTCCTGTGTGATACTAGTTGCGACTAGAGTTGATTCTCCTTTGACCTAGGTTTTTCCTAAAACCATTACAGGTTAACGACTTGAAGACTTCATTGGGATTCTTAAGCCAGATCCATCCATTTTCTCTGTAGTTGCGTATTATGATCTTACTTGTTCTATCGTATTGAGTATTATCTTCTCTAAGATTTGCTCGAGATTTTTCTTTGATAGGTAAGATATAAAAAGTAATCACAAAGCTCTTCGTCTCATTCTTTGTGATTTCACAATAACTTGTTCTACTACCATATAGTTAAGTTATCCTGAGGTGATTGATATTTCTATGATGTTCTTCGGGAATATAAGACCGGATTATCAATTGGTTCCTGTGCACCTTGATTTATCATAAGACGGAACAAAACTTCATAGGTGTTTCTATGGGAGACATATTGGTTTATAAGTCTTCGACTTTGGGTCATAGAAACTCTTAATTTTGGGTGAGATCAGCTAAGGGAATCAAGTGCATAGAGTCTTGCTGGGATTCAGAGGCGTAAGGAACGAGAATGTACCTTGATCAGTGTGAGATTGGTTAGGGCTCTACTACATTCCAGTCCGAAGTTAATCTTGTAGTAGGTTAGTGTCTGTAGTGGCTTAATACAGTGTGGTGTTCAATCTGGACTAGGTCCCGAGATTTTTCTGCATTTGCGGTTTCCTCGTTAACAAATTTTTTGGTGTTTGTGTTATTTTTTTCGTATTATATTTGTTTATGTAATTGAAATATCACGGGTTATGGGTAGTTCAATCAATTGGTAAATCTGACCTTGCTTGTTGGATAGGAATTGATTGACGCTTGGATATTGGTCTTTGGTACCATCCAAGTTATTTCTCATATCGATCCGGCTCATAGATTCCTAATATGTTCGATTGCAGACTGATTTGAGAAATTGAGATATAACTTTTGGATACTTTTCCGTGATTGAGTCAGATTGTCTAGTTGATTCTCTTGGAATTGTATTGGAGTTGTCCATACATATTGTCGAATAATATTGGGTGTGGTTGTTAGACCCCCGCTTTTTCATTTCTATCTCAATCTTGTTGTCAAATTTAGTTTTCAAAACTATATCATATTTCTAGTCTACAATTAGTTAAGTCTCGGATTAGGATAGATGTGCAGTTGAGATACGGACATCAAGGCAGTCATCATTGCGTTCTACCGTTTGAAGGCGAAGATCAACCAGAGCTTTTAGAGAACTTCTCCAATAAAATTTAAGTGAAGACCGAACCACCTATATCTCAAGTTATATTCATCTCTCTATCTATGAGACGATGTTGCACAACTAATTAGACTATCATGCATAGACAAGAATTTCGAGTCAAGTTTATCTTGGTAATTAGTTCTCGAAGTATAATGACTAAGCTTAATGAACATTTGTTCATACTTGATGAATTTCGATTAAGGACAAATTATTTTTCTGAATCAAAATCACGATTCAAGTTTTATCATTCAGAAATAGCCTGGAACAATGATATGTATCATTGATGTTGTTTGAGAATGTTTCGAATCGATTTAATTAGAGAAAAATATAAAACTACTGTAAATCCAGATACAAGGACAGTATGCAATTCAATCTTAGAAACTGGGAAAACTGTTATAAATTCGAAACCGTATTACATATACTCGTACACGTAACAGATAAGCTATATGTCGACAAACATATTTTTGGTATGCATATTCTTATGCTTACCTTGAATATAATCTTTTAACTTGTGAAACTGATCGGTACGCATACCCGTATGCAAACCGTAAAGGAACTATGGTCACAGAACCAATTTGGTAACCATACGGGTACACGTACCATAACAGTTTTGTGTTCCCGAACTCGGTTGTGTATCCATACCGGTATGCATACCTAAATAGTTATATGGACTCTGAAACTGGTTATAGTCTTAAGGTACACAAACCGGTACGCATGCCTAAATAATTATGTGAACTCCGAAACTTGGTTGTGTCTAAAAGTACACAAAATGGTACACGTACTGTGACTTAACCAACTCACGAACGGTTTATGTATTTGTACTTTGTACACCTATTTGCCATGCCAATTAAATTCTTATGCGCATAAATTATTTCTTCGAAATAATTTGCGTTTGAATAATCTCTAAAACACCATAGACATAATTGATCACTTGATTGTGATTCGAGTTAAGTCTTAAGTGTTTATGAAAATGAATATTAAGCTTATAAATTTAAATCGGCTAGTTTCGGCTAATCACCTTGAACATAGTCTTTATACACGGTTCGGTTACGGTTTCACCTAACCAGAGTGTATATCTTGTTTATGTCAATCAGATTTCAAAGATTCATCTAACGGTGAATATTGATTGCTTGGTTCCAAATCTATCTTATCTTAAACCTAAAGCAACCTATGTTTTGAATGTCTATATAAGGGAACTTCAAGCAACTAGGATCTTGGAATCCCGACACAACTTTTCTTGGTGTGTCCTAGTTGTAACTAGAGTCGTCCTCTTCATGAAACCCTTTTAGGGTTTAGCGACTAAAAATACTTCATAGGGATTCGTGAAGCCAGGACCAGCTATTGTTTATCTCGATAGCATGAGTGTCCTGATCTTGTTTGATTGTTGAGCTTCTCACTTGAACAAGATAGATAGAAATCATCAAAGTTCTATTCATCTCAAACTTTGTTAATCCCACAAGTTTCGTACTTTTGAGGTGAATAATAATTTAGGCTGCACTTCGGGTTGCATAAGTCTGGATTTTAAGGTTAGATAGACCCTGTCTATTGTTATCCATTTCCAATCTCACCTTGATTTAAGATCAAAAAGGAAATCACACATATATGATTATATTTGAGAGGGATATTGGTTTAAAGTCTTCAATTAAGTTGAAGCAACTCTTAGTTGGTGCGACGTCAACTAAGGGAATCAATTACGTGGAGTCCTGCTGGAATTTAAGAGGCATAAGGAGCGCCACTGTAACTGAATTGCTGGTAGGGTTTAATTCGGTCTCAACTACATTCCATTCCGAAGTTAATTGGTAGTAGGCTAGTGTCAGTAGATGCTTATTACAGTTTGGTGTTCAATCTGGACTAGGTCCCAGGGTTTTTCTGTATTTGCGGTTTCCTCATTAACAAAACTTCTTGTGTCTGTGTTATTTATTTTTCCGCATTATATTGTTTATCTTTAATAGTCGAAGTATTACAGGTTGTGTGTTAATCTATCATAGTAGATATATCCGACCTAGTTTGTTAGATATGACTTGTTTGATTCTTGGATATTGGTCTTTGGTACCATCCAAGTAATCTCATTATAATTAGGTTCACAGACTTGGTTCTGTAAACGTTTCTAATTGTGTGAGTTAGGAGATATAAACTCGCCATATAATTCCTGATTGAGATTCATTAAGTTGAACTCTCGGAATTGTATTGGGTGTTGTCCATACAGATTTCCTAAGAAAAAGTTGATGGTGTAAAATTTATGAATAACATTTGAACCAGGATGCCCCAATATCTTGTGTCAAATATTTGAGTTTGTTGTGAGTGAGGCAAGAGCCATAGGTTTAGTTGTAATTAATGATAAAATATGATATAAATTGTTTATCTTGACACCTTCTGCTAGTGTTTGATGAGTTGCAACATCTTTAATTTCATATTCCCAAGGTGAGAAGAAAAATATTTTATTATGTTTTTCAGTAAACTTCCCAATAAAGATCAGATTCTTTTGAATGCTAGGGACATATCATAAATTGGATAAAGAAAATGAAGCATTAAAAGTGTGTAAAAGAATGTTACCAATTAAGGTAATGGTAAGAAATTGACCATTTCCAACCATGACTTGAGATGACCCTTTGTAGGTGGATGTGTTTATAAGAAGAGTGGAGTCATTTATGATATGATGAGAAGCTGCAGAATCAGGTAGCCGATGAGTAGTAGCTGAAAAAGATGACATCTCATAAAAGGATGGAACATTCACTTGTATGCAAGCATTTTCTTGTGGGTTTTGAAAGTCTAACAAATGTGGGTTTAACTTGAGGATTTTGAACACAAGCATGAACCTAAGGTTATTAGTGTTATTGTGCTGTAAAATTAGTTTGACTACTACCACATCTTGTTTGAGTATATCTGTATTTGCACTTACTAGCTAAATGACCATGATGCTTACAGATCTGAATTCCATATATTCAAAATCAATGTAATATGGTGGATTTCTGTCAGTATTATATGGTCTAGATGTGTTTGAATATGTGTATACAGTATTCGAATTATTAAATCGAACACTTTACGCGTGGAGAATCATTTCAGGGAAGAAAAAATTCGGAAAATATTTTCTTTTAACACCGAGTAATGGAGGATCATGGAGAGTTAATGAGCGTGATTTCTTGTCATTGTTGGGTATAAATAGGTTCCCTGGGTGTCCTAGAAGGGGTGTCGAGAGTTTGGGGTCGATAGGAGAACTCAGGAGCGAGAAATCAAGAGTTGATGAAACTCTGTTTCTGCTGCTGATGATGATGAAGAACACCAAGAACACGAAGAACAGACTCGCAGGGACAGTCGTTTATCAACAGTGAAACAGACTCACAGGCGTGGGTCGTAGGTGTGGGTCTTAGAACCACAGCGACAATAGCACTTCTCTTTTATCGTTCTTTTGTGACGCTTCATGTGTGTCGCACATTAGCTGTTTACACCATTTTCTCTTCTTCTCTTCATTGTAAACACCATTTGAGCAATAAAAAAATGATTTTTGAGCGTGTTTTTATCATGATGAGCTAAACCCAACACTGGGACGACGGAGGAGGGTGAATTTCATACACGAGTAAATTTATTTTATTCTTTTTTATGACTTTTGCATTAATTTAAAATTGAAATATGATTTGAATTAATTGGTTGTTATTTAATTTGATGATGTATGCTTAGCTTAGGTGTTTTGATACATCATGCTTAGGACTTACAATCGATGTTTTGAGAATCTATCTTGGCAAAATCAGAGTCCATGTTAATTTTATTGAGTTTTAAATTGTCAAAGAATATATGAATGAACCATTGTAGTGAATTCGGCCAAATCCTTAGTCCCAGTACTCTTGCCCATATTGTTAATATTTTTTGTATATATTTATTTTCTATTAAGTTTAAAAAATTATCCTTCACAAGTCCGAGAGTTTGAACCTCATTACTACAACCCACGAAAAATCATTAATCAATATGATAAAACACATCCTCAAAATAGTCTGGAAAACCTTATACTTAACTCCCATTAAAATTTTGTTGCTTAAAATGCATCAAAAATCTGTTTTTTTTTTTACAATGACGGGTGGAAAAACATCATATCCCAGCCGTAACCGACAATTTTTGGCTGGGAAATGAAGAACTCCCAACCGAAAGTATTATAAACGGCTGGGAAAAATGACATCCCAGCCATAACCAACACTTTACGGCT
This sequence comes from Papaver somniferum, assembly GCF_003573695.1. NCBI lineage: Eukaryota > Viridiplantae > Streptophyta > Magnoliopsida > Ranunculales > Papaveraceae > Papaver > Papaver somniferum. Next base: position 227,997,184 of record NC_039358.1, read on the forward strand.
GGAAAGTAAATGAGTCCCACCTGAAAATACTAGTTACAGCCGGGAAAACTTAACTGTAAAACAACCTCTGTTTTTTTTTATTATTATCAAAACCACTTACGACTAGGAAATTTTAATTATAAATACATTCTTACGGTTGGGAATTCTAATTTTAAGACTTGGATGACTGCTTTACGACTTGGAATTCCTAGGTGATACGTTATTAGAGATTGCACTCATGTCCATATAGTCAGACTGGTTCAAACACATACTTATTAGGTTTTAAACGTGTTTGTCTGCTCCGATACCAATTGAAACGCGTAGGTACCAAAATACGCCACCAACTTTTTCTTAGGCAATCCGTATGGAAAACACCCAATACAATTTTGAAAGTTCAACTTAATGAATCTCAATCAAGAAATTATATGGAGAATTTATATCTCCTAACTCACACAATTAAAACGTTTACAGAACCAAGTCTGTGAACCTAATTATAGTGAGAATACTTGGATTAATTTTTGGCTATCTAAATGGTTCTCTTCCTGCACTACCACAAACCATTAAAGTTGGAGATCAAGATGAACCAAATGCTTCTTATCCAAAGTGGCTCAAATGGGACAGATTTGTCAACAACTGTCCCAATGCATCTTTCTCTCCTTCTATCTCAACTGATGTTTATGGATGTCTTATAGTTGTAGAGGTATGAAAATATCTTGCAACCACTTTTACAAATCAGTTTTCTGCAAGTAAATCTATGCTCAGGAATCAGCTTCATAATATTCGGCGTGGTAGTCTATTTATTTATGTGTATCTTCATGAAGTTAAGATTATCACTGACTCATTAGCTATTATAAATGAGTCTGTTTGATATGTTGATCTTGTTATGTATGTTTTTAATGGTTTGGGATGAGAATATAATGATTTTATTGTACTAGTTCAAAATCAAGATACATATATATCATTTGTTGCTTTGAAGTCTCACCTCATTAACCATGAACAATGGCTAAAGAGTCAATCTCTTAAAACAACTACTGCGTTAGATCAAGTTACTTCTTCTACTTTCTTCACTAAACGAACTTTTGGATCCCGTAGTTCTAATGTTGGATCTAGTAATTCTGGTACTCAATCTGGTGGTCCTAATACTGGATCTCAAAATTCTAATTCACTATCAATCATACAGATTCTCAAACATTATTTGTAAACATTAAACATAGATTATCAAGAGATTAAACCAAGCATAACCTATCAAACTGAATAACAAATAATTAAGACAATCATTCAAATAATTTAAAACTCTGCAAAAGCAGCGATTAGGTGAATTATATAATTAAACGAAATAGTTACCCATTTATGTTGCGTGAATAGCTTCCTCCATTGCCTTGGTTACGAGGGAATTAGCCGCTCATCATGTTGGAAAACCTCTCAAAATATTTCATTGATGCTCAAAAATGGTTTACAAACGATGAGAATATGAGAAATACAATAAAACCGGGTTTTTAACAATTATATTTGTTACAAACCAGAGAACTACGACCCTCAGTGACAAAATAAGACTGCTGCAGCTGTGTCGCAAACGCTGTAAGCAAATAAGTCTGCCTGATGTACGACCCACATATGTGAGTCGTTATTACTGTAGAAAAACGACTGCTGGTGCAGGTCCGTTATTCGTGTTTTTCATGTTCATCATCAGCAGCAGAATTCTAAATAAGTACATGATAGGACATACTTTTAGAGGAGAAAATCACAGATGTGATTTACAGCTTCTGATACCCCCTTATTTAGCTTCTACACGCATCTTCAATGACTAAGTGTCATCCAAACACGAGCAGCACACATCAAACTTGCTGAAAATCCGTGAATATCATTTTCAAACCTGTGTTGCCCTGATTTCTTCCACGTGATTATCCAGCCAAATTCAGTCGAAACAATCACCCATACCAGCTTTGTTATGATATATTACATCTTTCCACAAAGTTTCAGCGATTGAATCGCACAAAATCACGTCTAAATGCAATCGAGAAAATCTGCCAGTGAAGAGCAAATATTTTCCCGCCAAAATATTTTTTTGAATTTGTGAAGAAGGTCACCCCTTATCCAGTGGTCGCCCCTTATCCGTTGCTGGAGTCTGAATAGCACATTCCCTTGGGGTGCCTTTAGTAATTTTTCTGGGGTGTTTCCAACACTTTTTCTGGGTTCCTCCGGCGCATTTCTGGGATGTTTTTAGTCTCTATCCTGGGGTGTAAAACACCACTTTTCGAGCCAATTTCGCCGTAAGAGCTTATTTTTCCAAAAACATCTACAAAAACATAAAATAACACAATAAGTATTTAATCGAGTCTAACAATACAAAACATTGAGAACAAAATAGACACATAAATGCGTCTATCAAATACCCCCAAACTTATTATTTGCTAGTCCTCGAGCAAAAATAAAAAATAAAACCGAGTTAATCTCGGGAGGGTTTACCAGAGGTGTACCCACAAAACCATTACTCCAGACCCTAGCTATCTATGTCGAACCTTGGAAGGCACCAAATAATCTCCTTGGTTGGCTTACAATCACTGACTACAGGAGGAAGTACCCTGATGCGAAATTCCAATTGTTGTACACGAGTTTACACTCAAGCATACTAAAATTCATATAAAGTGACAGAGCTCTACTCAGATAGTTGCACTATGGACATCATATTCGGAGTCAAACTAATCATATGGATAGAAAAAGGAGATGGAAATAGAAAAATGTAGATGGTTTTGATGTTAACCAAATGATCGATGTTTCACATATCTGTCTGAAGGCCACTGCCAGAATGAACCTATCCTAATGGACTGAGATATCGGTCTGACTAATATCAACACAACTGGCATATACAAGGGAACCAGTGGTCAATAACTTAAATCTAGATCAACAAACTGGCAAATACAAGGGAACCAGCAGTTGACTACACAGAACAATAACCATTTTTTTTAACTTAACGGCATGAATAGATCTTTTTGATCCAAGCGCATGCTTCTTGTCAGCAGATTACACGATAGTTCCCACGGGTCCTGCATTCCACGCTTGCTTAGGCGACGGAAACAAGGAGAACACACGCATATTGCTATCCAAGTGTTAATACTTATTCCGATTGGTCTAACTGGTCCAGTCTTTTTTTTTTTAGTAACTCAGTCACTCTAATTCACCCTAGCAGTGGTAACAACTTGAATCGTGTGCCCCACCTAATCACTTAGAGAAACATAGTTTAAAATGAAAAAAATAAAATGAAAATAAATAAATGAAAAGGACTCAACGAGATATGGTGCAACTATCATGTTATTTCTAACACCTGAGCTCTGTGCTTTTATGAATAGACTCTATAGATGTTTCCATCTAATCAGATTGGTTCCTCAACTCCTACAACCAAGATGCTTCCATCCACTTAGATTAGTTAGTGCCATCCTGAATACGCATAAATTTCTAGGCTCTGGAGTTTATTTATTGCAACAAAAAGCTAACAAAAAGTTTCTTCCCCACCCCCAAACTTAAATCTAACATTTTCCTCAATGTTTTAAAGATAAAATTAAAAGCATATGAACAAGGAGAAACTGTTACCATTTGAAGCAAAAGAGTTAAGGAAAGATATTACCGTGTTGCATGAGATTGGGTTACCTCCCAAGAAGTGCTAAGTTTAAAGTCTTCAGCCATACATCGGAAGGAATTAGTCACCTCATAGTATCATACAAAAGTAGCCGGAATAACTGTGAGTCATCTAGATCAAAAAGTGTTAACCACAAGAAGAGGAAACTGCAACAGACCAAGAAGATACCGTACATACCCTTGTTTAAGACAACTACAACTAGTTGTGGTTCAGGTTCAGGCTCTATGAAAGGGTCTAGATAAAATATTTTCATGGACTGCATTTCCTCATAGCTAAGATCCGATTCAGGTATTAGAGTCTGAAAAAACTCAAGTAAAAAATTAGAAGCACATAATAATAACCTAAATAACTGCGGATCCTTAAATTCAATTAGGTTTGACTCACACAGCTGACCACAAAGAAAGAGGCGGTCTTCCTTAAGCAAATGTGTCGACCCTACTCTCCTAAAGTAATTAGGTTTAGTCTCAAAACTTAATAACCGACACATCTGAAAATCATATGTTCCCACAATTGGAAGAAAAGTTTTTGGTGGGAAAACAAAGTCAATCTGGGTAACATAGCCTGGGAAAACCACATCAACCAAAGGATGGGTTTCTAATAACTGAACTCCTTCATGGACATCATTAGGCTCGGGAAAACGAGTATGAAGGTAATCTTGTAAAATGGTAGAGGCACATATATCAAGTCCTAAGTGTGGGGACTTTATGAGAGTTAAAGGTAAGGCACTAGAGAAGTGATAAACACCCCCAAACTTAAAGTTTTCAGTGTCTCTAGATAGACCTCTAATTATTTCTTGAATTTCCGTATCTTCAGAGTCCTTAAAATATTCAAGAGATTCTTCTAAGTTATTATAAGGTAGTGCATCTTTACTCATCTCTACGGGTCTATCTTCTTCTTCCAAGACTATTGTTTCTAAGTCGCTAGACTCTAAAACAGTATTTTCGAAATGAACCTGTTTCTCTAAACCACTATCGGCTTCGTAATCAAAAGGAAAAACTACATCGTCTAAAACGGTGGTATCCCTAATCAAATCCTCGTCCTTTTGAATAGGTGAATAATCATAAAAAATATTTGGATTTGAACTAGAAATAATATAATCACTATACAACTCAATTGGATTACTAGACTCATGATCACTATGCCTACATATTTCAGATTCTTCATTACTGCTATCCTCATCATCATAGTACGAAGATGATTGAACCTTATCTAAATAAGTAGTGTCTTTTATTCTAACCTCGTCCTCTAAATTAGGCAAATATTCACTATTTACATCAAGGGTAAAATTGGAAACACTATTTTGGAAATTTAGATCTTTTAGAGAAGTTCTATTCTGGGTCTCTAACAAAAGCTTTTGGGCCGACTCACATGAATTCCTGACGTAATCTAGGAAATAAGGTAAAGAAAGTTCACTCATTTCATTATTTTCATCCATAACTAAGTTATTCATTTCAGCGAACTTACGTGTTGTCTCAGCTAACTTACGTGTCGACTCAAGTAAAGAGGAATTAGCAGAATTTTTCTCCTATGACTGATGGTTGTGAGGATAGTGATTGGGCTCACCATGGTATGAACCATAACCTTGAAAAGTTTGGCGTTACCAACCACTATTCCCACCATGGTAATAAAACTGATGATGTCCATATTCAAATTCAGGTCGATATTCATTGTATTGGCTTCTATCATACCAGCTCGACATTCTTAATTGCAAGGGAATTCTACACAATCACAAACAAGGCTGACTCGACCAAATCAAACCTATAAAATCTAGCAAACAAAAAGCATGATGGATCCACTTAGATTGTTTCTAGACCAGCTTCTATCTAGATTGTTTCTAGAAGCTAAATAAGTACCTTTTATGGGATTTGTCTGTTTACGTCTGTGCACTTGGCTATCCCATATCTTGTCAAAAGTAAAGTCTTTCGTATGTCGATATGCATGTATTGATAAAAGAATGAATAGACTTTTGACAAATACAAAAGTTAAGCCTATTATGTCAATTATTGATGGAAGATAGGTTAAAATCTTTTGTTTTCAAGGATTATATATATTGAATATCGTTATGCGAATAGTGATGAAAAATAGAATGAATCCTTGTATATTCGCAGTAATTGATCTTCCCTGATCCATATTTTATGTATTACTGTGAGGCTCCGTAAAGTGTCTTATGTTGAGCATTATACAACAAGTTGATTATTGTTGATTAGCTATGTTGTTGTTCCGTGAGGTACTTTATGTCGAGCATATTCAACTAAATTAATCATCTTGTTTGGTTATTTAGTTGTTGCTCTGTAAGTTTTCTTATGTCGAGCACGACCAATTAAATTGATTACTTTTGTGGTTAGTTTGATTGTGTATTTCAATTAGATTAATTATGGGTTCTCTTGTGATTAATCTAATTGTATATTTTGAGTCTCCATAAGTTCACTTATGTTGAGCATTTGTCGATTAAATTAATCATGGGTCCCCTTGTGGTTAGTTTAATTGAGTATTTTGGATTCAAATTCATACTTGTATGTGATTTGTTATGTCCAAAGAAATCCTTCTTTTCTTTCGAAATTAAGGTCGCTCTTGTTGTTCTTTCCGGAATGACATTCAATGGGGGAGAGTTCTTTTGAACTTGTGCTTAATTGCCAAATCTTTGTGGGGAGTGTGGTTATGGAATATTTAAGGGATTATCTTGTATCTTTACAAACTCCTTGATGAATGCATTTAGCTTCGACTTTATGATTGCATCTAAATAAGATGATATACCTTTTCTTTCTCTTGGTTAAGAAATGTCTCTTTCGGAAATTTTATTAGGATCCCGTTCTTGTACCTTTTCCAATTTTATTGACAAAAAGGGGGGAGAATTAATATGTAGTTCACACTACAAATACATATGGTTTTCGGATCATTATGTAAAGGGGAGTGGTTTCCATGTGAGATGGAGTATTGACTAAGGGGGAGTGATACGTATCACCATAGTATTGTTGTTGAAGTTGTGATACAATTGGACGTTGACGCTGTGTAATGATACTATGGCACTGTATAACAATGATGGAGAACTATTGTTTTCTCGTAGTTATAGCTACGGATTTTCAACAACGATGATGCTAAAGTTACAACCTTTGGGATCATTGGAGTACTTGGAAGTGACGAAGATTTCGAGTAATGTTGAAGATTAGGCATGTGGAATAGGAGCAACAAAAGTTAATTTATTTATTTTTTGTATTCCATATGTATTAATAGTTTTGTCACTAAAATTGACAAAGGGGGAGATTGTTGGAGCATTGCTCGGTCGAACTCGCATGCGTTGCTATCTCAAGCATGTTTGTCAATGTTAGTGATCAAAACTATAAGTCTTGATTTCTAGTCTACATAGATAAAGGCCCCGGACTAGGATAGAAAGTGTAGTTGAGCTCAACACTCCATGGAAATCATCATACAAGACGAAGGACTACTCAAGGAACTGGTGGATCTTCATCTTCTAAAAGGTATGTGGAGACTTGAACTTATCTGTCACTCAAAAGTCTATCTACTTTATCTCCTACTCTTTAGACAAAAGTCGTGCTGATGTATAGACTTTCATTATACACATTTGCTATTTCGAGCCGAGTTGAACTTCTTCCGTGAGCTTAAGTCCGCGAACCCAGTCCGCGAACTTGAGCAGGTTATATCTAAAACCGGTTGTTCTTGAACTCATGTTTATATAAACTAAGGAATGCTTTTGCAAACCGTGGCTATAAAGTTCATGAACCGATTCGAGTGAATCAAACTGTTTTTCCTTCGATTGTGTCTTGTGTAGTTACATAAGATCTAAGCAATTGAACAACTCTCTAACTAGTTCATTTGAGTCATTTGGACTAGTTATGGTGAAGAAGAATATGGTGGATATGAAAGTAATCATATGGCTAACCATTTGTTTAACTATTGTTGAACCAACAAATGTTAATGTTTGGGAATGGTTCGTAAACCTAGAATTGGACATTTCATTTTTGTGTAACAAGCTAAGTTTTCGATCTAACGGTTGAGAAATATTAGCTTGAATCTAATCAGGTTTTCATCTAACGGTGAATATTGAATGCTTTGTTTCCAAGCTAACATTGATTGTAAACCCTGATTTGAAATACTATATAAGGGAGAACTATAACAACTGGGAAACCTAATCCCCACACCTTATGTGTGATACTAGTTTCATAGCTAGAGTCGATTCTCCTTTAACCTTTGGTTTCTTCTTCTAAACCATGTTAACGACTTAAAGACTTCATTCGGATTGTGAAGCCATACTGATACTACTTTTCTTGTAGTTGTGTGATCTGATCTTGCATCTTCTATCGTTACGAGTACGATTGTAATAATTGGCTCGAGATTTATATCTCTGATAGGCAAGATAGAAAAGTAATCACAAACACTTTGTCTCATCGTTTGTGATTCCACAATATCTCTTTTCGCTGCGTCGATTAGGATTATTGTGAGGTGATTGATAATACTAGGTTGTTCTTCGGGAATATAAGTCCGGTTTATCAATTGGTTCATGTTCTCCTTGATTTATCAAAAGACGGAACAAAACTCATAGGTATACTCGTGGGAGACGGATTTATCTATTATCATAGACTTTTCTATGTGATACAGACTTGTTTATTAAAGTCTTCGACTTTGGGTCGTAGCAACTCTTACTTGTGGGTGAAATCAGCTAAGGGAATCAAGTACGTAGCATCCTCCTGGGATCAGAGGCGTAAGAGCATAACTATACCTTGGATCAGTGTGAGATTGATTGGGGTTCAACTACAGTCAAGACCGAAGTTAGTTTGGAGTAGGCTAGTGTCTGCAGCGGCTTAATACAGTGTATGTTCAATCTGGACCAGGTCCCGGGGTTTTTCTGCATTTGCGGTTTCCTCGTTAACAAAATTATGGTGTCTGTGTTATTTCTTTTCCGCATTATATTTTGTTATATAATTGAAATATCACAGGAATATCCGACCTTTTGGTTGTTGATTTAAATTGATTGACACTTGGATATTGGCCTTTGGTACCATACAAGTTATCTCTCTTTGATAAAGACTCGAAGATTTCTATTTGCTTGAGTAAAGATCAAACTGAAAGATTGAGATATAAACTCGTTGATATACTTTTTATCTGGATTGAGTATGACTGTCTAGTTGATTCTCTAGAAAGTATATTGGAGTTTGTCCATACAGATTGCTAAGAGAAATATTGGGTGTGGTTGTTGTACCCATACTTTTTCAGCTACCAACATGTATTTCGAGAAATAGATAAGTGAGTTAAACTCGGATCGAAATATCAAATGTGCATCATACGAAAGACTATATCGTATACGACTTTTGACTCAATAGGAGATAAGAAATAATAGAATAGACTTCTGAGTGATAGATAAGTTTTAGTCTCCACATACCTTTTGTTGATGAAGTTCCTCCGAGTTTTTCAATAGATCTTCTTCAGATGTAAGCGTCATGAAGTTTAAAGCTCAACTATACAATCTATCCTAGTCCGAAACTCCTATAGGTAGACCAGAAATGAATACTATAATATTGATCAACTAAACTTGACAAACAAGCTTGAGATAACAATGCTTGCTAGTTCGATCGAGCAATGCTCTAACAAGAAATACTTGTGAGTTCGACGGAGCAATGCTCTTACAAACTCCAAAATAATCATTACGTTACAATGTCTCCTACTACACTTGAGCCTATTTGTTATTCATGTCAACTTTGGAAAAGCAAGAAACTTCCTTTTCAAAACTCTACAAGCAAGTTACCATTGTCCTTAATCCATTGTGATTTATAGGGTCCTTCACCTCACCTTTCTACACTTGGTTACAAATATTTTATTATATTTTTTGATGACTATAGTTGTTTTCATTGGATTTATCCAATGAAAGAAAGGTATGAGAATATCACTTACTTTAAGCATTTCAAGACTTTAAATTAAAATCCATTATCATCAAAAATTCAAACTTTTCAGTGTGATGGGGCTTTTGAACTGGTCATGGTCAATTTAAGTTTTATGTAAATAAAGTTGGTATTACAATAACTTCTTCTTTTCCTCATACACCAACAAAATGGTATGGCAGAGAGGAAAATTAGACACATTATAGAAGTTGGTAATACAATTGCTTTGCAAGCTTGCTTACCTAAGTAGTTTTGGTTTGACTTATTTCTTACAACAACATATCTGATTAATAGAACTCTTTCCAAGCTGCTTCAGTTTGTAACTCCATTTGAGGTACTATTCAAACACCCACCTGATTACTCTTTAATCCTTAAGTGTTTGGATGTACATGTTACCCTTATCTTGTAGCTTACAATCAAGACAAACTAAGTGCAAAATCCTCTAAATGCACCTTTATTAGTTATAGTACTTATCACAAAGGATATGGATGTTATGAAAACAACTCTAAGAAAGTATATATCTCAAGGAATGTAGTTTTTGATCAAACATCTTTTCCATTCTGCACTTGTATCACTACCTCTTGATCCATCTTCTTTTGTTCTCACAAACTATTATCTGCGCCACACTTTAATGATTTGAGGTTCAAACTGATGCAGTACACTGCTAGTATCTTAGATAAGTCTTATAAGTTGTGTTACTCAAACTAATTGGATAACCCAACTTCTAATTTACATTTTGCATCTCCAACTATGAGTCTACGACTGACCTTGTGAACTTTCTAGGTTTTCAGGAAAAAATATCAAATTGGAAAATGTGAAGTCCACTGAGGAAATGAGAAGTACACAATATCATTTTATGTTGTTAATAACATGAAAAACAGCAGAAAATTCTGATTTTAATAATGTTCAACCGCCACAGTAGAATAACTGTTTCATTTTTTATTGATGAAAGAAAAACAGTTGATACTAGTACCAAAGGAAACCCAAGAATATTATATTCTCAAAGAATGATAAAAGTTGCTTAGCTTTTCGGTTTTAAATGTAATTTTTCTTATTTTATCGATCGAAGGCCACATTTACACTCGTGCAATAAATTTTGCTCAGTTAATATTTGTGGTAGACTTAATTTTATAAGAAGAATATTTTAAAGTTTGAATTCCACCATTGACCCAATTATTGGCCAACTCCACCCAACCAGTTAAAATCGTTCACCGAATCTTTATTAACTGGGAGCAAAGAACAACACACCTAGATTAAGAAAATCGCCAATAGTCATCTAATACTCGACTAGGTTATTTGAGATCTGAAGCTTTAATAAGATATATTGTTATTAACGCAAGTTATACGTAATTAAAATTAAAATTTAGAAACTACCAATGTTATTTAAGTAAAACGATGTTATTAAAACTAGATATATAAATTCAACTTAATGGCTAAAAATCTGTAACTCGTTCCGGTGAAAAATTGTTGAAAATCGGCCTCCTCGAGCCATTTAATCACCAATACTCAGATTCGGAAAATAATTGAAATTCTCCCCAACTCCATTACACCCTCAAATAAAATTTGGGTACCATACGATAATTTTGGTCCAAATATTCGTTGAGTAAGATTTACACGAAAAATGGATACTATAATAATTTTCGTCGGAATATTCATTGAGAAAGATTCAAAGGTTAAATGAAAATATGAAGCCTTGGAACAAGTCTTAAACACTGATCACATGTGTAAGACAATACTTCAATTGAACAAAATAAAGCTTTATGAATATTACTAAACACCAAAGTCTCTAAAAGCCAAACAACTATTATTGTTTGTCCAATAATCAAATAAAGTTCATCCACCTTCTTTTCTCTTCCTCCAAACACTCTCGAGTTTTTCTCCTTCCACAGATGCCATAACATTACATAAATCACCTTCCACCAAATATCTTTGCACCTGCCATTAAGATTATTCAGCTTCAATGCTTCAAATAAACTCATCACTATCATTGGGGCAACCCATGACACCTTAAAACCTTCCATAAATCTTGACCAAACCTTGAATGCATAACCACATTCTAAGAGCATATGATCTGCAGTCTCCTCCTCACAACCACAAAACAAAGGATTCTCACTTTGCACAGTGATTCCTCTTTATTTCAACATATTACGAGAAGGTAAAGAATTATGAAAATAAGTCCATAACATGAAGCTCACCAAAGGTGGGACATTCTTCTTCCAAAGATATTTTTCAAAATCACAATCTCCAGCTTCTTGAAGTTTCACCTCATAACTCTCCTTTACATAAAAACAACAAAACAATCAACAAAATATTCCTCTTCATTTAATTGGTGCATTGGACCCAACTCATTACACAACAAATCCCACTCTAACTGCTCAATCACAAACAAATTTCTTCTTATACTGCAATACAAACTACCATTCTGAATCATATGATCTACTGAAGCCAATTTAGTAGTACAAGCCTTGTCTATTGCTGGGAATCTTTAAAATACCACCTGAATTCCAGCTGTCCTACCAGAATCTTATAATTTCTTTTTTGTTAGCAATGAAATTTATAGTAACTTTTTACCTTTTTTTCTTTCTTCAAATCTCTAGCATGAAACCAATCACTAAATGAAGCCCACTAAACATCACAGAGTAGGCTGTCCGGTCTTTGTGGACCTTTTTAGGCCCAAGCTCACATTGGTCGACCCTAACAAAGAAAACCCTAATAATCTACTAAATCTCGGCCGTTCACTAACACCTAGGGTTTATATTTAAGCCCTTTCCATCTTTTGTAGTCGTCTCTCTTTTATCACTGAACAAAGCAGCGGGGAGTAGTCTAGGAGGAGGAGAAACAATCTACAGCAATGGTACGAACCCTAAATCTTTCATTTTCAACAGTTTATTCATCTTCTATATGTAAATCAATGTCTAAGTTCGTTCTCGAAGTTTGATTTGATCTTCTATATGTATTTGCTTTCACATGAAATTGTTTTTTTTGTTAGTTTTGAGCTCCTTTAGGTATAGATTTGTACATATTGTGATTTACTGGTTGTATCGTTTTGATATCCTCAGTAGTTATCATGTTAGGGTTTGTCTTTCTGTTTGTGTCTGGAGTATGAGATGTGATTTGATATATATTGACTAAAATATGTCTGGATAAATATGTCTAGATCTGGAACTGTTCATTTTTCAATTACTAAAATTCTTTTTCTGATTGTGAATAGAGTGATATATATATTAGGTTTTGTATATATTGACTTGATAGATTTTCATATTTCTATTTTGATTGCTGAAAATGCTTTGATTGAAGTTTTTTATCTATTTATGATGAGATTCTAAGATTATATAGGTTTTGTTTTGGATTTTGAAGTGTTATATAAGTTTCAGCTCTTCTATTTAACTTCTATTTGAACTTGTAATTGAAATTGTATTAGGGTGTTTAGACATTGTTTTTTGTGTTTGATGAAAAATTTTAGACTAAATTTGGATCGGTTCTGTGCAGGTTTTCATCAAAGCACAGAAACCCAGGGCTTACTTCAAGAGGTTTCAAGTCAAATTCAAGCGAAGGAGAGGTATATCCTCGTTTGATTTTTGATGTAATTTCTTACATCTTTCGCTGGATTTAATTCGATTGTATTGTTTCATTGTAATGAATGCAGAGGGAAAGACTGATTACAGAGCCAGAATCCGTCTTATTAACCAGGACAAGAACAAGTACAACACCCCTAAGTACCGTTTTGTTGTTCGTTTCACCAACAAAGACATTATTGCTCAGATCATATCTGCTACCATCACTGGAGATTTGGTAATGTGTGCAGCTTATGCACATGAGTTGCCCCGATATGGTCTTGAAGTTGGTCTCACCAACTATGCTGCAGGTAAATATTATGACCTTATTCATATCCTGTTCTATTTTTAGTTATTAGAATGATTCTAATGCCTGTTTTCTTAAACAACAGCTTACTGTACTGGCCTTCTATTGGCTCGTCGTGTGTTGAAGAAACTGGAGATGGATGCAGAGTATGAAGGCAATGTTGAGGTATCTGTTATGTTTATAGTTTTTGGTTGTTTTGTTATGTAGGTAATTTTTTTTGTTGTTCATTTAAACCAGCCATTATTTGGAGAGGGCGAGAGCAGTACTAAGATGGGTGACCGCTTGGGAAGTCCTCTGTTTCCTTTCTAGACGGCTTTGAAGAAGAAGAAGATGAAGAAACTGTTCACTAACAGTTATCACTTGTAGGCAACCGGTGAAGACTACTCTGTTGAGCCCGGTGAAAGCCGAAGGCCTTTCCGTGCTCTTCTTGATGTTGGTCTTCTTCGAACAACTACTGGAAACCGTATCTTTGGTGCACTCAAGGTAACCTTAGCTTCTGCAGTTGTCATGCAATAGTGTTTTCTTGGGTTTTCTTCATATTTTTCATACTCATCATTCCCTTTTCCTAGAATGTCTGGGACCTCTGGGTACCTAATTCTTTGGTATATTTTGGTTTATACATGTTTTTTTCCCGGCTGATGCTTACCTTCTCTTAATTACTGTGGTTGAAATCTAATCATTACTCTACACAATTTTAGGGAGCTTTGGATGGTGGTCTTGACATTCCTCACAGTGACAAAAGGTTTGCTGGTTTCCAGAAGGGTGAAGGAAAGAAAGATGCTGCATTGGACCCTGAGATCCACAGAAAGTACATCTTTGGTGGGCATGTTGGTACATACATGAGGGTGTGTCTCGGGCACTTGCATATTTTTATTTTCGTCGATGAATACTCGTAGTATTGATTGAAATGCTCTTTGGTATTGTTTTCTGAATTCGTGTTGATGACAATGTCCAGACCCTAATGGAGGATGAGCCTGAAAAGTTCCAAACTCATTTCTCTGAGTATGCCAAGAGAAACATTGACGCTGATGGTCTTGAAGCTCTTTACAAGAAGGTGCATGCAGCTATCAGAGCTGATCCTACTGCAAAGAAAACTGAGAAGGCACCTCCCAAGGCCCACAAGAGGTATAGAAACTACTACAATATTTTGTGTTTTGTTTCCCTTGCTTTGCTTGGCTTCATCAATATAGTTACAGATAAAACTTGGTTTTGAGTTGAAATGTTCATGGTTTTTTGTTTTCCATCAACTGCAGGTACAACTTGAAGAAATTGACATACGATGAGAGGAAGAACAAGTTGATTGAGAGATTGAATGCCCTCAACTCAGCAGCAGGAGCAGATGATGATGATGACGAGGATGAGGATGACGAGTGAACTGTCTCTCACCACCCCAAGTAGAATTAAAGCAAAGAAATTTTGGGTGTTCAGCTTTGTGTCTTTTTCATTATATACTTGTTATCAGTGGACAAAATATTTTATATTTTTAGTTTTGTCTGTCTTAATTGCTATGGACCTTGTTAGGCTTTTTGGATGGTTACAAGCTGAGAATCAAATGCAACTCGTTTTTGTTAAGTAGTAAATGATTCTTATGTTGTTGAGTTTTGTGATTTCTTATCTGTTCAGCTGCCTTGTCCTTTTTCTTTAGATGGGGTTCGACAGTCCTTGAGGCGATTCTAGTTTGACAAAGGACTTACAGGCCTTGGCCTTTTATGATGAGATTTCTTATCATAAAAATGAAAGAGTTTTTTTTTGGGAACCATGGTTTTTTTGCAAGGCTAAATTGGGGGCCCTGAAAAATAATTAGGGGCCTCACGCTAGAGGACCAAAAAGGTCATTAAAACCTATTTTGAGTCACCCCTTATCCAAAAAAAAAAGTATAAATGGCTAATTTGCCCTTAATTGGTTAGTGTTAATAGGTAATTTAAGTTAATAGTATGGTTAGATTAAAACCATGACTTTAGAATTAAATAATTGTGTTTTTTTGACTAGAGAAGAAGAAGAGGAAGTTTTAGAGGAATTGTAGACACTATGTCAAAATTCAGAGAAAGAGTCGTCAATGTCGGGTCAAAATTCAGAGAAAGAGTCGTTAACGTCGGGATCTATTCTCCGCTGACTCCGAAATGTCGTCACTACATTATCACAAAAGTTGACTATTTCCCGCCGATTCTGAAACTACATTATCACAAAAAGTTGACGACTAAAACCTGCAATTTTTGCACGTTATGAAAAATCGTCAAGATATTATTTTATTCCATAACGATTCTAATCATCATTTTATCTTTTTGACAAAAATATCGGTATCATTTTATCAAATAAGGAAGAGTCGTTATATAACAAACTTGAAATGGAGTACAAAGATCAAAGGATCGTTGCAGAACGCTTTGTGCGTTAACATTTTTGTCATTAGTGGATAACTAATGTACAAGAGTCGTCAATTTTCTCGCTACATAAACGACTCACATTTTTGTCGTTTAGTGGATAAGTAATGTATAAGAGTCGCTAACGACTCAGCCAATAGCCGTTATCATTTTTCGTTATAGTATAACGACCCTACCATTTTAAGATGACGGCCCTTCCATTTTTTCAGTCGGTGTGGTGATTTTTGGTCATATACAGTTGTTAGTGTATAAAAAGGGATCGTCATATTAGGGTCGTTAATTGGTTCTATTATATATTGACGATTCTATTCTGGGAAAAAATTTTAAACCCAGAAAAAGGATCGTTATCTCCTACACCTTAGATATTAACGATTTTTCATACAAATTACATGAAGATGAAAAATCGTTAGGGAATATAACAATCGAGGTTGACGACCCTTATTCTGTAATTGCTATTTTCCAGTTAAAAACCGTTTTTTTTTTTGGAGGAGAGGACTGATTATTTTTTTGGGTTTAAAATGAAAATGAGTTTAAAGTTAAGGGTTAGTAAAATTTTAAGTTTTAGGTTTAGTGAAGGGTAAAATAGTATTTTCGCTATATTTTGGGGTGGAATAAATTATTTGGGGTGGGAATAAAATGGCCGAGGCCCCTAATTATTTTTTGGGGCCCCCAATTAAGCCTTGTTTTTTTGGGGACCATGGTTCTATTTTTAGTAAGACATTTAGAAGTAAATCTAGGTCACCCCTTATCTAGATATTTATATTAATACCTAAACTACCCTCCTGATTAATTTTGGGTAATGATTAGTGAAATCATTAATGAAACGATTAAGCTAAAGAAGTAGAATTATTGAGAGAGTAAAGTTAGAGAAGATGAAGAAGAAAAACATGGAGAATAAAAAAAAAAATTGAGTTCACTAGTCTTGAGTATTCAAGTGATGATTCAATTGATGATAACACATCTGAATCTTCATCTCCTTCCTCTCCTAGAATATTTGTTAATCTTCACAATGATCCGGATATGAGTTATTTCTTAGAAGGTGATTATATTCTTCCCCAAACTCAATCTCAAGATGAAAACGATGGATTTTACCAACCACAACCGGAGGAAGAGCATTTGGGTTATCAGGTATGCTTCAAACTTAGATAATGTTGGTTTAATTGCTCCAAACTTTCAAAAAAATGAAATTTTTTAAGTAGATTTGGGACAGTTTGGTTACCATGTGTCAAGAACATGTAACCAAACACACCTGAAAGTGTAGTTCGGTTACGTTTTCCAAACTCGCTCGTTAATGGAGGTTTTGGTCTACAGTGTAATGTTCGGTTTGCCCGCAATGTAACCGAACTTTAGGGTCTAGAAGTTCGGTTGCTTTGCAAACAATAACTAACCGAACTTTACGTGAAAATAAAATTTTACCAACTTTACATAGTTCGGTTGGTACGCAAAGTTCATACCGACCAACTATCCAACCGAACTTTAAAAAAAATTATTCCAAGTGTAAGAAGTTCGGTTGGTTCGCAAACTTTTATCCAAAAGCGTATCTAACCGAACTCACCGACAAAAAAAAACACCAAAGTTACAGTGCTATATTCGGTTACCTAATATAAAATGGTAGGTAACCGAACTTTGAACTTAACAATTTATTTGGGTACATCTTGTGTGTTCGGGTTACATATCAAATTGCTCTACCAACCGAACTTAAAGTTCGGTGATATCCTTATTTTGCGAAGGAACCGAACTTATGGACTTGTGTTGTTCTAATACAAGGAGTTCGTTAAAAGTGTTTTTTGCGAATCAACCGAACTCTGAGTTCGGTTAAGAAAAAATTAATTCGTGATAACCGAACTTTTTGCGACGAAACCGAACGTTTTGCGACGTAACCGAACTTTTTTCTAGAAAAAAAACCCTCCATTAAACCTCTCTGCAACTTCCATTTTCAACTCATTTTGATGATTACTTCTCATTTATCCAACCAAAAACGAATGACAAGTAATGGATTTGTGCGAATATCTTTGTTAATGTTTTAAATTAAGCTATATATATATAGGTGGTGGTGGTTGGTGGTGGTGGTAATCGGAGGTGGTGGTGGTATCAGTGGTTGGTGGTGGTGATAATCATAGGTGGTGTTGGTGGTAATCGGCGGTGGTGGGTGGTGGTGGTGGGAGGAGGAGGAGGTGGTGGTGGTAATTGGTGGTTGGTGGTGGTGATAATCGAAGGTGGTGGTGGTGGTAATCAACGGTGGTAGGCGGTGGTGGTGGGAGGAGGTGGTGGTTATATATATAGGTGGTTATTAGGTTGGTTTTAAATTAAATTAGGTTAAGAGTAAGTTAGTCATTTCAACACTTTAGGACACCCCATATAACTATAGGGAAGGTGGCCTAATAAAACCATGGTCCCCTCAAAAAAAAAACCATGATCCCTAAAAAAATCATTCATAAAAATCTCCTTCCCATCTATCCTGAGGTTCTTGTCCATAAGGTAGCAATTTTTGCAGTTGAACGAAAACTGCTGACATGCCAATACATCAAAGATTCATCAAAGATTCAAAAGCATGCTTCAAAAAATAAGAATGGATAGACTGAAAAGCATCTTTCTTCTTCTTCATTAACTTTTTTTTTTAAAGAAAACTTAGGCAGAGCCTAAGGATTTGGATTGCTAATAATGTAAGTGTGGTCATTGTTTAGACAAACATTAGACCCACTGCTAAGGTTCTTACAAGTTATAGCCAAATTCAAAGCTTGGAGATTTTGGCTTATATGTAACAATTTAAGACCCAATAAAACAAAAGTTACAGGTTTGATATGTAATAGGGATTCTTCATTCGATGTCTGTTTTTCCTTGCGGTAGTTTCTACTGAATCTTCCTTTGATTGCTTGGATGAAGAGAGTGTTGAAGTGCTCCAGGATTTCACTTGTTTCAGCATGTATTTCTATGTTCATGTGCTGCTTTTCCTCTGCCCATTGAAGGGCTAAGTCTGCTCTTCCTGTGGATCCTTCTGCTCCCCACTGTCCTGTGTGTCCTCTGCTATCAACATAGTTGCCTGCAAAATCAGTAATAGTTAGGGCAGAGAAAAACTGATAATTGTTGGGATCCTGAATAGTACATATTTTGATTAAGAAACCAAAGCTCTGCTTGTGTTGTTGGATCCCAACATGAGTTCCAGGAGTAGCTATATGGGATTCATTCTAATGATATGCCCCTGAGTATTCAAGGCATGGCAATGTAACTTGTGAATTCTGTTATAATCACAGAGATCTTGTTGAATGCTGAGAGTAGTATTCTTAGCATTTGGATAGATGTTTTGGAAAACTAGATCACATCTAGCCTTCCAAATGAACCAACAAGTGGTTGCATAGATGCAGACATTATGACTGATGTTCGCATTGTGAAACCAGTCATTAAACCAGTCCATGAAATTAGTATGGTGATCAAATAAGCCATGATTTCCACCTAACATTTGCTTCCAGACTTCAGTGGCTGCAGGGCAGTTGAGGAACATTTGTGTCATAGTTTCCTCCCCACAGTTGCATAATTTGTATATGGGATCAATATAGTAGAGAATGCTTGCAGTTTTGGCATTAGTTGGCAGAATTTCATGAGCACATTTCCAGAGAAAAATTTTGACAGCTGGTGCCACTTCCAAATTCCATATAGCTCTCCAGTCTCTTGTTGTTTGATCATTTCTATAGAGATTCTCTATTTTGGCTTTGTATAGAGCTTTAACAGAGAATTTTCCAGTGCTGTTGAGATTCCAGTGAATACTGTCTTCTTCTCTGGGGTGAATATCAAGATTAATGATGACTTGAGCAGTGTCAGAGCTAAAGATTTGTTGTATGAGCTGAATATCCCATTCCCTTTGATCTGTCATTAGGTGAGCTAACAGTTGGACATCATTGGGGAAGTTTGCAGGTTTGATGAGTTTGTAAGTTGAAGTAGGTCTCCAGAAGTCCTCCCAAATTTTTATTGTGTTTCCATTTCCTATTCTTCATTCACAGTGTTGCTGAATGTTCTGAATACCTTCTAAAACCCCTTTCCATATCCAGGAGTCTCCATCTTTAGCTTTGGTGTTCATGCTGAGAACATTTCTTCCCAATAAATATTTGGCATCTATCAGTTGGTACCAGAAATAATCCTTGTCCTGCTCCAATCTCCATCCTATTTTTGTTATCATGGCACTGTTGAAAAGCTCCATATTCATAAAACCTAATCCACCAAGCTCCTTAGGTTTGCAAATGGCTGTCCAGGCTTTCGGGTAGTAGCCTTTGGGGTTTTCCAGGTTCTTTCCCCAGAAAAAATCTCTTTGTAGTTTGTTCATATCTTGACAGGTTTGTTTTGGGATTCTGAAACAATTCATTTGATAGATGCTTGCTGTAGAGGTGACATATTTTATTGTAACTTCTCTTCCAGATGGTTTCAGTGGGGAATTCTTCCAGCTAGACAGGTTTCTCTTTATCTTATCCACTCCTGGTTTGAAAGATTGGATCTTGCTTCTATGGGTAAATAAAGGAGAGCCTATATACTTGTCATTTGTAGGTAGAATTTGAACTCCAAGCAGCTTGCAGATAATAGGCATAAGAGTTGGATCAGTGTCCTTGCTGAAGAAGACTCCTGATTTGCTGAAGTTGATGTGTTGGCCAGAAGTATCTCCAAAAATGTTGAGGATATCCTTGAGATTCTGTGCTTCAATAGTGTTTTCCTTACAGAAAACCATACAATCATCAACAAAGAGGAGATGATTTATGGATGGGGCATTTCTACAAATTTTTACTCCAGAGATGAGACCCAACTCTTCAGCATGAGATAAGGTTTTGGATAGAGCATCCATGCAGAAAAGAAACAGGTAAGAAGACAGGGGGTCTCCTTGCCTGAGTCCTCTAGTAGGGTTAAAGAATTTTTCAGGGGAGCCATTTAGAAGGACATCAGTAGAAGTAGTGGATATGCATTGCATAATCTTGTTGCTCCATTCAGAGTTGAAGCCAATTTTGACCATAATTGTATGAAGAAACTTCCAGTCAACTCTGTCAAAGGCTTTAGCCATATCAATCTTGATCCCCATACTTCCTTTGTTGCCTTTAAGACCTCTTCTGGTTCTCATGTGGTGAATAATTTCATGGGCAATGACTATATTATCAACTTCAATGACTATATTATCAGCTATTTGTCTTCCTGATTTTGTTGGGATATGGTTTCATTCTTTGGGCTAGCAGTTTGGATATGATTTTGTAAGTGGTGTTGCAGAGGCTAATGGGTCTGAAATGGCTGGGACTAGTAGGGTTATCAATTTTGGGTATCAAGGATATGAAGGTTGAGTTCATTTCTTTGAGAAGGTATCCCGACTTGAAGAAATGTTGGACCATTTTAACTAGGTCCTCTCCTATAATGTCCCAATTCGCTTGGAAGAAGTTAGGTGGGAAGCCATCTGGTCCTGGAGCTTTATCTTTGGCCATGCTGAAGAGAATAACTTTGACCTCACTATCTTCAGGAATTCTATTGAGATTTTTGTTATCTTCAGTGGTTATGACTGTAGGAATGAGGTTAAGGATTTCAGTATTCATAGAAGGGGATTCTGAAGTAGCCATTTTTGAGAAGTGGTTGGTGAAGCATTGCTTTATGTCTTGGTAGTTTTCAATCCAGTTTCCAGAACTATCTTGTTCCTCCTTAATCTGCTTTTTGTAGTTTTGTGGAAATAACTTGTATTCTTATCTCCAAATTTGATATATTGGTATCTGCTTTTGATTTTCCAAAATTTTTCTTCAATGTCTTGCCATTCTCTGAGAACTTTCATTGCAGTTTGTAAGGCTTTACTTCTGTCCTGATTGAAGTAGTTTTCTTGTAGCCAATGCAGATGTTGCTTACATTCTTCAATATTTGTCTTTATGTTGCCATAAACTTCTTTGTTCCATATTTTGAGTTTCAACTTGACCTCTTTGAGTTTTCTAGCAATTAGAAAAGCGCTAGAACCAGATAAGTTCCTCCGCCAACACTCAAAAATGATATCCTTACAATCCTTATGGTCTAGCCAAGGACCAAATAACTTGAAAGGGATTTTACCAGTACTCCAGTGCGGATTAGTGTTAAGCAAAATGGGATGGTGATCAGAGACAATAGATAAAAGATTAGTGATAGTAGAGTTTGGATATAGGAGGAGCCAGGACTCAGTGGCTAATCCTATATCCAATCTCTGCTCAGTGAGTGCAGGCCCACTTATCTTATTTGTCCAATGTGAAAGGGCAGCCAGTGCTTCCTAAATCATTTAGATCCAGATCAATAATCTTGTTACTAAAAATATTAGCTTCAACATTGTCCAGTGGTTGGGTACTGTATTTTTCAAAATCATGTAAAATAAAGTTGAAATCACCAATAACCAACCAAGGGAGGGAGTTCTTGAAAGCAGTATACTCCAAAACTTTCCAAGAATTTAGTTTACAAAGAGTATTATTAGAATTACCATAGTAACCAGTGAAGAGTCAGGGAGGGCCACTAGTAGGCTGTATTTTAGCATTGATATGGTTAAATGAACAGTCTAGAATCTCAACATCAAGATTGTTTTTCCATAGCATTACTAATCCACCAACTGTACCACTAGCCCCTCCAGGATTAACATGCCAAATTTTTTGGATATTAAGTTGTTTCATAGAATTTAAAAGTTGACCATGTTTCTGTTTGGTTTCAGATATGAAGCAGATATCAGGATTAAATTTGGTCAGCATATCATTAAGATAATTCTTAGTATATTTTTCCCCTAGACCTTGGCAGTTCTAGGTTATAGAAGTAAAGAATTGCCAAAAATAGGATACAGGGGGTATTTAGAGGTTGGTCTCCTAGCTATAGGATCATAGTAGCTTATGATGTAATAGTATGAGGAAATAAAATGTTGGTTGCAGTTTAATCCAAGATAGAATATAGAGAAGGAAATTACCTCAGGGGTTGGTGTTGATGAGCCAGAAGCACCATTAGTCATAAGGGGAAAGCTTGAGGCCAGAGGTTCAGCATAGTTTTCTGGGTAGTCCTTGAATCTTTTACTGTTGTCAGTTTCATTGGTTTCCATAGGCTCTGCACCCTGAGTTGATTGCTTCCTTTTTTGCATGACTTTCTGCTTGTCCAAATCCTTAATACTGTCATTATCAGAGGGTGAATCTTCTTCAGTGAAGACGTGAATTGTCTTTCTAGCTTTCCAAGCCTTCTTTTTGAACTGGACAGTTTCAACATCCATTCTTTCCTTGATTTGAGCTAGAGTTATGATGGTTTGGGAAGGGATGATTGGAAAGATACCCGTGGTGTCCAGAGTTTGGTTGGCATTAGTGTTTGAAGGATTTTTAGCTCTAGATGCTTCCTTGATCTTTGTTTTAGCTTGGTGATTCCTGTATTTGGTGGAGATTTTCTTTGAGAGCTCAAGTTTTTTCTGCCTTATTTGGCTGGCAATGACATCCGGATGTGGGGAGTTGGGATCAGCTCTAGCAGAGGCTCCAAAAGTGAGGTGTTTTGAAGATGAGGGATCAAATTTAGCAATTGTTTTTTCCAATTCTTTCTGTTTTGCATTCCTCATCTTTATTTCAAAGACTTGAGCAGCATCAACATCAGAGTATCCTCTATGAATGACATTTCTTCCTTCTTGAACGGATTTTTGGTAGGCAGTTTGGGGTGGTGGGAGAGATTGAGGTGTTTACAGGCTTTTGTGATTTGAGTAGTAGGATTTTGAATGTGTGGGTGGGATGGGGCAGGGTGGGGATGGATGATCTAATATTCTACAAACTTTGCAGAATTTGATTCCATTGAGAGCATAAGCAAACTCCAGCCAATGAGATATAGTTGGGGTTTCAAAAGCTTCAATACCAAACTTCAAAGGTTTGGTAACATCAATGGTAAGTTTAACTTCTAAATTTTTGTCTCTTCCATAAGGTTTCTTGGAAGTTTGAAAAACTCCAACAGGTTGTAGAATATTTTTGGTATCTGGTATGATGTGTGATGGGATTCTTTTGATGAGCAGCCAAACCATTACCTTAGTAAATTGTTCTTCATGAATTAAGTCTGGGCCTCCAAGGGGGACACCAACAAGAACCATAAGCTTGTCAAAGACTCCTCTGGTGCCTCCATTCCTCAGTGTTGAGTAATCATCTTCATGAGTGAGTCTGAGGATGAAAAAATTCCTTCTTCTATTCCAAATATCTAGTTCAACTCTACCATTAAATTCCAAGTTGTTGTTGATGAATGTACTGATTATGGATGTTTCATAACAGATATTGCTGCAGAGTTTTCCAATAAAACACCATTTCTAATCTAAAGTTTGCTTGGCTCTAATGTTGTCAGGGTTTAAGAAAACCTTAAGATAAAGATCTACTTCAGGCATATTGAGGGTTTTGTTCATCTGATCAACAAGAATTTCAATGGTTGGGTTGGAGGGATTTGATGAGGAAGCCATTTGTGGGTAGTAAACGAATAAGAACCAGTAGGTATATTTACCAAAGTGTATTCTAACAAGGCAGGACCAGCTGTGGTAGTGTGGGGCATCCCCAAAGCTTTAATTTGAAAATGATTCTTGCAAATGTCAGTAATGTTGGTCTTTGGAACATAGATGTGGGTTGTACTCAAGTTAGTCCAAACTGGTTTTGATAAGTACTGATCTGTTGGTGTGGACATCACTTTGTAGTTCAGTTGGTGATAGCCGTTGCTGGCTCTCGTGACTAATGGGTTCTGTCTCATGTATCTGCATACAAGGACAATAAAATTGTTATTTAAAGTGTTTAGAGTCTTACCTTGTCCTTCCCATTGGGGATAGTAGATGGTAATTGTGTAGTCTTCATAATGATTGAGAACGACATGTCTAACTGAATTTTGAAATGGTGACGCAAGTTGGATTTGTTCTTTGTCTTTGATGAAGAGGTTGTCTTTGAATTGGTCCTTGGTATTGTAGTTGAAGTGGTCCTTGTACTTGCGGCTGGAAGGATTTTAGTGGTTAAAGGTGTCTGAGTCATTTCGAAACTCTTGTATCTGAGTGGTTAAAAGTGTCTGAGTCATTTCGAAAGTTTGAGGTAGTTTTTGTATCTGGGCTTGTCGGGTGGGAATGTTGCAGATCCATTTACTCAAAATCTGACCCTTTGACGTGGAAAGAGAATTCTTGCCAGGTGTCTGTTGCCGCTTTGCATGAGCCAATGGTGGGTATTTTATTGTAGTAGGCCAAATAATGATGCCAGTAGGCTTGATCATGCGCCTCAAGTTGCAAGACTGGAAGTTAATGCTGCAAGTCTGGTAACTCCCGAGGATTTTTGACGATTGTGATTGAGAGGTTGTTGCTCTTCTTAAGTTAATTAAAACCGCTGAGATGATAATTTCAATCAGTTTCTTGATCAGTTTTCGCTGAGAGAAAAAAGTGTTCCTGTGTAATCCTTTTGTTGAACAACATTTCTAGAGTAATCTTCGCGTTGAAATCTCCAGGCAAAGGGAAGATGGATGCAAATATGCGACCCCAGAGAGATGAGCATGAGAAGCAGAGAGTTGCCAAAGTCGAGCCTCAGATAGAGCAGACTGTTGAAATCCCTCAGATAAAGCAGGTAAAATTCTTTATAAATCAAGCAGTTCTTGGGTGAGGTTTTAACTTCCATGCATTTAATCAATTTGAGTGTTATTTGCAGCCTGATAATTGAATTTTGTAGGTTGAAACTGCAAGGATAAGTGAAGGTTTTTTTTTCTGGTTATAACATGCATGAATTGCATTATACTTCTGATGCAATGTATGGGAGAGCAGGTTCTGGTGGTAGGGTGTCTGGTTTTAGAGGTGGGAGAGCAGGCAATGGGGAAAGGGCTGTGTATGCAACTGCCAGGCGAGGGAGACCACCGCAACAGGTCGAGCAAGGCAGAATTCAGAATGGAGAACTTGTGGGTGTAAAAGATGGGTGGGTTGTTTTTGCTCTGCACCCCACAAAGGGCCGCCGGGTGATAAAGGAAGGCATTGTATTGGTAGATGATGAGCGGATTATCTGTGGGGGGACTCAGCATGGCTTCTTTTCTGCTCATATACCCGATCCTGCCAAGGATCAGATCCAGATCAAAGCTACAATGCCACCTGAACCAGGTCAGATCACATTTCCCAATTTGTTCATTTTTGCTCCCACTCTCAGGAAGATGGCTCAGGATGTGGCCGAGGTGTCTTAGACTGGTGCTTGAGAAGTCACACATCCACTTGAAGTTCCTCGATATGAGCATGTAACTCTTGGAGTTGATTCTAGGATTGTGGGTCAAATCTACAGATCTGCAAATGCTAGTGCTATGCGAGATGAGGAGCCCCAGCTTCCTGTGTTGCCGGCTGATGACACTTTGCCTCCTGAAGCAGATGCAAGGGCTGTAGAGAGGGTGTATAAGGCAGTGATGGCCAGAGCTGTGAGAGATGTTGCACTTGAGTCTGGGGGGCCAAAAGCAGACTAAACAGGTAGGATTTAGCAAGCTACACATGCTGAATTTAGTAGTACCAGACATTCTGAAATCTTTTCTTTTAGTTTGATGCCGAAAAAAAAATGATGATATCCTATTTATGAAAATGTTTTATGCATACTTTGGTAATTTGTAGTATTATGTTTAAGTTTTTATTTCCATTTAAAGAAAAGGTAGTGCAATGTAGCTGATTCCTAGTTAAAAGCATGTTAAGAAAGAAGCAATTTTCCTAATAGAGAAGATCATGAGTGCTAACAAGGTTCAAGAAATAGTCAGGTTTAAGGGACTTGGTAGGACTAGCAGGCAATAGAGAGCATATGCTTTTGGTAAATTGTAGAAAGATCAAATTAGGAGTAGTGAGTAGATACAAACAGAGAGTCAAGTACTCACCTCCAGGAAGTTTAGCCAAAATAGCCAAGATAGTACACTGATACATACCAGGGGAAGGAGGTGTAGAAATACAGTTGATTCCCCAATGAGCTTTGCAACTAGAGAACCTCCGACTAACTGGTTGAGATTTTTGTCTCAAAAAAACTCCTTCCATTGCTAGGATAAAAATATGGCTTTGAGAGCTTGAACAGGGTAATTTAAATCTAGGCAATGGGAGTTTAGTGGCAAGTTGTTTTTGATAAGAATTTTCCAGTAAGACTGAAAGATGCTGAAATAGGCTAGATTGGGTATGTGTTTTTGTAAAATAACCCAGAAAAGCTTTTGTGCCATAGTAATCATGAGATATGCCATAATGGCCTTTGATGGTTTGGGCATTCATTCCTGTGTGATTCTTCGGATTGTAAGTTATGAATTCAGTGATTTGTGTGTTGCAAGTGATTTTTGAGCTTTTTGTGATTTGAGTGGTATTTGTGATTTGTGTTGTATAATTGATGCAATTGCAGTTGCAAATGTGAGACTTGTGAGTAGTGTTCATGGATTGTGCTTGAGATTAGATGAGAAGTATCATTTGCAGAGAAACATTGGAGATTTCCGGAATTTTTTTTTGGGATCGGCGGCTAGAGAGAGCCGGTAAAGAGACGTTGGAAGAATGGGACAAAAAAAAAAACGGTAAAAAATAGCCGTTACTGAGATGGGAGAAAGCTCAGGTGAAGCGGGAGAGAGGAGAGAGGGAAGATCCATATTTGATGATTTTAATAAAATTGTCTATGGCACCTTCATTAACTGTTTGCTTTTGGGAATGAGGTCATATGCTTCATTTTGGTACTTAGCTAGAAAGTGACGGTGTTGAGAGCTCCACCAAGTTCAAATACGGAGTACAATTCTTTTTTCTTTGTTTTTTTAATTAAATGGATTGATAAAATAAATTAAGGAGGATTTTCTAAAGTGTTGGTTTTCCTTATCCTGGGTTGCACAGACGCGGACACTACAAAATTATCAAAAAACTAGGACGCGGACACGTATATACATATTTTATTTATATTTTATTTATATACACAATCATGTATTTATATAGCAAAGTATGAAGTGTTTCGATCCTAAAAATTAGAAAATGATACTACATGTGTATAAATTTCAAAAGAAAATAAGAGATCGTATGTTTATACACGCCGAAGATCAAACAATCAATCACTATTAAACACATGACACAATCAAAATGCATTATTAGAACAACACATGCCCAACCAAGGATATACGTGATGTTATTTCCAGTTACAAAACCCTAATAAATACCTAAATGATTGATCTCAGTATTTGTCTTTCTTCATTTAGTTAATGATAGTAAAAATAAAGGAAGAAACTTAAATGAAAATGAAAAAGAACGCTTCAAACCCGAGTCATCAGTGCGTCCAAACCAGACGCGCGCATGACGCGCACATTGGTGCGTCGGACACGCGTCGTGTCAGCGTCCCACGCACGTCCTGTGTCTGGTGCAAGTATGACGCGGACATGGCTCGAAAAATGCAGCGTCCGTGCAACCCATCCCTTATCTCATTTGAGTGGCTTGAGATATGACTTCTACCAACACATTGTTCTCCTAATTACAATATTAAAAAAAAAAAGAGTTTGAAAACTGAAAATCAGAAAAGAAAGAAGAAAATTTGGGATTTGCAACCATTATTACATGACTGAAAGATTTTCATTGCTTCTCCAAAAAAATGTTGCTTGTTTTTCCCAGAACATAGAGTATCAGCCGCTGATAATCACCTTCCACCCAGAAGTCCTTTAGATTCATACTATTAGCCGACTTTGCTGCTTCCAGCAAACTCAGAGCCTCTGCTTCTTCTGCAGTTGATGGTTGGAAAGTCCCAGCTCTAGCTTGACTAGCACTTCCTGTATCATATCGTATGATTAAACCATAACCAGCGGAGCGTAAAGCATCAATCCACGAAGCATCAAAATTTAGTTTAAACTGATTTAGAGGTGGTTTTGTCCATCCTTTGTCTATGTGAGATGCCTGCCTAAGTGAGTTAGAAGCGCTGTTTACTTGTTGGTCCGTGTTTCCAGTTGTATTTGTTTCTTTTTTTTCTTTTTTTAATAGGAAAGGATATTTATTAATAAAATAAAACTTACAAGAATGTTTTATCCTACTGGAGTAAAGATAAAACCCAGTTAGGTCCATTGAATAACCAATCAAAACTACTTATTTCAGACAAAGGAGACCAAAAAGCCAAATGTCTTTGGACTGCTAGTGCTAGCTGAACACTTGTGGTAGATTTGGATTGAAAGATGATAAGGCGTCTTTCCTTCCAAATCAACCAGCATTTTGTGGCCATTAGTTCTATGTCGTTATTTGATCTTGCCCCTGCAATCCAATCAGAATATATATATATATATGCAAAAGAGAAGCGAGCAACATTATTTGAGTTTAAACCTACAAGAGGAGGTAACATGAATACTGTCTTTGCATAAGGGAATTCGAAAAAAAGATGTCTAAGAGATTCACACTCATGATTACATAAAACACAACTCAAATCTATGTCTTTCATAAATTGTCCTAACTTTTTCCTTACAGGAAATGCATCATGGATACATTTCCTTAAAAATATTTTTATTCTCTGCGAAATGTTGAGTTTTCAGAAAGCTTTCCATAAAAAAAACATTTCCAGACATGTTATTATCTACAGATGGATTATTGAGTTTTTACGTAACAGTTGAAAAAGACACTCAGACAAAGTAAAAGAAAGTCTCAAAAGAAAAATACCTCAATCAAAAAGGGGAATAATAAAGATCAAAAGAATCATGAATATAAGTCTTGTTTAAAGTGCTACAGAAGTGTTCATACTTCAAAAAACTATGATGAGAAGGTTAATGAGTTAACCAAGGCTTGGATGACTACTCTTGACTACTGTCCGGAGGAAGAAATCTGTGTAAGTTCCTTCAACTTCTTTGCTGACAATCTTTTCCTCCAAGCAACCCAGTTCACTCCGAATTACTCAATCCTGTCCCTTCAAAAGAAGAAAGTCTAATGAAAAGGATTGAATATTTGGAAGATCAACTGGATGTTCTGAGACATGAAATTGCAAGCATTCGCAATAGTGATTCCCATAAGAAATACCATCCCTCGGTTATTTCTTCTCAGCAAATCATGCCTGACTTTATATCTAATGAAAAGGATGATATAGAAAATCACAAGATTGTCTCAATTGATTCAAAATCTGATATCTTGTGTGTTGATCAGGATCATCAAGATAATATAAGCACAAAAAATCAAGAGATTATCTCCTCAGTCAAAACATGCTTGCAAAAGAGAAAAAAGAAATCTTTCATATGTACTAGTAAAAGTACGAAAGAGATTTCTAAGGCCACTCATAGCCTTCAAAGACCAACAAACAGAGTTCTCAATACTACTCTAAGACAAATGAGCAAAAATCTCAATTTTGTTCACACAAGGGGATAACGGGATCAAGAGATAAGTACACCCTTAAGATGGAGACCTCCCATTCCTGTTCTGGATCGGGAGAAACTTATTCTGTAATAAGAATATAAAATGGTTCTTGTACCCTCTGTTTTCTACAAGAACCATATCCAACTAAGAGGGTTGTATTTCTGTACTTAGTCTGGTTCTTATCTCTGTTTGGTTTGGTTAAAAGCATTCATAAACGGTTTCTCTTAAAATCGTTTCCTTGCACCTACCCTTGACTTAGGTTTTTAGTCAAAAGATCTTCTTAAAATATCTTTTTCCTTTTAAGAAGAAGTCTCTTCCCTTGAAGGCTAAGCATTTCATTTCTCTCTTCCGCCATGTCTTCTTCAAGTCTCTCAAGCAAAGAGAATGATGTGTGGACTGTTTTGTTTCCATTTAAGAAGATTCGTTTCGATTCATCAGATAATGAGTTATGCTCAGACAAACGTGATGTATCTTTTGATGGAAATCCATCTGTATCCCAGTTTGAGAAACTCTCCTTGACCATGAATCTCATTTTGGAACAAGTAAGTGCTCTGAAAAAACGAATTGGTTGTATCATCCAAGAAACTGGAAGAAAAGATTGAAAATCTTGAATCAAGGATTGATCTAATTGAAGAGGAGCTTGATGAATATAGGGAATATGAGAAGAATTCTGAAAGTAAGTGAAATATTATTTTTTCTAGGAAACTTCTTAAGAGAATTTTATTCTTGTTTTTGTTTATGAAGGATAACTAGGGTTTGGAATAGCCATTATTGTGAGTACACATAGCTATGTCCAACTTTTTCATCTTGCAATTTTTTAGATTTATTTATTTAAATTCTAAAGTGATTTGGAAGATGATGTTTGCATTATTAATCTTTATGGTTTTATATGTTGCAATATGTTATGAGATATGTATGTTTGCGTCCGTGAACTATTATTGTCCCATACGATGTCAAAAGTTATCTCTTTCATATGTCGATATGCATGTAGTGATACAAGATCGATGAACTTTTGACAAACAAAATTAAATCCTATTATGTCAATTCTTTGATGGAAGATAGGTTAATATCTTTTGTTTACAAAGATTATGTCTATTATATGTCGTTACGCAAATAGTGATGAAGATAGAATGAATCTTTGTATATTCGGCAGTATAGATCTTCCCTAATCCATATTTTATGTATATACTGTGCGGCTCCATAAGTTTTATTATGTGAGCATTTCCAACTAAACAAATCATAGATTCGTTTGTGATTAATTTGGTTGTGTATTACGATTAAATTAATCATGGGTCCTCTTGTGATTAGTTTGATTGAGATTTTTTGGATACAAAATCATTTCCTTATGGTTTTTGGTGTCCAAAGAAATCCTTATTTTCTTGTAAAAGTAAGTTCGCTCTTGTTGTTCTTTCGGGAATGACATCAAATGGGGGAGAGTTCTTTTGAACTTACGCTTAATTTACATATCTTTGTGGGGAGTGCGGCTGTGGAATATTTTAGGGGTTATCTTGTATCGTTATAAACTCCTTGATGAATGCATTTAGCTTCGGCTTTATGATTGCATCTAAACAAGTTGATATGTACTTTTCTTTGGTCTTGAAGCATCTCCGTGGAAATTTCATTAGGATCCCGTTTTCGTACCTTTGCCAATTTTATTGACAAAAAGGGGGAGAATTAATATGTATTTCACACTACAAATACATATGGTTTACGTGTTTTATGAATCATTATGTAAGGGGGAGTGGTTTTCATGTTGAGATGAAAGTATTTACTAAGGGGGAGTGATACATATCACCATAATATTGTTGTCTAAGTTGTGATATAAGAACTTTGATATTGTGTTATAATACTATGACACTGTATAACAATGATCGAGAGCTTTTGTTTTCTCATTGTTATGGCTACGGATCTTCAACAACTATGATGCTGAATGGAACATCTATGGAATCATGGGAGTACTTGAAAAAAACGAAGTTTTCGAGTAATGTTGAAGCACCAAGGAGATCAAGCATGTGGACGAGAAGCTACAAAGTTTTATTTATTTTGTAATCCATATGTATAGATAGTTTTTCCACTAAAATTGACAAAGGGGGAGATTGTTAGAGCATTGCTCGGTCGAACTCGCATGCGTTTCTATCTCAAGCATGTTTGTCAATTTAGGTGTCAAAACTATATGTCTTGATTTCTAGACTACTTATAGCTAAGTCTCGGATTAGGACAGTTCAGTGTAGTTGAGCTCCAGACTCCATGGCGATCATCTTACGAAGACGAAGAACTACTCAAGGAACCAGTGGAATTTCATCCGACCAAAAGGTATGTGGAGACTTGAACTTATCTATCACTTATAAGTGATCTACTCTATCTCCTACTCTTGAGACAAAGTCGTATAAGTATGATAGTTTTCATACATACACATTTGCTATTTCGAGCCAAGTTTACTCGCCTATCTTTTTCTCGAAATATGTGTTGGTAAGATTTCGCTTTAACCACTTATCATCTTATCCCGTGACGGAAGTTATGATGACGTTTCAATATTGAAAAATAGCTTTGATGACGATAGTTGTGAATAGCGACTATTATAACATTATAGAAGAATGTTTCAATTATTGAAATGTAGAGTTGAGATTACGTAACCAACTATGGATATAAGCATATATAGTATGTTCGCACATTAATGTATAAATCCACGTACCGGAAACCAAGTGTGTGCATATGTGTGCATACGATATGATGAAGGAGACAGGTTGGGTACGAGTACCCGTATGCGTACCAGCGGAAGTTTTCGAACCGAAAATTTCTGCTGAGTTTGTAAGTTTGCAAACTGTTAAACCAGCCACCTTAGGTAGGCGTACCCACAGAAGTTTTCGACCGAAATTTTTTGTTGAGTTTCTAAACTCAAATCAGGTAGCTATAGTACACGTACCCGTACGTGTACCGAAGCTGTTTATATTTCTCAAATCGGAAGTTCATGAACTTAAACAATAAATCAATAAGTAATGCAATCATTGCAAACCGTGGATATATTGTTCATGAATTGATTCAAGTGAATCAAACCGATTTTGTTTCAGTGTGTCTATTCATAAAGACCTAAGCAATTTAACAACTCTTCAACTAGTTCTTATGAGTCATTTGAACTAGTTATGTAAAGAAGATGAATACGGTTAATATGGAAGTGCTCATATGGCTAACCATTGGTTAACTATTTGTGAGCCAACTAAGTGTACACGTTTAGGTACGGTTACTCAAACCTAAATGAAATACATTTCATTTGTGTGTGACAAGTTAAGTTTCGATCTAGCGGTTGAAAGATATTAGCTTGGTTAAATCAGGTTTTTCATCTAACAGTGAATATTGAATGCTTTGTTACCAAGGTAACTTGGATTGCAAAACCTGATTTGAAACTATATAAATGAGACATCTAGCAACTGGAAAAACTAATCCCCACACCTCCTGTGTGATAATAGTTGGTTTTTCTAGAGTCGATTCTCCTTTAACCTTAGGTTTCTTCTCGAGACCCTGTAGGTTAACGACTGAAAGACTTCATTGGGATTGTGAAGCCAGACGAAACTACTTCTCTTTTAGTTGAGCGATCTGATCTTGCCATTTTCTATCGTACGAGTTCAATTGAATAATTGACTTGAGATTATATCTCCGATAGGGCAAGATAAAAAGAAACCACAAACATCTTCGTCTCATCGTTTGTGATTCCACAATATCTAGTTTCGCTACCATACGATTTAGATTATTGTGAGGTGATTGATAAGTCTAGGCTGTTCTTCGGGAATATAAGTCACGGTTATCAATTGGTTTCTGTTCACCTTGATTTTATCAAAAGACGAAACAAAAATGTTAGGTTTATCTGTGGGAGACAGATTTATCTATCATTGTAGACTTTTCAGTGTGATACAGATTTGTTTATTGAAGTCTTCGACTTTGGGTCGTAGCAACTCTTGGTTGTGGGTGAGATCAGATAAGAGAATCAAGTGCGTAGTATCCTGCTGGGATCAGAGACATAAGGAGCGCAACTGTACCTTGAACCAGTGTTATATTGATTAGGGTTCAACAACAGTCCAGACCGAAGTTAGTTTGTAGTATGCTAGTGTCTGTAGCGGCTTAATACAGTGTGGTGTTCAATCTGGACTAGGTCCCGGGGTTTTTCTGCATTTGCGGTTTCGTCATTAACAAAATTTCTGGTGTTTTTGTTATTTCTATTCCACATCATATTTTGTTATATAATTGAAATATCACAGGTTCTGCGTTAAGATCAATCAATTAGAATATCCAACCTTTGGTTGTTGATTTAAATTGATTGACACTTGGATATTGGTCTTTATTACCATCCAAGTTTATCTCTCTAGTATTTAATAAAGACTCACAGATTTCCATTTGCTTGAGTATAGATCAAATCGAGAGATTGAGATATTAACTCTTTGATATACTTTTATCTAGATTGAGTCTGACTGTCTAGTTGATTCTCTAGAAAGTATATTGGAGTTAATCCATAAAGATTGCTAATGGAAATATTGCGTGAGGTTGTTAAACCCCCGCTTTTTTAGAAACTTCTACACTTCATTCTTGCTCAGAAACACTTTTAGAAAAATCAAGGATGATCACATACTTGTTTTTCTTTCTCACACAAATTCATTTTTCTTTAAAACTCAAGAACATAAAAAAAAACTCTCCATCGTAAAAAAAGGCTTCTAAAAACTCTTCTTATTCTTTTTCATCAAAATCTGATTTTTAATATCCAAAGAAATAAATATAATCTTAAATGAAAAATATTATTAAGATATTAATTAACATCATTAACTCATTCAAGAAAAAAACGGTTTTCGACATTAAATCAAAACAAATTTATTCTTTAAGATGAAGAATAATTTTCATATTAAAACCATTCTAGTGAGACACTAATTTATTGGAAATAAATAATGTTTTTAAAACATATATTCCCAACATTAACAAATGCAATGTTTAAAAAATGTCTGATATACATACTATAAATATAAAAGTTCAAAACGTAATTTTGGTAGCTATTCCGAAATTTCACCAAAATTTTCCCGGAAATAAGGTAAGGTTGCCGCAGTGTCTAGGTCGAAACGGACTAGAATATGGGATCAACTGCATTGCTCATGACTACAGTGATAATTTTTGTGCGTCCATTAAAAAATGACCAAAAAGGAAAAAAATGAATATATGCTCAAGACTCTCGAGCCTCTATAACGTGGTATTTTACTAACATGTATAAAGGAACATCGAGAAATACTTTATATAGCAAATTCAACAATCTAAAAAAGGGAAAAACACAGAGGGAGAGAGAGAGAGAGAGAGAGAGAGAGAGAGAGAGAGAGAGAGAGAGAGAGAGAGAGAGAGAGAGAGGAGGGAGAGAGAGAGAGAGAGAGAGAGAGAGAGAGAGAGAGAGAGAGAGAGAGAGAGAGAGAGAGCTCTGAAACTCCGATTCTCTTCTTCGTCGATTAGGGTGTTTTCTCCCCATCTCTCGTCGTTTTCAGGTAATGTATTCAGTCTCCTAATGTATTCAGTCTTTTCTTGTTGTTGTACTTATTTGTTTATGCTTATCAGCGATGATTATTTTTTTTTTAATTTTTTTTTTATTTTAGGGTTCTTTGTTTTTCATTCTTTCATCTAGGTTCTTCTTCTCATCAGCGATGAGTTCTTGGTTACTTTTAATACTCTTGTGAATCTTAAGATATTGGTGGGATAATTTTTGATTTGATAATAATTATTAAAAGAATGTCTACAAATATATATAAACATTAATGGTTATTAAAAGAATGTTTACAAATATATATAAACATTAATTATAGTTTTTTATGTTTTTCAACCAAACAATATGCCACTCTTGTTCTCCTATGATATTCATCCACATCAAATTTTATCTTATTTTAAGACCTTTTCCCAATGGGTTATTTTTACAGTAAAACTTTGAAAAGTAGTTTTCTTATTATATTAACGAAGTTACTAATTTATCGAATTAAAATTTAGCTTATATTAGCCTAGATTAGACAAGAGAATTTTATTACTTTAAAAAAGTAATTAATTTATCGAGAATTAACTTGTCGAAGTTCTACTATATTGTGTTTTTTTTTCTTTGATCGGCTATATCGTGTTTTTAATACATAGTGTTTTTAATATATGAGAACGTTTTCGTAACTAAGCTATTAATAATATACAACGTAGATAAATTTAGATATTGTGACTTCGTTTTCTTTTATGATTATTTCACAATAAAAACATCACCTTGGATTCAATCAACATTATTTATGAGATGAATAAAAAAAGCATCCTGAAGTAAACACTCAGATTGAGAAGAAAGTATTATGCATATGGTATATATCTGTAGGAGAAGCCGTCGATCGTATAGAAGAAGCTAATGATGACGCTGACGTTATTGAAGTTTGTGAGATCTTATCTTTAGGCAATGGTTCTTGGAGAAGGATACATGAAGTGCTACCTTATTTTCTTCGTGACAATTTCCTTGTGTGTAAGTTCCTATAGGGCTACATGTATAGTAGCATTTGATGCTCGAATTGAGAAATCTATAGAGATCCAAATCCCATGATTTTAACTGGGATCAACATTTGGATCTAGATGAATTCAAACCATTACAGTCGTCTAGTAGTAATTGATGGCAGTTTAGGTATAATACGGAGGATAAGTGCTTTTATTTCCAAGCAATGGATATTTTACGATGAACAATAAGACAATCACAAGATCAACAAAACAACGTCTACAAGTGGTGAAACTTGGATTGAAGAGACTATCACTTTACCCTTTCCTTGGACTAAGAGCCTGTCACTTAATTAATAGTTACCCTGTTGTTGGAAGTTAGAACACATCAAATAATCTTACAAACTTATCAAGGTACTGATAGACATATGATTCATTCTTATCATTGGAAATAAAAAACTCTTACATAGATTATGACCAACGAGCGGTCTGTTAGGGGAATTACCGATCCCGGACGCTATGCACAATTTTTTTTTGATCAAAAAAATGATAATAATTATATATATATATATAGTGTGGAAAGAATAAAAGAATTACAAGGGAAAAATTGTTTATAAATAACATCTCAATTCGTCTGGTTTAAAAAAAAAACTATCCCCTAACTATTTCTTCCCATTTGAAGACTAGTTCTTCGAACCTCGCATTCTTGAGATTATGAGAAGAGAGACCAATACAAAATGATATCTTTTATGTCTAAGGTAATATTCTTAACATCCTTCTCGCCTTCCTCTTTATAAACGTCCGACAATTATGCTCTTTCCACAGGGTCTAACATACTGCATATGGAAAAACTTCCCACATGAAGTTTTTCCATTATCAGAAAAAAAATCCTATTAAATCCCTTGTAGAGAGCCCACATTGAACCCAGCTGATCCCAAAACTAAGAAAGAAAATATTCCATATTCCATTTGCAACCTTGCAGTGAATGAACAAATGGTTTATGGATTCCAAATCTTCTTTACATATACAACAGCGATTTACTAAAGTTCTTCCTCTAGTGGCCAAGTTATCTAGAGTTAGTATGAAATTATTATTAGAACACTGCTCGGTCGAACTCGCAAGCGTTGCTATCTCAAGCTTGTTTGTCAAGTTTAGTTGCCAAAACTATAAGTCTTGATTTCTAGTCTACTTATAGCTATGTTTCGGATTATGATAGAATGTATAATTGAGCTTTAGACTTCACGGAGTTCACCGATTGATGCGAAGAACTACTAAGGGGAGCTTGTGGAACTTCATCAACAAAATGTATGTGGAGACTTGAACTCATATATTACTCAGAAAGTCTATTTCTATTCTATCTCCTACTGAGACAAAAGTCGTGTAGCTATATAGACTTTAAGTATATACATTTGATATTTCGAACTGAGTTTAACTCGCTTACATATTTCTCGAAATGTGTGTTGGTAAGATTTCTCTTTAACCAAGTTCATCTTATATTCTTGACGAAAGTCAAAAGATGATCATGTGAAAATCGCCTGGTAACATCTTGTATGATTTGTGTGAGACAATCATTTGATGTAGACTTGGAATGTTTCGTATTGACCATTCAATCACTTGAAAATTTCTTTGAAGCTAATAGTTTGTGTGAGACAACTATTCCCGTCTTCCGTGAATGTTTCAATGAATGAAATGGAGTTTAGAACGATTAACCATGATCGGATATAAGCATAGTATGCGTACTTGCATATGTGTAGTCCAAGACCGGAAATCTAGTATGCATACCCCTATGCGTACTGGCGATGTCAGTAGAAGTTCGGGAACTTTAATATGCGTACCCGTACGCACACTATATCAACTGAGTTAGGATGTGAACGACAATATGCGTACCCGTCAGTGCGTACACAGTCCATGTCCGGCTACTTAGGTATGCGTACCCGTTTGCATACTAAATGGGTTATGTTCTAAAATCGGTTTGCTCATGAACTAATACATTTATATAATAAGGAATGCAATCTTTTGCAAACCGTGGCTATAATGTTCGTGAGTCGATTCAAGTGAATCAAAACCGATTTTGCTTCAATTGTGTCTTGTATACTTCTATGAGAATATAAACAATTGAACAACTCAATAAACTAGTTTCATTTGAGTCATTTGAACTAGTTATGGTTAAGATGAATAAAGTTGATATGTAAGTGCGGCTAACTTCGGTTAACAATTGTTGAACCAACAAGGTGCACACGTTTATGTACTGTTACTCATACCTAAATGGAGTCACATTTCATTTGTGTATAACTAGGGCTGCACAAGACCCGGTCCATTTTAACTGTACCGACCCGGAACCGGAAAAACCGGACTCGTACCGAACCGGAACCGGAGTAGACGGGACAGGTACCGGTTCTTAAAACTGAGAACCGGAGTAGGCCGGTACTGGTACTGGTTCTGGGGTGAGTCCCGACCTGTCCCGGCCCATATGTCCCGGTTAATTGTAGTCGTAGATTTTTTTGGGGATCTTACATCCTGACCGTCCGTCATAGGTATAAGTTATCTCTAATTCTATCAACTTTCATTTCAGTTTTCTTTTTTTTTTTCTTCCCTGAAGAGCAACAGTCGTTCTTCACTACCATTCATGATTCACCAGTGACCAGTCACCACCTTCATCGATTCATTAAGGTATAAACTAGGATACTTGCTCTTCTTCTTCTTCTTAGATTTGTAAGTTACTTGTAACTCTCATGGGATTTGAAATCGATTATGGAATAAACTAGGGTTTGAAACTTTGAATCGTGTAATACTGGATTTGAAATCGATTTAAACTAGGAGTAACAATTGTTTTGTTACTATTAAGAATCTAAGATTGAAATAGGGTTTGATTTGAAATTGAATTAGGGTTTGATTTGAGATTGAATTAGGGTTTTTATTTTGTGTTGACTGATTTATGTGATTCCGTGTATACCCATGTTGAGATTTGATAAGCAGTAGACAACTAGACATGGATATATGTTAGTTTTTGTTTTTATCAATTCCATTCCCAAAATCTGTGATGTTGAGTTGAGTTATTGTATAGTTAAAATTACTTAAACTAATTGTGTTCAGTGTCTCTGTTTCTGCCTAGTTGAATTGAGTGTCCTGGTAGTTACAAGATTTGAAGCTAGTGAAATGTTATTGGTGGGTGATTTTTCGTGTAGTTGTATTTGTTATTGGTGAATCCATGTAAAAAAGTTCATGGATTAATTTTG
The DNA here is from genome assembly GCF_003573695.1 of Papaver somniferum. Classification (NCBI taxonomy): domain Eukaryota; kingdom Viridiplantae; phylum Streptophyta; class Magnoliopsida; order Ranunculales; family Papaveraceae; genus Papaver; species Papaver somniferum. Next base: position 228,036,891 of record NC_039358.1, read on the forward strand.
TTAGTTCTGTTTAATTGTTTTCATTGAAAGTATGCAATTGTGTATTTAGTATGCAATTGTGTGTTGTCGTTTTTAATTGTTTTCATTGAAAGTCAGATATGATGTTTTGATGTAGTTGTATGTGGTTAATTTTGTTAGTTCTGTTTACTTACTGCATATAATGTTCTTTACTTCTCTTGCAGGCCTTTAAGGTGCTAAATGGGGAAGCGCAAAGCACCAGATGATTCCAGCAATAACATTGTAGCTGTTCCTACACCAAGTTCAACTCAAACTCCAAATACAACTGAAGTTGGATCATCCTCTCAAGCTGCATCTAACACTGATGATGGCAATTGTTACTCATCAATGAACAATTAGTAGAATTTAGAAACAATGTAGCATCAGATCCTTTTATTGCTCGTATGTCTCGTCTAATGTGTGCTAAGTACCATAAGTATTGGGGTGTGTATGAATCAATGAATTCTGTAATGTTTATTGCTCATCTGTTAGATCCAAGAGAGAAACAAAAGGGTTTGGAATTTACTCTTAATTATTTGTATGAGAATAATACATGGGAGGTTCAAAGAGTTATGAGAAAGGTGAAATTAGAATTTGAGGAACTCTTTGAAGATTATAAGTCCTTGTATTCAGTTCATGAGGAGGGGTCAAGTAGTGATGCTCATACTGTTGCTTATCCAGCTAGTGTGCAATCTGTTGGTCTGTTTGCTAGAATTCTATCAAGGAGGAAACAACATTGGGACACCCCAAGTTGTGTTGAAGAGGCAAGAACAACTGAGCTCGACAGGTATTTGACAGATGTGATTGAAGGTGGAATGCGTGAAATAGGTCAACCTGACCATTTTGACATATTGGCTTGCTGGCAGGCTAATGCAAGCAGGTATAAGATACTTTCATACATGGCAAGAGATATATTAGCCATGCCTGTGTCTTCAGTGGCCTCTGAATCAGCTTTTAGCACCGGGAAGCGCGTGCTGACTCCATGGAGAGCTTCTATGTCTACAAGGACAGTCGAAGCATTGCTCTGTACACAAAGCTTTCTTCAAAATCCCATTGCTCTTGATCTTCTATGTGACTATATACCTGATGATGCTGTTGAAGATGAGGCAGGTAATATATTAGGTTTTCTTCTATTTAACAGAACTTACTTTTCAAGTTTTCTTGTATTACTTGCTTACTTTCTTGTTTTACTTTTTTGTTCCATGTTGCAGCCATATGGGATTCTCTGCTAAAAGAAGATTGATGTAAACTCCGTGTCAGTGACTCAATGCATCCAGTGCCAATTGTTCGAGAAGTCCCCCATCCTTTGCAAGGATTTCTTTTCATTTCTTGTCGCAGACTTATGGAAATGTTGTTTTTAGTACTATGTTTTAATGTTGAACTTTGAACTTAAAGTGTGATACACTTATTATTCTGTGATGTTTTAAACATTTATTATTTTGAACTTTGTAATGTTGAACTTAGTCTTAGACTCTTAGTCTTAGGTTGTTACTTTATTGTGTGTGTTAAAATTCAGGTAAAAAACCGGTACCGGAGTGGAACCGGACCGGTCTTACCGGGACAGGTACAAGTCCAGGTACAGGTCCTCAAATTGAAGAACCGGTCAACTCCGTGTACAGGTACCGGTTCCAACAGAAAACCGGACTGTACCGACTCATGTGCAGCTCTATGTATAACAAGCCAAGTTCGATCTAACAGTTGAAAGATATTAGCTTGGTTCTAATTAGGTTTTCATCTAACAATGAATATTGAATGCTTTGTTACCAAGGTAATTTGGATTACAAACCCTGATTTGAAGACTATATAAGGGTAGGGTGTGCAACAGGCGGACAGATGCGGATTAGGGGTCACCCGCGTCCAAACCATCAAAGTTGCGGATTTGGAAAATCCAACCGTGTCCGACCCAATCACCCGCGGATTTGACATCCGCGGATCAACGGGTGATACAGACCGGATGCTGATTAACCGGATGCTCATCATCACCAACAATTTTTACATTTTCCTAAAAAACCCGAAGACGGAGGATGGACGATCGTTCAAATACCATTTCTGAAAACTCAGATCCCTGAAATCCTGCAGAATGGTTGTGCTATTATTATTGATGTACTAAACAGAGTTGCAGAATCAATGATTGCTCATACGAAAGCTGGACTTAATATTGATGGTGCACGTGATCTTAGGATGCTTCTCAGTTATGTTAATAACTTGCATACTAAGTATGTTCTTCAATTAATCTTAACTGGACCTATCTGATTAATTCCTTCATTTTTATTGCTTTGTTATTATATGTGGTGTTTAAAATGTATCACTTTGACGTCGTGATTAGGCAGGAGAATAAGCTGTTTTATGCTTTGGATATTGGAGGGACGAATTGCCTGTGTGTTAAGGGTTAAGTTAGATGGGGAGGATGTTGACATCCATAACTATTATAAAACTTTACTATCCTACGGTGCGGGTGAATCCGCGGATTTCAAAATTCAACCGCAACCAAACCTTAAAAGTGCGGATTTGAGAATTTCACCCGTATCCAATTCATAGAACTTGCAGATTGGATTTCATCCGTAATTTTACGGACGGATACGGATGAAATCCACGGTTCCGGACTTTTCGCTCACCCCTATATAAGGGAGAACTCTAATAACTGGGAAACCTAATCCCACACCAAGACCATCGAATAGTCCCATTGGATTTGCTCTCAAAATGTGGGGAAAAGCCCATAGGAGCCGGCCTAAAAAGCAAGCGAGTGCGAGGGAGCATCCGAGTAAAATCAACAAATCCAGGCCGTCAATTAATACCTAGGGTTTTATATATTTAGGCACCTTCTCTATCGTCTCCTCTTCTCTTTTATCGCTGAACAAAGCGGGGAGAGTTGTCTTAGGACTTAGGAGGCGGAGAAACTACTCGATCTTCAGCAATGGTACGAACCCTAAATCTTCGTTCATTCTCTACAGCGTTTACTATTGTTCTCTGTGTGAATCATCTATTTCTATTCGTGAAGTTTGATTTCGTTTGAGTTCACATGAAATGGGATTTTGGTTTATCTTATTGTTAGTTTTAAGCTCATTTAGGTAACGATTTATACAGATAGATGAAGCTTATTTGGTATTTTGTTTGTATGTTTGTGTTCTCTGTAGTTGTTTCAGTGGTAGGTTTTATGTTTTTATGAAATAGATGTGTAAATGCCTGTAAGCATATGCTTAAGAGCTGAATATCTGTAGATCTAGTGGTGTTTTTATATTTCAGGGTTGTAGAAGCAGTGATTTGTGTATTTTGGTTATTGGATTTTGATATTTGATGATTTTTTAACATAAACCCTGGATTTTTTCTGGATTGGGTCGAAAGGGTTTTCATCTGTGCTGTTATGATGTTAGGATTCTATGATTATATATGTTGCTGAGCTTGTTTTCATTGATTTCTTAGCTGGGAAAGGGTTGTAGAGCATCAATATCTCTTTGGGTTTGCTGATTTGTATTTTCAATTGTTGTCTGGTTTGGGTTTGGCTGAATGGAATTGTAACCTTTTTATGTTCATGAGAATTTGCACTTATTATAAATTACATCGGTCTGTGCAGGTTTTTATCAAAGCACAGAAACCCAGAGCTTACTTCAAGAGGTTTCAAGTTAAATTCAAGCGAAGGAGAGGTATATGCTCATTTGATTTTTGATGTAATTTCTTATATCTTTGCGTGGATGTGATCTGATTGTATTTGTTTCTTTGTAATGAATGTAGAGGGAAAGACCGATTACAGAGCCAGAATCCGTCTTATTAACCAGGACAAGAACAAGTACAACACCCCTAAGTACCGTTTTGTTGTTCGTTTCACCAACAAAGACATTATTGCCCAGATCATTTCTGCTACCATTACTGGTGATTTGGTAATGTGTGCAGCTTATGCCCATGAATTGCCCCGATATGGTCTTGAAGTTGGTCTCACCAACTATGCTGCAGGTAAATATTCTAACCTTACTAATGGTATGTTGTATTTTTATGTCATTGAAAGAATCTGATAACTGTTCTCTTAAAACCACAGCTTACTGTACTGGTCTTCTATTGGCTCGTCGTGTGTTGAAAAAACTTGAGATGGATGCCGAGTATGAAGGCAATGTTGAGGTATATGCTTGTTCTTTTGGTTGTTTCCTTGTTTTGTTATAGTGTAGATAAGTTGTGGGCAGAAGAAACATGTCACTGACAGTTATCACTTGCAGGCAACTGGTGAAGACTACTCTGTTGAACCCGGTGAAAGCCGAAGGCCCTTCCGTGCTCTTCTTGATGTTGGTCTTCTGCGAACAACTACCGGAAACCGTATCTTTGGTGCTCTTAAGGTAACATCATTCCCCAGCCTAACGCATCTTTGCTATATTTATCATATCTTTTTCTTTGTGTGTCTGGGACTCTGGGTTAATCATTCCTTGATATTTTGGTGTATACTCTTTTTTCCCTTTGGATTCATATCTTCTCTTAGTTACTGAAACTAATGGTCAAATGTTGGATTTACTGTGGCTCATAACGTCTAATCATTGCTATACACAATTTTAGGGAGCTTTGGATGGTGGTCTTGACATTCCTCACAGTGACAAAAGGTTTGCTGGTTTCCAAAAGGGTGAAGGAAAGAAAGATGCTGCATTGGACCCTGAGATCCACAGAAAGTACATCTTTGGTGGGCATGTTGGTACATACATGAGGGTATGTGTGAAAATATAAGATACTTGCGTTTGTACTTTCATTAATGAATACTCATAGTTTGGATTGATATGCTCTTTGGTATTGTTTTGTTTTCTGAACTTCTGTTGACTATGTCCAGACCCTAATGGAGGATGAGCCTGAAAAGTTCCAAACTCATTTCTCCGAGTATGCGAAGAGAAACATCGACGCTGATGGTCTTGAAGCTCTTTACAAGAAAGTGCATGCAGCTATCCGTGCTGATCCTACTGCAAAGAAAACTGAGAAGGCAGCTCCCAAGGCCCACAAGAGGTATAGAGCTACAGCCATTTCAACAAATTCAGTTTTATTTTCTCAAATTCCTTTTTCTTGTTTTGTTTCGCCTACCTCTGTTTATACACTTGGTTTCATCGAAATAGTTGAACTTGTTTTTTGAGTTGAAAACTGTATTCATGGTTTTATTTGTTTTCCATCAATTGCAGGTACAACTTGAAGAAGCTGACATATGATGAGAGGAAGAACAAGTTGATTGAGAGATTGAATGCCCTCAACTCAGCAGCAGGAGCAGATGACGATGATGACGAGGATGAGGATGACGAGTGAACTGTGTCTCACCCCAAGTAGAATTAAAACCAAGAAATTTTGGATGTTCATCTTCGCCTCGTTTTCGTTATACTCTTATCCATTTACAAATTATTTAGCTTTGTTTGTCTTGAATCTTAAAGGTTATAGACCTTGTTAGGCTTTTTGGATGTTACAAGTGGAGAATCAAATGTTACTCGTTTTTGTACTAGTAACTTATTCTGGCATTTTAGTTTTTAAATTTTTTTAACCTTTTCTGCCATGTTCTTTGTTTTCTTTTTTCAGTGGTTCGCCAATCACCATGGTCTATGTTCTCTGTCTGAGTACACTGATTTTGATCATGATAGTAACATCCCAGTCAAGTATAACATCTCTAGAACTTCTTAACCAATAAACTCTGCAGACTGGTGTCAATTTGTAGGCTTTGGTAAATCTATTCCTAGATGTGTAGACTTAACCTTGGCTAGTTCAGGATATTTGTTTGAACCTCCCAAACTATGCCTCAACCCCGAACCGTATGGTTGGAACCATCTTTCATTATCACACCCTGATTGGGCTCTTTTAAGATTCTGAGGATTATCCCTCGGAAGGTTCTTCAGTTGATTTCAGAAGGTCACTATGGTCCACAGTGGATGAAGTCTTATCCAAAACCAACCAATAAGAACTAACATCATATTGTACCTGTGCCTCTGAAGTCCTAACACCATCTTTTTCTATCATAAACATTTGAACCTGTTGGTGCCTTGCAAGCAAATCAAATTTCTAAAGAAACTCTTTTGTGAGGGTGAGTGTAATGGCTCATTCGTTAGCCTCTTCATTGCAGCTTTCTGTAGCTGCTTTCTCAACAAGAACCTCTAAACAAAGGAACTACCAATGCTCAGGGATTCAGAGAATCAGATGTGACCACCTGAGTTGGAATTATCAAACATTAGATGGTAAATCAGAAACCCAATCCGCTATCGGTCGGAGGTAAGTCCTGTAATTGTATCTGGTTGCGTTATGTACTCAATGGCAGAAACTGGATTAATCTCTTGTGGAAAAATAAAATGCAGGATTCTTGTTGGGGGATTCACCGGGGCGATATTGAGCTTGAACGTCGGTAACCAAACTGCAAATGCGGCTCAGAGAAGACCGCCACCAAAGCCTCCGGCTGAGAAGAAAGACCCGAATGTTAGCGGTGTTACTGCGAAAGTTCTTGCCAGTATGAAGAGGAAAGAAGCCATGAAAGAAGCCGTGGCAAAATTAAGAGAGCGAGGAAAGAAAATCGAGGGAGTGTCCGAGTAACAAGTTACAAATCAACAAATTGTATGTTTATGATTATGAATGACCCTATATTGATTCAACTACAACAATTACTCTCTATATTTTTTTGTTATGAAGTTAAATTCATGATTGGGGATTCAAATTTTATTGTTCTTTAAGTACTAAAGGCTTGAATTGAGCCTATTGTGTTGATAGGTAGGCTCACTCCTGCAAACTTATGCAAATGCTATTGGAATTCTATCTGATACAAACAAATGATTTCTATAACAAATGTAGTAGAAGGAAGGTGCAGGTCCAAGGAAATAGATTGACAAGCAGTTCAGGTATTGTTATCAGCGAGAATATGATTGATGCAAATCAAGAAAAGCAGAAAGGCGCATCTTTGGTAGGGAGTTGGACTGAACTGTCTGACAACCTATAATTTGGACTCCACTAGAGAGGCCAAAAACAGTGCTGAACTTTAGGATTCCAAAAAGTCTGCAGAGTTTAGACTTGTGCAGCTCTGCACCTTTCTCACCATACATTTAGATGTTCAATATAGAGTACAAACTTATAGTAGTTGCATACTGCAAAATTGTTTAGATATCAAGCAAAGCCCTCCCAGAATTGTGCAATTATGTTTGATCTCAATGTCTGGATCATTAGAGCGTTACAAGTTCTGGGATGCGCAGGTGTAAATGATTAACAAGACAAAGACGATATCAATAGTTTTCTGTAAACAAGTGCTAGGAGCCTGGGACTACTAAGTGTGTTTGCCTGGCTTGCCCTTGTAAACTTAGAACCCATTGAACGAGTAAGAGCAAAAGCTGCAGCTTGATTTGGGCAAATTGGAAGCAACTCAACTTACTAGTTTTTGAAGGGAAAAAGCCAACTGTCATCTAAAATGAATGAAAGCAAAAATTGGTTTTTGGAATTGATTTCTGCTTTCTGGAAAAGCACTTCACACACCTGCTTCTAGTCCAAACACACTTGCACAATGACTACTACCTCACTCATATATGAATCTCTAAAGTGGAGATAGGATCCACTGATCTCAAGGATGATAGTCAGGCTCCTTGATTATACATAATCGCCTAAAAAAATCAATAATCTGAGAAGTTGTTTCTCAACTTAAAAAGTAAAAAGTAAAAAGCAAAAAGCAAAAAGTTAATTTGGCGTTTGAAATGACGCACTTTTTGTGAATTGCTTTTCTGGCATCCAAACATGCTCCTAGCACATGGCAGCCACGTCATCTACAACACATGACAAACACGCCAGTACATCCAATATATGTACACTTGGCAGTACCGACGTGTCAATCTAGTTCCCCCCCTTGCAGGGTTACAGTTTCAACGTGTCCTCCAGACTACAATCACTCTCAGACTCGCCAGTTTAGGCTTCTCTCAAAAGTGGGCTAAACCCTGAAAGAAAAAAAATGAAATTCATATATATGAAAAAAACACAGCGTTCGTTCTTCATCTTTCAAACCCCCCAAAAAACCTAACTTTCTTCGTGAATGTCAAACTGCTGATTCCGAGATTACCAAATCATCATCAAGGTTGGTTGTTGTCTAGATGGATTCAGGTATGTAAAGCAAATCCCTAAATTTCTAAAACCTGATAATATTATCAGAATAACAAAAACCCTTAAAATTTGAGTTTCTTAGATCTTGATTCGTATCTTGTTATTCATATCTTGCGTCGTGAAAATGGTCTCAAGAACAGGTTCTGTTTGATTTATGGTTCTGAATGCGATTTTGTAGTGTGAGTGGAAGAATTTTTTTAGGGTTTTGATGTGTTGAAGAAGGTGATTTAGGGTTTAGTGACATTAGCTGTCAGTGTGATTTTGTGGTATGAATGGAAGAAATTTTTTAGGGTTTCTGTTGTGTTGAAGGTGATTTAGGGATTAACAATTTTGTATGGAGCTTATATTCATCAGTCTCAGAATCAAAATTATCTGTAATGTTGAAAAAAAGAGTTTAATTCTTTGGCTTTAATTTTGCAGGTGCGGAGAATAGTCGTAGTGGAGGAAGTGGCAAAGCAATTTCTGAAGTAGGGTGGTACATACTTGGGGAGAATCAAGAGCATGTTGGTCCATATGCATTCTCTGAATTACAAGGTAAGTTGCATTACTAAATTCACTGCATTCTCTTCTTTTTCTCAGTTGGAAAACTTGGAATGAATGCTTTTCGAAACCCGTGTATGTGGCCATTTGCTTATCATATCATGTTGAGCAGGATTTTTCCTTGTTCTGAGAATCCAATAAATGGGTATCTGTGAGATGGACTGCATCGTGCATTCTACGGTGCTCAATAAAAGGAACTTTGAAGGAATTACATGCTTTTGTAGTTTCTTTTGTAAAAGGAGAATGCAGTAAATTTACTTGTTTTATTCTTGTTCTTGAATTTTCAGTTACACCAGTAACCTATCAAGGTTTCAGGACAATTGTTACATCTGTGTCATGTTCATAATGGTCTTATGAGCTATTGAACCATCTACTTAGTTCTATTTACTTCGCCTGAGCAGAGCATTTCAAGAATGGATACATCGCTGAAAGTACACTATTATGGGCTGAAGGAAGAACTGAATGGCTGCCGTTGTCATCGATTCCTGAACTGTTCACGGGAATATCTTTACGGAGACCCGAGCCTGCTGTTGCAGGTGAGTTTATCTACCAACCTTGGCTTGAATATGACGGTTGCATATGATAGGTATCTGAATATGTCGCTGTCCTTGTTACAGCAGCAGCGACTCCTGACAATGATGATGAGTTCGCCAAATGGCAGGAGGAGGTTAGAAAAGCAGAACTCGAAGCTGAGGCTTTGAAGCATGGCTCAAAATTAAATGATGTTGGTGGGTCAGATCAGTTGAAAGACTTGGAGGGGGATGTTGACGAGAGGCCTTCCACACCACCTGATGGCGAGGAAGAATTCACTGATGATGATGGAACTGTGTACAAGTGGGACAGAGGTCTTAGAGCATGGGTTCCCCAAGTAAGTTTTTGGCTGCATCTATCTTTCTTGGTTCTAAACTAATACTAGATAAATAGGATAATTTTTATCACCGGATACAGCCTGCGTAATTAAAAGGTTATTGTCTTTTATCACTTTTGTATTTCTTATTGTGTTATTATGTTTGAGGCTTGTGAAGAGAGTCGTACTGCCTTCTCTTTTTCGCGGCAGTATTGTCTTCTCTTGGTCTGTCTTATATTTCTCTATTTTGGTTGAGGCCGATTCTAGTAGTATGTTTTTATCCAACTGGTAAGTTGCTAAGTGCTGCTGCAGTTACTCTTTCGGTCCATTAAGGACTTCATAGCATATGAAAAGTCATTAGTGATTTAAGTGCAGCCTATCTTCCTTGCTGGTGTTACCCATCAACATGTTGTGTAGGACTCCAGTGGTGGCCATTTTCGAACTTGAATGACATACCTGATTATATGCCAAATTCTGTGGTTGACTCTTTCTTATGTGGTTCACGGTTAACCTTTATAAGTGGTTTTACCCTTGTTCATTCTATAATTGAGAATGTTTCCACGTAATAGCCAATACCTATTTATTTCGGCACTGATTGCATCTTTCACTGGTGTGAAATTGATGTAGCCTTATTGTTATGTTACTTTATCCTACTATATTCTTTATTTTTCATCCGTCACCTTCTGATTATTAACATGTATCTGAATAATTTCCTTCAGGAAAACTTGGTTTCGAAAAGTGAGGAAACATATGAATTGGATGAGATGACTTATCCAAAAGAAGAGGAACTGTTCCCATCAGTACTGGGTGCTGACATCTCTTTAAAAGGAGAGGTTGATGATAACACCAAAACAAAAGAAGCAAAACCTGACGCTAAGCGTAAAGCACCTGAGAAGGAAGAAAAGAAGGTAATCTTTTGATCCTGTGTTCTGATGGTGTTGGTTAGGCTTGCTTATGCTAACAGTCGTCATGTGATGTCTTACCTCTAGCCTCTAGGTTTAGCTCTCTTTTCGGTGTGTTCATAAAGTTTTACTTTTATTATATCATTTCATGGTTCCTTCCTTAGTTACCAGGAACCTGAGAAGTGGTCACGAATCTCAGTGAGAACCGCCATTTTGCGCTCCTCACTAAGATCTGTGATGGGAGCGCGCTCCGAGCATGAGAGAAACGTGCTCCAAAAGAGTGAAATCCGTTTCTCTTATTTTCCTCTTTTTTTATTTGTAATAAGCAAGCATATCTGATATCTAGCTTCATGTCTGTTAGTAAATATTCTCGTATCTTCATATCTTTATCTGGAATATCATGTATCAGCCGCTATATCTTCTAGGTTACCTATTTTATAGCCATATAACATCTGTATTACTTATCTAGTTTAGTCTTTATCCTACCAAGAAAACAGGTCGAGGTATATCTTATGTGATCAAACTCCTTGATAGATGATAAACTAAATCCTCACATGTCGTCTAAACCATTCTCTTCTCCTTAGTCTTGTATTTTTATTACAAAGGCCCACAATTTTAAATTTACACCAATCTTATTCACTTAGACCATTCTCTTCTCCTTAGTCTTGTATTTTTATTACAAAGGCCCACAATTTTAAATTTACACCAATCTTATTCACTACTTTGATCAGATTGTAGGAAGAAAATCTAAGTGTTAGTAAACGTTTTTGTGTTCTTTATTGTTTATGAAATTGGAAAATTAGTAGTATAAATAATGTATTTATGAAATCTAATCTACGCTCCCAATACGCTCCTCGAATCTCATTTTTTGATAATTTTACGATTTTCGAATCCGTTCTCTATTTTGTTCCCGACCGCGCTCCCGCTCCTGTTAACTAAGGTCTTCATTCTCCGCGGTAGTCTGTTTCAAAGCTGTATTGTTTTTCGTGTCATACAATGTGGGTCAGTTTCATTATTTCTCTTGTTCTAACATCTTTGAGTCCTTACTTATGCAGGAAGCAAACAAACCTCCTGATAGTTGGTTTGACTTGAAAGTTAATACACATGTTTACGTTACAGGATTGCCAGATGATGTTACTGCTGAGGAGGTAAGCACTGTTAATCTTCTTCTTGCTGTTCTATTTGTCTTGGTTCCATGATACAGTGAATTGTAGTGATTCTGTACACGGTAGTTGTTCTTGTTATATCTCTAAGGAAATTGGTTGTTCTTTCGACTTTATCAGGTGGTGGAAGTGTTCTCCAGGTGTGGTGTTATTAAAGAGGTGAGTTGGACTTCTTTTATCACTATGAATACTAATTGATTAAATTAATTTCTCGACGACGACCAATTATAATCCTCATTGTTCGAGTCAGAGACAATTTCTTTCTTCTTGGAGTGGGATTTGTTGTCTTGACTCCGATCCAAATTCCCAAACTTTTTTGTCTTAGTTCTGAGGTGTCTTTCTATGGCCATAGTTTCCTCCCACTTCTCAATAGCACTTCTAACTATGTTCCAACCTTGCTAAGATTAAGAACAAATACTATATTAGATTTTGGAATATGTACTGCACTTAAATTCTGTTGTGCTGCAGTTATAACTGACACTTATGATTAAATGATACAGGACCCTGAAACGAAAAAGCCTCGTGTTAAGATCTATGTTGATAGAGAGACAGGAAGGAAGAAAGGAGATGCGCTCGTGTCTTACATGAAGGTAATATTTTCATCTGTTAACTGATAGTTGGTACAGGGAATTTTATAATTGTACTAGACGTTCATTTTTTTTGGCTATTTTTTTATTTTTTTCATTAGGAACCTTCTGTTGAGCTAGCAATTAAAATTTTGGATGGGGCGCCTTTCCGGCCTGGTGGATCTCCTCTTATGACCGTCAGTCCAGCAAAATTTGAGCAGAAAGGTAAAGTAATGGTAGCGTAAGTTTCCAACGTCAGTTCATGTATAACAGGTTCATGATTATAATTGTTCTTATCTAGTTTCACTAATATTCTTGCGACTATCTTAACAACAAGCTCTAACTTGTTTTGCAGGTGATAGATTTATAACAAAGCAAGTAGATAAAAAAAAGAAAAAGAAATTAAAGAAAAATGAGGACAAGATACTTGGATGGGGTAAGTCTCATCTTGCAGTGGTGTCTTTTCTGCATGCTATAGAATACATGTTGTACATGGTTACAATCTGTTGGTTCGTGATATGTTTTTCCTTTGTTCCATGGACTACTTCTGGCTATGATAAACTATAGCTTTTTCAGCACAGTTCAGAGTGTTGATATTCTCATGTGACTATATAAGTTGCCAGCATTTGATGGTTCAGTCAAAAGTTCAGATACATGAGTGTTGGTCTAGCACCAAATGTATTTCATACGGCTCAGAAGTCCATAACTTAACTTTCTTTCATTGTGCAGGGGGCCGTGATGATAGCAAGGTGTTGATTCCAGCTACTGTTATTCTTCGGTTTATGTTCACACCTGCTGAAATGAGGGTAAGTAGACATCTAAATGTAATATCTGGAAAGCGTTAATTGAGCTGGATGGATGTTAGCATCTAGTACAAGTTCTGAATTTCTGTTGGGCAGCCTTTGAATGTGTGTTGCGTAACTATATATATATCCATCTTTGCAGTCTGATGTTAATTTAAAGGCCGAGCTGAAGTCAGATGTTGAGGAGGAATGCGTGAAACTTGGTCCAGTGGAGCTAGTTAAGGTACGCAGAGAACCCTCGTGATCTTTTTCCTGATTTTCCTGTCTGAAATGTATTGATGGAGTCTTGGAGATGATTGACAAAGAATACAAGAACTGTTATGATATGGACACAGATTGTTCAATACCATTGAAAGGCATATACCACTTGTGGGTGATATCAATTTCTCGACGGTTTTGTTTGTTCATATTTCATCTTTCCTTCATTCTCTGTATGAGATTAGTAAATTAATTTACCTTTCTTGTGTGCTACTACTGGTAGTCATGACTAAAAGCCCAAAATTATTGTTCGAGTCATGTGAGCATATTTCTCTTGCTTGAAGCCAATGTTTCCAATGTTGATTGTTGAGCTAAAATATTTACATTTTACTTCTTTGCTTGCAGGTGTGCGAGAACCATCCTCAGGGAGTTGTTCTGGTGAGATTCAAAGATACAAAGGATGCTCACAAGTGTATAGAGCTAATGAATGGAAGATGGTAAGTACTGCCTCACTTTTGGGTCCAAAATTCTTTATATCATCATGTTCAACTACTCAAACTGCAAATGGATGTACGTACATACATCCCTTGAGAAACTGAAAACATGGCACAACGCCCATCTGTCGAGGAACATGTGTGGTACTCACGTCAATGCTGAGAGGAAGTACACAATCTGTACTTGATGAAAACAGTTTCCAGATCTGCATTGGAATATGTTACTGGATTCTGGATATGAAAATAATGAATATACTCTATTAGTGGCATTGAAGTTTTGACAACTAACCATACCCATAGTTCCCCCGTCCTACTTTGGCTTTGTCTTTCTACATTGTAGTCTGTATGGCATTAAAAATTGCCTTCGAAGTCGCTTAGTTCAGACCTGCATATATATTTATAAGCAGAAAAGAGCCGCTTTACGACTTCTTTTCAGCGATTAATCACTTGCATGGGTGCACCTCTTCTCTTTCTCTAATTTGTGTTTCCCATTTCAGGTTTGGTGGTAGGCAAGTACATGCCAGCATAGACGATGGTTCCGTTAATCATGCTGCGGTCCGTGATCTTGAGTATGACGAAGCTCGGTTAGCTCAGTACGGTGCTGAGCTTGAAGCTGATGACTGACAAAGATGGCGATACTTTTTGAAGGAGCTAATATGGAAGAAACCTGCTTTTGTCCAAATTGTAAAATCTCAGTAACTGAGGCCTTATGAGTTACACAGAATGCTTTACTTAATACTGCATATATATGGGAGGCTTTTGCATTGGGATGGGTGGCTTGCGTAAAGTCCCGGTTCAGATTTTGTGGGGATTTTGGGCAGAAGGGTAGATGTAAATGAGCGCATTTAAATTGGTATCAAAGATAATGTTCAGGGCACCATGAAACTTGTACTTGGGATTATGTTTACAGTCACCAACTTAGCTAGAATGGTAGCATGGCCACGTAAATGAGCACATTGGCTGAAACACCAACTGACACTAGGTTGTTGATTAGTCAGTTGATAATCTGAAAGCTTTGATTTCCCACTAATTAAAATTTCTTATTGCGTGAACATCAAGTGATGGAAACATGCGATAATGATGAATCCACCAACAACTAGATTATGTTTTAATCCTTTCATCTCTGTAGCATGTACACATCATCTTCATCGTTGACTGCTTTTGGTACATGGACATGAAAAATTCTTGTTGACTATCATGAACCTAACTTTTGTTTGTTAAAAAGAAGAAAGGAACACAGTGAGATTTTTCCCAATTCCAACCTCTCGAAAAACTGCGTTCCTTCTTTAATTTATTATTTCATTGTTTAATAGAATGAAATCAGCATTAGGTGGTATTGTTAGTTCAAATGGAGCTTTCATTTATGATTTGATTTCTTTTCGTTTTCTTGAAGTCGTATGCCTTTTGTTCTTCATTTCTTGTCTGTTGGTTCAAAAATTGCTTTCACCACCATCTATATCATCTCTTGAAGGTTTAATCTGTGGATTACTTCGAAGAAGTCTCTTCCTTGCCTTCTAAGTTCCAAGTGGCTTCCCTTGAAGTCTATCATTATATATATATCTCCTCCCCATTTCTTCTTTTCAACGCATCTCTCGCTCTCTTACAACTCTTCCCTTGTCCCTCAGAGAACTTATTATCTTAAAGAAGAAGATTAAATATGGAAGGTTTGATTCCATTTGTATACAAGGCAGTAGTACAATATAGGAATGGGGGTCGACAAGCTTCAAATATGGGTAATTCATCATGGTACAGCGAATCATCAATATCAACATCTTACATGAGGCTTCCTACAGATGGTGGTGAATCGGGGCGTTTTCAAGATACTAATCAAGTTGAACTATTCTCGTCGAATTCCATGGTTGTTACTGCCACTTCCGCTGTTCAATCACCTCTTGTTTCTCGTCGACTTGTATCTTCTTCGTGGCAATGATTGATCCGCCGCTTGTTAGCTTGTATGAACGTATATTGGAGTGATTGTGTATTGTCAGGTTAATAAGAACAGCCGAACCTTGCGTGTAAGCAAAACCAAAAAACAAAAGGAGCTTTAGACACGCTAAATTGTAATTACTACTAGCTACTTCCTGGTTATCCATGGACAAAAGAGCCTTGTATAATCTGGTGAAGCAATATATAAAGTTTGTTGGTGAATTGTACATAAAACAAAATGTAATGATATTTTTATAATTGTAAATTTAGATCCAGTTATTTTGTCTAAAGATTGATAAATTGCATTGTGCACTAGGAAACCTACATATGGCCAGACCGTAATGCCATAACAGAGACCACAAGTATACATACAAGACTAAGCAGAAACCAGAATTTAAATGGAGAAATTTGTGACAAAACTTTCATTGATATACATACACAAGCACCAATTAACACACAAAATAAGAATTCAATTTGGTCCCCAGCAGCTCAAATACATAACGTCCAAAAGTATGTCATGATCTCTCTGCTGCTTCATTATAATTTGGTCCGGAATAACAGAAGAAGCTGGCATAGAAGAAGAAGAAGAAGTTGCTTGAGAAATAGATGATTTGACTCTATTCTTAGCATATTGATGGATGGATCTTAAAGTATAATTCCATCTGCACAATCCAGCTTGATCTTTCAATGCTTCAACAACACCAACACTAACAGCAACCATCCATGCTTTTCTTGTCGAACTCATTGATTAATTCTAAGTAGCAGTAGTAAGTTGTAAAAGTGATTTTCGAGAAAGTAGTTAATACACTAGTTCAGTTTTGAATGAAGAACTTGATGTCGACTACAAGTAATTCTTATATAGATGGATGAGGTTAGACAATCAATAATTTATTGAATTATGAAGTAACTGATGATGTAACCAAAACCATGGATTGGAGATACTGCTATTAGTTTTATTTTTGGTGGTCGGCTGGTTTCGTTTATTTCTGTGGGGGAACGAAAATAAACAAAGGATTTGTCTGTGTATATTTGGACAATGAACTGTTAGACGCGTTGATGATGTAGGAGTGGAATATCGCAAAATAATAAGTATGCGAAGTAAGGATTATCTGATGTAAGCGAGGACTATCGCACATGGCAAAGTTGAAGTGACGTATTGGATAATGTCAGCAAAGTCACGAGTAAAGTGTGATGTTGTATACGAAGTATAAGCTGTGCGAGAATGAGTGAGTGTAAATGAGCGAATAGATCGCACAATGATTCCGAAAATAGTGGATCTCTTAGCTGTCATCCATTATGAGGAATCACTATATAAAGAAAAGAGGTCATCACGTAGGAGAGAGATCTTTTAGTGTGTGTGAGACAAGAAACTAGGAGAGAGAAAGTTTATTTGGAGTCATTGTTATCCATTGTATTCAATTATAATCCTTGAAAATTAATAAAGAATTCATTATGATTACTTGAGTGATTGTTTTAGATACATTGGGGTGTGGTTGTAGGTATGGGTGTAAATTGGGCCGGGCTAGCACGTTTACGACACAGCACAACACGTTTATATTTGAGCACAGCACGGCACAACACGTGACCGGCACAGCACGGGCATAACACGTTTGTTTAATGTGCTGTGCTGTGCCCGACAAATAGGCACATCAGCACGACACAGCACGCGGCACAGCACAACACGGTTAAAAGCACAACACAACACGGTTAAAAGCACAACACAGCACGACACAACACGGGTAAAACCACAGCACGTGTAAAGCACGCGAAAAGCACGTGAAGCACGACCTACTAGTCAAACCCCTTATTATTTAACGGTCCATTACCTATAAGTCTATAACCAAACCACGTGCATAGCTAGAAGTACTAACACGTAGCTAGTTTCAATACTCCCGTTATCATGCCGTTACCTAGACACGACCTATGTTTGACTAGTATTATAAGCGAAAAGAAAATTTTGAGTTCTCATTTCTCTTTCTCGCAAACCCTTGGGAAGAAAAAAAACCAGACAGCCGCCACAGCCGCTGGTAAATCTTCTAACAAAACCCCTAATGTCTTTATCTTTACTCTCTGATAGCACTCTTTCTCTCTATTTTCATTCCGTCTAATTAATCTGTTTATATTTTCTTGACAAGATTTGGTTTCGGTGGGATTTTTTCAGCAATTTGAAGCTCAAGGTACGTTTTGTTTTTCTTAAGTTAGTCTTTTGAGTTCTGGTTTGGTAATTTACTCAATCGGACTTTGTATTGTTTAGATCTGTGATTTTTCAAGAGGTTTCATGCATTTTCTGGTGATGAAGTGTTTGTGATTTTAATTTTAGAATACGAACATGAAGTGTTTGCTAAAATGTTTGATTTACATTTTTGTTTTTGTTTTAATCGATCTGTGTTGGGTTCCTACTTGTTAATTTCTGGTTTTTATTTGCAATTCATATTTACCAAATGCTTCATTTAACCTTTATGGTGTTCCATCTAAACATATTATGTTTATGTTTGGCCTTCCAGATATGGTGTTCTTCAAAAAAGATGAAGCCTTCAATGCAGATTAATCAATTCCTATTATTATGTTCATGTTTAGGTTACTGATCTAAACTTATATATATATATATTTTATTTTCCTAACATATTACCTGGTTAGGTTATTGATCTGCATGTGCTTGGTTTAACACCATTTATTTTTGACATTTTCAGGTGTACTTGGTGAAGAAAGCTATTAAATCAAGTCCCACAGATTGAAATCTTGCTTATCGCTTTAGTTTGACTCCCTTTTATTTTATAAATTTACTGTTTTTCTCCAATTTATATTAGGTTTGTTTATAAGCTATGGAATCTGGTGCTGGTGAATCTACTAACCCGTTGAGTATTATAGATTTGGATATGCTTGAGGCCAACGGGAAGTCCCTGCTGGTCAGGAGAATGCACCTTCCTCTCTTCCTAAAACAAGAAAAAGAACCTCCGAAGTTTGGGCTCATTTTGAAACTAAAGAGGTTATGTTTAAGGGAAACTTGGTATTAAGGGATGTATGCAAACACTGTATGACTGACTACAAAACTAGTAATGAACCTGGGATTAATAGCGGGACTGGTCACTTAACTAGACATTTAGCAAAGTGTTTGCCCTTACACTTAGATGAAAATGATCCTAAGCAAGCTAAAATCACATTAGGTAGTGCAAGGGTAGGTAATTTTACTTATAGTCAGAGTAGAATGAGAGAAGGATTAGCTGATTTCATTGTAAATTCCGAGAAACTCTTAGCTCTAGCTGAAGATGAGGATTTTGAGGAGTTTATTCAATTTTATCTTCAACCTGCTTATAAAAAAGTTAGTAGAAATACATCTAGAACTGATATTGTGAAGAAATTTGATGGAAGGAAAAACCTTTTGATTGCTGAATTTGCTTCACATGCTACTGGTATATCTTTTACTTCGGATATGTGGACAGGATGTAATGGATCTCCTTATATTTGTGTTACATCTCATTATATTGATGCTAAATCTTGGATGCTAATCAAAAAGGTAATTGCTTTTCGTACTATTCCTTATCCTCATACCGGTCTCCATATTCATGAAGTTATCTTAAATATTTTGAAAGAGTATGGTGTTGAAAGTAAATTTTTCAGTCTTGGTTTGGATAATGCTGCTGCGAATGTTAGTGCTATTGACTGTTTTCAGCGTTCTGTTGTGCCTCCATATCCTGATTTTGCGAAATTGTTTAATGTTAGATGTGCATGTCATATCATTCATTTGATAGTTTATGATGCTATTAAGGTGATTGACGAAACTGATAACTTGGACTTTATTAGAAAAATTGGAATTGCAATCCTTTACATTACTCATGCTCCTTCTAGGTTACAAGAATTTAAGAAGTCTTGCCAAAATTTTGCTCTTAAACCTAGATCATTTGGATTAGATTTGCATAATAGATGGAACTCTACTTACATGATGTTGAAAGCAATTGAAGGTTATGAAACCGTAATATTGGATGCCCTTATTGATTCTGACTATGAACTGGACATGATTGACTTTGACAATTGTAAGGTGTTTACCAAGTTTTTAGGTGTATTTTATACAGCTACTAAGAAGTTATCTGGAGTTTACTATTCCACCACTTGCATTGCTTTGAATCAATTGTATAACATTGCAGTATCATTTAAACAATGTAGGGATAATAGGCTTTATGGCAGAGTTATTAAGTTGATGGAAGAAAAATATCTGAAATATTGGGAGGCTATTCCACCTCTATTTATCTTGGCGTTTGTTATGGATCCAAGGAAGAAAATTATTGGAACAGTTATACTCATAGAAGGAATTGCTAATGCCTTTGATAGAGAACCTCTTGATAGTTTTGCATCTGTGCATCAAATGCTTTTGAAACTGTTTAATCATTATTCCAGTACTCATGGTAGTAATGTGCAAACTACTGTGGCCCAATCTCAATCCGATTTTTGTGAACTAGATCCATCAGAAAGATTGTTATCAACTTGTTCTACCACTGTTTCAAGTGGCACATCTAATACCAATTCAATTTCTGAACTTGTTAGGTATTTAGAGTTGGATGTCACTGTTTTCCTTGGAAGTAAGGAATTGGGGAGTAATTTTGATATTTTGCAATTTTGGAATACTCATGGGAATAGTTTTCTAATTTTGCAGATTATGACTCGTGATTTACTGACTCCGCCTGCATCAACAGTGACTTCAGAGTCTTGTTTTAGTTTGAGTAGGAGAATTTTGAGCAAAAAAAGGAGCCGACTTGCCCATGATATTTTGGATGCTCTAGTGTGCTCAAAGGATTGGAATGACGCTCGGAAGAGAAGACAAGAGTTTAATGATGAATATGAGGAAGTCTTCTCAAGGTTCGATGGTTAAACTGTCACTGGAAGGTATGTAAACATAGTATCCTCTTGTTTTATTTTAGTTCTTGCAACTGTTACCCCTTTTTAAGATACACTAGCTTAAAGCAACAAACACTTTGTAGAGTACTGGAATTGGGCAAATGTGAACAATTCTTTCCATCAACATTATAAATCATTGTTCACTTTATTTTGTGATTAAATTCATTCTAAATGTTCATTCACAGGTGATTCCACTTTTTTGACATGGATCTCGCAGAGCCATGGAAGCTTACAAATACTTTTTGTGCTGCTGATTAGCTATGCTTGGAATGTGCAGTTATGTAAAGCTATATTTTGGATGCAGTTAGTTTGTAAAGCTATATTTTGGATGTACATTTATCAGATGTTTTCTCTTACCCCACAACTACAAGGTTTTGTTCAGTCTGGTGAAATGCATATTTTGGATGTATAGAGCTTGTTCTCTGCTGAATATTTGCTTGTTTTTTTTTTTTTTTTTTTTCCTGTTTAGTTAATGGGGTATACCCCATTTCCTTTTTAACTTGTAAGCTGGACTGGTGGTTCACCAATCAGACTTGTGGATTGCCTATGTTTTTTATCTTAATATATATAATCTTTTTAGTATATTACGTATAGCACGTGTGCCGACACAGCACAGCACGGCACAACACGTGAATAAATGGGCTGTACCCGTGGGCTGTGTTGTGCCGAGCTTTTGACTAATAAAGCACAGCCCAGCACATCACGTTTAAATTATTGGCACAGCCCAGCACAACACGTAGCACGCCAAGCACGTGACTTTGTGGGCTGGGTTGTGCCGGGCAGGCACGTTTTACACCTCTAGTTGTAGGTTTTCCTGCAACTACATATGATGAAGCACAGCCCAGCACATCACGTTTAAATTATTGGCACAGCCCAGCACAGCACGTATCACGCCAAGCACGTAAATTTAGATCCAGTTATTTTGTCTAAAGATTGATAAATTGCATTGTGCACTAGGAAACCTACATATGGCCAGACCGTAATGCCATAACAGAGACCACAAGTATACATACAAGACTAAGCAGAAACCAGAATTTAAATGGAGAAATTTGTGACAAAACTTTCATTGATATACATACACAAGCACCAATTAACACACAAAATAAGAATTCAATTTGGTCCCCAGCAGCTCAAATACATAACGTCCAAAAGTATGTCATGATCTCTCTGCTGCTTCATTATAATTTGGTCCGGAATAACAGAAGAAGCTGGCATAGAAGAAGAAGAAGAAGTTGCTTGAGAAATAGATGATTTGACTCTATTCTTAGCATATTGATGGATGGATCTTAAAGTATAATTCCATCTGCACAATCCAGCTTGATCTTTCAATGCTTCAACAACACCAACACTAACAGCAACCATCCATGCTTTTCTTGTCGAACTCATTGATTAATTCTAAGTAGCAGTAGTAAGTTGTAAAAGTGATTTTCGAGAAAGTAGTTAATACACTAGTTCAGTTTTGAATGAAGAACTGATGTCGACTACAAGTAATTCTTATATAGATGGATGAGGTTAGACAATCAATAATTTATTGAATTATGAAGTAACTGATGATGTAACCAAAACCATGGATTGGGAGTAACTGCTATTAGTTTTATTTTTGGTGGTCGGCTGGTTTCGTTTATTTCTGTGGGGGAACGAAAATAAACAAAGGATTTGTCTGTGTATATTTGGACAATGAACTGTTAGACGCGTTGATGATGTAGGAGTGGAATATCGCAAAATAATAAGTATGCGATAAGGATTATCTGATGTAAGCGAGGACTATCGCACATGGCAAAGTTGAAGTGACGTATTGGATAATGTCAGCACAAGTCACGAGTAAAGTGTGATGTTGTAACGAAGTATAAGCTGTGTGAGAATGAGTGAGTGTAAATGAGCGAATAGATCGCACAATGATTCCGAAAATAGTGGATCTCTTAGCTGTCATCCATTATGAGGAATCACTATATAAAGGAAAGAGGTCATCACGTAGGAGAGAGATCTTTTAGTGTGTGTGAGACAAGAAACTAGAGAGAGAAAGTTTATTTGGAGTCATTGTTATCCATTGTATTCAATTATAATCCTTGAAATTAATAAAGAATTCATTATGATTACTTGAGTGATTGTTTTAGATACATTGGGGGGTGGTTGTAGGTATGGGTGTAAATTGGGCCGGGCTAGCACGTTTACGACACAGCACAACACGTTTATATTTGAGCACACACGCAACACACGTGACCGGCACAGCACGGCACAAGACGTTTGTTTAATGTGCTGTGCTGTGCCCGACAAATAGGCACATCAGCACGACACACACACACGGCACAGCACAACACGGTTAAAAGCACAACACAACACGGTTAAAAGCACAACACAGCACGACACAACACGGGTAAAACCACAGCACGTGTAAAGCACGCGAAAAGCCGTGAAGCACGACCTACTAGTCAAACCCCTTATTATTTAACGGTCCATTACCTATAAGTCTATAACCAAACCACGTGCATAGCTAGAAGTACTAACACGTAGCTAGTTTCAATACTCCCGTTATCATGCCGTTACCTAGACACGACCTATGTTTGACTAGATTATAAGCGAAAAGAAAATTTTGAGTTCTCATTTCTCTTCTCGCAAACCCTTGGGAAGAAAAAAAACCAGACAACCGCCACAGCCGCTGGTAAATCTTCATAACAAAACCCCTAATGTCTTTATCTTTACTCTCTGATAGCACTCTTTCTCTCTATTTCATTCCGTCTAATTAATCTGTTTATATTTTTGACAAGATTGGTTTCGGTGGATTTTTTCAGCAATTTGAAGCTCAAGGTACGTTTTGTTTTTCTTAAGTTAGTCTTTTGAGTTCTGGTTTGGTAATTTACTCAATCGGACTTGTATGTTTAGATCTGTGATTTTCAAGAGGTTTCATGCATTTTCTGGTGATGAAGTGTTTGTGATTTTTAATTTTAGAATACGAACATGAAGTGTTTGCTAAAATGTTTGATTTACATTTTTGTTTTTGTTTTAATCGATCTGTGTTGGGTTCCTACTTGTTAATTCTGGTTTTTATTTGCAATTCATATTTTACCAAATGCTTCATTTAACCTTTATGGTGTTCCATCTAAACATATTATGTTTATGTTGGCCTTCCAGATATGGGGTTCTTCAAAAAAGATGAAGCCTTCAATGCAGATTAATCAATTCCTATTATTATGTTCATGTTTAGGTTACTGATCTAAACTTATATATAATATATTTTATTTTCCTAACATATTACCCGTTAGGTTATTGATCTGCATGTGCTTGGTTTAACACCATTTATTTTTGACATTTTCAGGTGTACTTGGTGAAGAAAGCTATTAAATCAAGTCCCACAGATTGAAATCTTGCTTATCGCTTTAGTTTGACTCCCTTTTATTTTAAATTTACTGTTTTCTCTCCAATTTATATTAGGTTTGTTATAAGCTATGGAATCTGGTGCTGGGGAATCTACTAACCGACTACTAACGTTGGTATAGATTGTGATATGCTTGAGGCCAACGGGAAGTCCCTGCTGGTCAGGAGAATGCACCTTCCCTCCTTCCTAAAACAAGAAAAGAACCTCCGAAGTTTGGGCTCATTTTGAAACTAAAGAGGTTATGTTTAAGGGAAACTTGGTATTAAGGGATGTATGCAAACACTGTATGACTGACTACAAAACTAGTAATGAACCTGGGATTAATAGCGGGACTGGTCACTTAACTAGACATTTAGCAAGTGTTTGCCCTTACACTTAGATGAAAATGATCCTAAGCAAGCTAAAATCACATTAGGTAGTGCAAGGGTAGGTAATTTTACTTATAGTCAGAGTAGAATGAGAGAAGGATTAGCTGATTTCATTGTAAATTCCGAGAAACTCTTAGCTCTAGCTGAAGATGAGGATTTTGAGGAGTTTTATTAAACTTTATCTTCAACCTGCTTATAAAAAAGTTAGTAGAAATACATCAGAACTGATATTGTGAAGAAATTTGATGGAAGGAAAAACCTTTTGATTGCTGAATTTGCTTCACATGCTACTGGTATATCTTTTTACTTGCGTTGATGTGGACAGGATGTAATGGATCTCCTATATTTGTGTTACATCTCATTATATTGATGCTAAATCTTGGATGCTAATCAAAAAGGTAATTGCTTTTTTCGTACTATTCCTTATCCTCATACGGTCGCCATATTCATGAAGTTATCTTAAATATTTTGAAAGAGTATGGTGTTGAAAGTAAATTTTTCAGTTTGGTTTGGATAATGCGGCTGGCGAATGTTAGTGCTATTGACTGTTTTCAGCGTTCTGTTGTCCTCCATATCCTGATTTTGCGAAATTGTTTTAATGTTAGATGTGCATGTCATATTCATTCATTTGATAGTTTATGATGCTATTAAGGTGATTGACGAAACTGATAACTTGGACTTTATTAGAAAAATTGAAGTGCAATCCTTTACATTACTCATGCTCCTTCTAGGTTACAAGAATTTAAGAAGTCTTGCCAAAATTTTGCTCTTAAACCTAGATCATTTGGATTAGATGTGCATAATAGATGGAACTCTACTTACATGATGTTGAAAGCAATTGAAGGTTATGAAACCGTAATATTGGATGCCCTTATTGATTCTGACTATGAACTGGACATGATTGACTTTGACAATTGTAAGGTGTTTACCAAGTTTTTAGGTGTATTTTATACAGCTACTAAGAAGTTATCTGGAGTTTACTATTCCACCACTTGCATTGCTTTGAATCAATTGTATAACATTGCAGTATCATTTAAACAATGTAGGGATAATAGGCTTTATGGCAGAGTTATTAAGTTGATGGAAGAAAAATATCTGAAATATTGGGAGGCTATTCCACCTCTATTTATCTTGGCGTCTGTTATGGATCCAAGGAAGAAAATTATTGGAACAGTTATACTCATAGAAGGAATTGCTAATGCCTTTGATAGAGAACCTCTTGATAGTTTTGCATCTGTGCATCAAATGCTTTTGAAACTGTTTAATCATTATTCCAGTACTCATGGTAGTTGTGCAAACTACTGTGGCCCAATCTCAATCCGATTTTGGTGAACTAGATCCATCAGAAAGATTGTTATCAACTTGTTCTACCACTGTTTCAAGTGGCACATCTAATACCAATTCAATTTCTGAACTTGTTAGGTATTTAGAGTTGGATGTCACTGTTTTCCTTGGAAGTAAGGAATTGGGGAGTAATTTTGATATTTTGCAATTTTGGAATACTCATGGAAATAGTTTTCCAATTTTGCAGATTATGGCTCGTGATTTACTGACTCCGCCTGCATCAACAGTGGCTTCGGAGTCTTGTTTTAGTTTGAGTGGGAATTTTGAGCAAAAAAAGGAGCCGACTTGCCCCTGATATTTTGGATGCTCTAGTGTGCTCAAAGGATTGGAATGACGCTCGGAAGAGAAGACAAGTTTAATGATGAATATGAGGAAGTCTTCTCAAGGTTCGATGGTTAAATTGTCACTGGAAGGTATGTAAACATAGTATCCTCTTGTTTTTTTTAGTTCTTGCAACTGTTACCCCTTTTTAAGATACACTAGCTTAAAGCAACAAACACTTTGTAGAGTACTGGAATTGGGCAAATGTGAACAATTCTTTCCATCAACATTATAAATCATTGTTCACTTTATTTTGTGATTAAATTCATTCTAAATGTTCCTTCACAGGTGATTCCACTTTTTTGACATGGATCTCGCAGAGCCATGAAAGCTTACAAATACTTTTTGTGCTGCTGATTAGCTATGCTTGGAATGTGCAGTTATGTAAAGCTATATTTTGGATGCAGTTAGTTTGTAAAGCTATATTTTGGATGTACATTTATCAGATGTTTTCTCTTACCCCACAACTACAAGGTTTTGTTCAGTCTGGTGAAATGCATATTTTGGATGTATAGAGCTTGTTCTCTGCTGAATATTTGCTCTGTTTTTTTTTTCTTTTTTTTTTCCTGTTTAGTTAATGGGGTATACCCCATTTCCTTTTTAACTTGTAAGCTGGACTGGTGGTTCACCAATCAGACTTGTGGGTTGCCTATGTTTTTTATCTTAATATATATAATCTTTTTATATTACGTATAGCACGTGTGCCGACACAGCACAGCACGGCACAACACGTGAATAAATGGGCTGTGCCCGTGGGCTGTGTTGTGCCGAGCTTTTGACTAATAAAGCACAGCCCAGCACATCACGTTTAAATTGTTGGCACAGCCCAGCACAACACGTAGCACGCCAAGCACGTGACTTTGTGGGCTGGGTTGTGCCGGGCAGGCACGTTTTACACCTCTAGTTGTAGGTTTTCCTGCAACTACATATGATGAAGCACAGCCCAGCACATCACGTTTAAATTATTGGCACAGCCCAGCACAGCACGTAGCACGCCAAGCACGTAAATTTAGATCCATTTATTTTGTCTAAAGATTGATAAATTGCATTGTGCACTAGGAAACCTACATATGGCCAGACCGTAATGCCATAACAGAGACCACAAGTATACATACAAGACTAAGCAGAAACCAGAATTTAAATGGAGAAATTTGTGACAAAACTTTCATTGATATACATACACAAGCACCAATTAACACACAAAATAAGAATTCAATTTGGTCCCCAGCAGCTCAAATACATAACGTCCAAAAGTATGTCATGATCTCTCTGCTGCTTCATTATAATTTGGTCCGGAATAACAGAAGAAGCTGGCATAGAAGAAGAAGAAGAAGTTACTTGAGAAATAGATGATTTGACTCTATTCTTAGCATATTGATGGATGGATCTTAAAGTATAATTCCATCTGCACAATCCAGCTTGATCTTTCAATGCTTCAACAACACCAACACTAACAGCAACCATCCATGCTTTTCTTGTCGAACTCATTGATTAATTCTAAGTAGCAGTAGTAAGTTGTAAAAGTGATTTTCGAGAAAGTAGTTAATACACTAGTTCAGTTTTGAATGAAGAACTTGATGTCGACTACAAGTAATTCTTATATAAATGGATGAGGTTAGACAATCAATAATTTATTGAATTATGAAGTAACTGATGATGTAACCAAAACCATGGATTGGAGATACTGCTATTAGTTTTATTTTTGGTGGTCGGCTGGTTTCGTTTATTTCTGTGGGGGAACGAAAATAAACAAAGGATTTGTCTGTGTATATTTGGACAATGAACTGTTAGACGCATTGATGATGTAGGAGTGGAATATCGCAAAATAATAAGTATGCGAAGTAAGGATTATCTGATGTAAGCGAGGACTATCGCACATGGCAAAGTTGAAGTGACGTATTGGATAATGTCAGCAAAGTCACGAGTAAAGTGTGATGTTGTATACGAAGTATAAGCTGTGCGAGAATGAGTGAGTGTAAATGAGCGAATAGATCGCACAATGATTTCGAAAATAGTGGATCTCTTAGCTGTCATCCATTATGAGGAATCACTATATAAAGGAAAGAGGTCATCACGTAGGAGAGAGATCTTTTAGTGTGTGTGAGACAAGAAACTAGGAGAGAGAAAGTTTATTTGGAGTCATTGTTATCCATTGTATTCAATTATAATCCTTGAAAATTAATAAAGAATTCATTATGATTACTTGAGTGATTGTTTTAGATACATTGGGGGTGTGGTTGTAGGTATGGGTGTAAATTGGGCCGGGCTAGCACGTTTACGACACAATATCCTCTTGTTTTATTTTAGTTCTTGCAACTGTTACCCCTTTTTAAGATACACTAGCTTAAAGCAACAAACACTTTGTAGAGTACTGGAATTGGGCCAATGTGAACAATTCTTTCCATCAACATTATAAATCATTGTTCACTTTATTTTGTGATTAAATTCATTCTAAATGTTCATTCACAGGTGATTCCACTTTTTTGACATGGATCTCGCAGAGCCATGGAAGCTTACAAATACTTTTTGTGCTGCTGATTAGCTATGCTTGGAATGTGCAGTTATGTAAAGCTATATTTTGGATGCAGTTAGTTTGTAAAGCTATATTTTGGATGTACATTTATCAGATGTTTTCTCTTACCCCACAACTACAAGGTTTTGTTCAGTCTGGTGAAATTGCATATTTTGGAGGTATAGAGCTTGTTCTCTGCTGAATATTTGCTTTGTTTTTTTTTTTTTTTTTTTTTTCCTGTTTAGTTAATGGGGTATACCCCATTTCCTTTTTAACTTGTAAGCTGGACTGGTGGTTCACCAATCAGACTTGTGGATTGCCTATGTTTTTTATCTTAATATATATAATCTTTTTAGTATATTACGTATAGCACGTGTGCCGACACAGCACAACACGGCACAACACGTGAATAAATGGGCTGTGCCCGTGGGCTGTGTTGTGCCGAGCTTTTGACTAATAAAGCACAGCCCAGCACATCACGTTTAAATTATTGGCACAGCCCAGCACAGCACGTAACACGCCAAGCACGTGACTTTGTGGGCTGGGTTGTGCCGGGCAGGCACGTTTTACACCTCTAGTTGTAGGTTTTCCTGCAACTACATATGATGAAGCTTCCTATTTAATTCTCGTCTCCCCTCGTGCACTCCTATCTTAATAGTATCCCAGTACCATGGTCCGTGGACACTGCTTGTAACGTACAAAGGTCATATACATGATGGCCATTGTAGATGGTAAAAACGAGCATTTTTCACGCATGGGATAAAATCAAACCATTGCAACTGGTCTGGAATATCACACAGTCTAAGTGACACAACCTTGTTAAACCTTTTTTCGTCAGAATTTGTACTCTCTCAACGAGTTAAATTGTCAATTTCAAACCTCTTGGTAGTTTGCATATTCAAAATTTTGGAGATTAGGCATCACCTAGACTTTTGGCCTGGACCCATCCATTGCAACGAGGATACCACACGGTTAAATGATTTGCAGCGTGTTAGTGCCTAGGTAGTCGCTCTTGCATTTATTCGTACAGATGTTTGATGTCATTGTGCTAAATTAAGAAGAAAACTGTTACTCATACAAATGAAGAACAGAAAGAACCTCGAAGAATTTTACTATTCCACCCTACTATTTCTGCTGTATCATCAATGACATATGAAGAGAGTCCAACATTCAAACAAACAAAAATCACATTAATCTCTAGTGATTATAATCTAGAGAGTGATTTTTGTAAATTTTGTTGTTGTTTCGATGCACTAGAAATGCCAAAATGTAGCCAAGCTGTAATGCCATAACAGAGGGTATCTGTTTTGGATGTGTACTTGGGGATAACTCATTGCCAAGATACAAATGTACAGAAACCAGAATAAAAATGGGAAGTATATACAAATACAAGCACCAACTAACTCACATAAGATCCATTTGATCTTGGTTACAATTGGTGGAAAATTAGAAACTAATTGGGTCCCCAACAGCTCAAATACATAACTGTTCTAAGTGATTCATCAGATTGCTTCATCCCTTGTTGCTTCATCATCATAATCTGATCTGGTATAACTGATGAAGCTGGAATCGAGGAAGAAGAAGTTGCTTGAGAAATAGATGATTTCACTCTGTTCTTGGTGTACTGATGAATTGATCTCAGAGCATAATTCCATCTACACATTCCAGCTTGATCTTTTAATGCTTCGACAACACCAACACTAACAGCAACCATCCACGCTTTCCTTGTTGAGCTCATGATTAATCCCCGAGTTTGAAGTAGTAGTAGCAATAGATTGTAAAAGTGATTTGTGAGAAATTAAGTTAATACTCAGTGTTTGAATGAATAACTGAGTGCGCAAGTTTCTTTTATAGATGGGATGGGGCCAAGAAACTACTAAACCAAAACCATGGGGATATTGCTAGTAGTTTTACTTTGCTGGTTGGCTGGTTTTGTTTAGACACGTTAATGATGATGAAGCTTCCTTTAAAGTTATTTAATTGCCGTTTCCTCTCTCAGTAGTCAGTACCGTGGACTACTGACTAAGACGTGAACAGTATCATTTTACTGTGTTCACAATAGTATTTTGGACTGGAAAAAAAGAAAGAAGAGCAAAAACACCCCCTTCAAGAATTTCTATTCCACCCCACCATTTTTTGCTGATATCATCAATGACGTATGCAAAGAGTCAACATTGATACAAACAAAAATCTACCCAAAAATCTACACATTCGAGCTTGATCTTTCAGTGCTTCAACAACACCAACACTAGCAGCAACCATCCAGGCTTTGCTTGTCGAACCCATATTCAAAGATTGATTCTAAGTAGTAGTCGCAGTTTGCACGGTTGGGGGCCGACAGATGTGCACTGTACAGTCTCCGGCAAGTATTGTGCATTACCTAAAGAAACTAGCAACATAATCACTTTTCATTACAATGAATGAGTTTTTGTTTGAATTCTTTAGATAGTGCACAACATCTCAAAACACTACCTTTCTGCGGTCTACCGGCAGTGAAACGACCAGGTTTAAGTCCAATCGCATACGCACCTAAAGTAAACAAACTCACGACTCATGGCAATGGCATAGTCATTTAATTTGTACTGGTTAAGACCAGAAGAAATCATCGCATTCCACCTCTTTTTAAGTTTATTTTCAGGCATTTGATCAAACATTCCAATTAAGGGCCAACTCAAAATTATCAAAATTCACTGATTAATATTCTTGATAATAGAGGGTGGTGGTTCGGTGACGGTGATTGTAGATTTTGCCGTTGTTTTCATGCACTGGAAATGCCAAAACTTAGCCCTTATGCCCTAACAGAGGGTGTCTCTGTTTTGGATGTATCTTTAGGAATCACTCAACTATCCGGACAAAAACCATAATTAGAATAAGAAATTTAGAAAATTTGTGATAACAATTTCATTTATATATACAACCGCTAATTAACACAAATAACTAAGATAAGATCCATTTGATCTTCTTAGCTAGAGTTTGTGGTTTAAGAGATCATTTTAATTGGGACCCCAACAACTCAAATACATAACTTTTCTAAGTGATTCTTCCGATTGCTTCATTTCATGATCTCTTTGCCGATTCATCATCATGATCTGGTCTGGAATTACAGAAGAAGCGGGAACTGAAGAACAAGTTGCTTGAGATATAGATGATTTCACTCTGGTTTTAGTGTACTGATGGATGGATCTGAGAGCATAATTCCATCGGCACATTCCGGCTTGATCTTTCAATGCTTCAACAACACCGACACTAACAGCAACCATCCAGGCTTTGCTTGCTGAACTCATCTTGACTGATTAATTTAAGTAGTATGTAAAAGTGATTAGTGAGGAAGTAAGTATAATATTTCAGTTTTGAACGAAGAACTTGATACGGAGTCTATGGACTACAAGTTTCTTATATAAATGCCCACTTGAGACTACGAGTCGTTTCATTCATGTAAACTTATGGGATACTGCAAGTGGTTTTCAGTTTGCTAGTTTTCTTAAATTTCTGTGGGAGCAAGAAAAGAGATAAGTTGTTTGTCTTTGGATTGGACGTGTACATTGATCTGTTGGACACGATGATGTCTATTCAGTACAGTCACAAGAACCCAAAACCGTAGGCACGGACGAGGATTTTTTTAATCAACAAGCGTAGCGCTTTTTTTTTCATTCCTTTTTCAAGGTAGAATCGGGTTTTCTGCTAGAAACTGAAAATGATAATAATCTCATAGATACACTGAGGCTTTAAATGAGTCGTTTTTGGGTGAAGCCACTAAAAACCTCATGGGTCTAACCAAAGTTTGAAGGGCATGGGTCGTACCATACAACAACTTTTCTTTCTCACCAATTTAAGACGGCTGTACCGCCGGGGTTATCGTCGAAGTAGGAAAGATTGTAATAGTAAATCTTGAAGTAGCGAAGTAAAGGTAAAGTAAAGGTAGAGTCACGTGAATTGTGTGAATATTAGCGAAGTAAATGGTGAGCTGTATTCAGCTATCTCAAACAACTACATAAGGAGCATCAAGATAATGTAAAAGGAGTTGAGTAATTTGTATCCAGAGAGAGTTATATTGTGAGAGTTATTTTTGAGAGGTTGTAATTAGGGTTTGATTGTAAACTTAGAATAAGATCTTACTTCAATAAAATTAAACATTCTTTCTATTTTCAGTAATATGTCTTGATTCATTATCTAGTTAGTTCATTCGGGTTTGTTGTAGGATTTCCTGCAGTTACATCGAGAGCATAATTCCATCTACAGATTCCAGCTTGATCTTTCAATGCTTCAATAACACCAACACTAACAACAACCATCTGCCAATCATCAAGTGGTCTGGTGGTTGGCATGCTCCCTAGTCCCTCTCACTGCGAAGGTAGGGGTTCGTACCCTGTAATTGAAAGAGTTTGGATGTAGTTTAGGGATCACTAGTCTAGGGCATAAAAAAAAAATCCAATCTTTGCTTGTCGACCTCATCTTCACTAACTGATTCTAAGCAGTATGTAGTATCTTGTAAAAGTGATGATTTGTGAGTAAGGGAGTAATATTTCAGTGTTGGGTGAAGAACTTGATATGGAGTACAAGTTTCTTAATTTTCTTTTTTTTGTAAGTTAAAATGCATTCCAACAGACTAACTTGGGGAGTTAGTAACCCTTACATCAATAATAGTAGAGCCATCTAATGTTGAGCAAAGGGGCTCAACTCTAACATTAGATTTATCTACTTCTAAGGCCTGCACAATACAAGACGGAGGGACATTCCTCCAGTCGACAAAATTACAATAATGTTTAGCCTCTTTAGCCAGTATATCGACAACATTGTTTGCTAGTCTAGGAACATAAAAAAAAAACCCAAAAAGTTTTGACAGAGATTGAATTCTCTTTTTACTTCATCTATTATCTTCTGATTTTTCCAAGTGATTTGAGAAGGTTTCCCATTCAGATAGTCGAAGAGGTTCTTGCAGTCACCTTCAACACTGAAATTTGTTATTCCTTCCTCCACTGCCCATGCTGCTGCATGTAAGAGGCCTAAAACTTCTGCTTCTTCTGGGGATGTGGCTGAGATGGATCCTGCTCTTCCCTGGCCGAAGTTCCCTGCATCATTTCTGAGAATTAAAGCAAAGCCTGCTGGTTCATTTACTGAAGTCCAGGCTGCATCTAGGTTAAGCTTTTTTTGAGCATGTCTAGGAGCTATCCATCTAGGTTTTTCCTTAAATCTAATAGAAGTATCTTTTGTCTGATAAGAATCTTTGTACCAGAAACTCAAATGTCTTTGTATTTCTAATGCTAGTTGAGAATAAGTTTGCTCTGTCTTTTCAAAGGACCTGTTACATCTTTCTTTCTATATGAACCAGAATTTTGTCAAAATGATTTCTAGAGGAACAATTTGATTGTCATTTCCTAACCAATTTTTGCAAATGTCTAAGAACTTTTTGGAGTTATCAAAGTTTATGTCTAATGGGGAAGACTCAGATGCCCAAACAGATATGGAATAAGGACAGTGAAATAAGAGATGTTCTGTGGTTTCATTTTCAATACAACCAAAAGTGCAGTTAGGAGAGACATCCTGCATGAATCTAGATAATTTAAGATTAGTAGAAACTGCATTTTGTAAGCACTTCCAAATAAAGTTTTTAATTCTTTGAGAGGTATTTAAGTTCCACGGACCTTTCCAAAATGTGTCAGATTGTCCTAAATCATAGTGATTCACAGTTCTTTCATTTAGCTTGTTATACATGGATTTAACTGTGAATTTTCCTGAGTTAGTAAGGAGCCATCTGAGGGTATCTGACTTGGCATTTAAGTTTTTATCTAAGGTAATTCTAATGTTACAAATCTGACTAGAAATATGACTGGGAAATACATCCTGAATTAAGAAGGAGTTCCACTTTTTTGAGATAAGTTCAATAAGATCTTTCACTAGGGTTAAAAAGGAGTTAGCCGGAGTTTTGAAATTACTGAGGTTCTCTTTCAATTAAGGGATCCAATTATCCTCCCAAATATTAATCTTAGTACCATCTCCCACTTCCCAGATAGAGTTTTGTTCCAAATCCAAGAACTATTGGTTGGGATTTTGGCTTTAAAGGATGAAGATTTCCTGAAGTATCTAGGTTTAAGCTGAGACACCCATAGAGCTTCAGGCTCATTTAAGAGTCTTTGCGGGCATTTCTGAAACCTAGCCCCCCTTTACTCAGAGGTTTACAAAGACACGAATAAGATATAGGGTAATAACCTTTGTAGTTTGTTTCTTCGCCCCACCAGAAATCTCTTTGAAGAGCATCCATTTTCGTAGTTATTTTCTTAGGAAGAATGAAACAACTCATTTGATAGCTAGCCATACTTGTTAAAATAACTTTATTTAGAACCATTTTACTAGCTTGTGCTAAGGTTTTCCCTATCCAATCTTGAACTTTTTGCTCCATCTTCTCTATTATGCCTTCAAAAAGTTTAATTTTAGCCTTATCTATGAAGAGAGGAGTTCCTAAGTAAGAGTCTTTTAAGTCAATCTTCTTGATTTTAAGAAGTTTGCTTATCATACTTTGATGTTTAGGTTGAACTTGTTTACTAAAGAATATTCCTGTTTTTTCAAAGTTAATTACGTGCCCTGATGCTTTACTAAAAATGTCAATAAGTTGCAAGATATTATGACATTCCTTAAGATCATCCCTAATGAAAAGAAGGCAATCATCAGCAAAAAAAAGATGAGAAATTGGGCTATTCTTAGGTGTTATCTTGATGCCATTTATTAATTTCTCTTCTTCACCAGATAAAAGTAATCTAGAAAAGATTCCCTTGCAGACAATAAAAGTTATGGGGATAACAGGTGCCCTTGTCTAAGACCTCTAGTTGGTTTAAAGAAGTTCCCTGGACTACCATTAAGTAAGACAACAATAGAAGATGTGGAAATACATTGATGGATTAAGTTGCAAAATTTGTTGTCAAATCCAAAAACCTTCATGGCTGAAAGTAAAAAATCCCACTTTACTCTATCAAAAGCCTTGGACATGTCTATTTTTATACCTAAAACAACATGTTTCGCTTTTTTCTTCTTGAAAGAATGAATAAGCTCTTGGGCTATAACTATATTGTCAGAGATTTGCCTTTTAGAAAGAAATGCAACTTGGAATGGAGAAATAAAAGGGTTTAGAAAGGGTTTCATTCTGTTAGCTAGATTTTTAGCTATAATCTTGTAAATGGTGTTATAAAGCCCTATTGGTCTAAAATTACTAGGATCTTTAGGGTGCCTATTTTTGGGAATAAGGAAAAGAAAAGTTTTGTTAAGTTCTGGGTGGAGTTCTCCAGTTTTGAAAAACAGTTGAATTGGAACAGTGACTTGATCTCCCACGGTTTCCCAATTCATTTCAAAGAAGCTAGCAGGAAAGCCATCAAGTTTCTTAAATAGATGGCCCCAAAAAGACTTTGTAGTCTTCTTAAATATGGAGCACAAACCCATGGGATACTGCTGGAAGTTTTGTTTTTCCGGTAGGCTGGTTTATTTATGCCTATGGGGAGCGAAAATAAGATAAAAAGTTGTGTTTGTACGTGTACACTGTAGAATGGTGAGTTAGAGACGTTGGTCTATGTTCAGTATACCGTTCTTGTTTTTTTCACGAACCCCAAAACCATAGGCATGGACTAGGTGTTTTTTTAATCAACTGGCGAAGTTTTCGCCCACCAATTCTGGTGTCCCCTGCGCTCCTTAATGTGGCGCGGTACACTTACTAGGGTGCCATGTGCAGTAAGAGTCTTATCTTTTTTGGACAGTATTTGTACTGTACCGGTACGATTAATGGAGAAGAATAACGGAATTTGAACGAAAAAGATGAACGAAATCAAAAAAACTCTATCGTAGTAACCTCACAATAACTTCATTATCAACATAACCCCAAATAGATATTGTTCTTACAATATAAATGCAACAGAAAAGGAATTTAACCCTAATCGGAATTAACAAATCCTAGGCCGTCACTTGTCGTGTATCCATTACTCAAACAATTAAGCTAACCGCACCCGGTGGATTATAACGGCAGACACCTAGTACTTGGCATGCCAATCAAAGGTACATGACAAATACCCTCCCCATTACCAAATCTTTGTCCTCAAGGATTAAATTTTGTAAAGTGGCCGCGAATATTCGCAGCATCCTCCCATGCGGCATCTTCAGCTGTAGCATTAGGCCAGTGAATCAGAAGTTGATGTACATGCACCCCATTTCTGACAATAGTTCTGGAAGCCAGTGCTGCTGGAGGAATTACTAGCACTTGACCTGCATTGTTAATGATTAGGAGTCTAGGTGCTGGTGTATGGTTGGTACCTATCTGCTTCTGGAGTTGAGATGCATGAAAAACAGAATGGATTCTAGCTTCTGCAAGTAACTGCAACTTATAAGACACAATGCCAATTCTATGTAAGATGGTGAATGGTCCATAGTATTTGGATGCAAGCTTCAAATTCCTTCTCAATGCCATAGAAGCTTGCCTGTAAGGATGTAGCTTTAAGTAGACTTTATCACCCACCTCAAAACTTCTTTCTACTCTGTTTTTTTCTGCATAGAATTTCATACTCTCCTGAGACTTGTGAAGTGAGTCTTTCAGTATGTCTAGGACAACATCTCTTTGATTCAAGTAGTCTTCAACAGCAACAACAAAAACAGTAGTGGTGGAAGGAAAAAACAGGTGAGGAGGATTATATCCATAGAGTGCAGTAAAAGGACTTACTTTCAAGCTTGAGTGGTAATTAGTGTTGTACCACCATTCAGACATAGGTAGCCATTGGTGTCATTTTTTTGGTTGATGTCCATACATGCATCTGAGGTAGCTTTCAAGGCAGGAATTGACTCTCTCAGTTTGGCCATCAGTCTGAGGGTGATAGGCAGCGCTGAGTTGTAGTTGTATACACATTTCCTTAAATAAATCTTGCCAAAAGTTGCTGGTGAAGACCTTGTCTCTGTCAGACACAATGGATGCATGCAGTCCATGTAGCTTGTAAATCTGATTGATGAATTCTTTAGCCAAAGAAGAAGCAGTATAGGGATGATGCAGTCCAATAAAATATGCATACTTTGTTAATCTGTCTACCACCACCAAGATAATAGATTTCCTTTCAATCATTGGCAGGCCTTCTACAAAGTCCATAGAGATGTGCTGCCAGGCATGATCAGGAATGGGCAAAGGTTGCAACAAGCCATCTGGAAAAGTATGTTCACTTTTATTTCTTTGGAAATATCACATGCAGACACATACATGAGAATCGCTTTCTTCATGGCAGGCCAAAAGAATGAGGCTTTGGATCTAATATAAGTGGCATGAATACCAGAATGCCCCCCAACTGTAGATGAGTGGATGAAGTCCAAAATTTTGGCCCTAATATTAGAACTGGAGGTAATATAAAGTCTTGATTTGTATCTTAGAACACCATCATGGTATGAATAATGTGGAAGTGTAGCAGGGGTAAGTGTAAGTTGTGCAATGAGTTCTTGTACCTTTCCATCACCAGAATAGCTGTCAATAATTTCCTTAGTCCAAGATGGTTAGGAAATAGAGATTATTGCCTGACAAGCACCAACATCATGAGGTCTTCTTGAAAGTGTATCAGCAACTGTTTTGTCAGAACCCTTTTTATATCTTATTTCATAATCAAAGCCTAGAAGTTTCATCAACCATTTTTGTTGTAAGACAGTAGAGATCTTTTGCTCCAATAAATACTTAATGCTTTGGTGGTCAGTCTGAATGATGAAATGGTTACCTTGCAAATAATGTCTCCACCTGGTGACAACTTGTACAATAGAGAGTAGTTCCTTTTCATAAGTAGATAAGGCAATAGATCTTGGCTCAAGAGGTTTGCTGTAGAAAGAAAGTGGTTTCCTTTTTGCATGAGAACATCACCAATTCCAGCATCACAAGCATCAGTTTCAAGCCCAAATTGTCTAGTGAAGTTTGACAGGGCTAGCACAAGGGTTGTAGACATGGCTTCCTTGAGTCTTTGAAAAGTTGTAGTATCTGCTGGAGATCAAGAAAGGCATTCTTCTTTAGCAGATCAGTGAGTGGCCTACTTATTAAGCCATAATCCTTCACAAATTTTCTGTAATAGCCCGTGAGGCCCAAAAATCCCCTGAGCTCTTTGAGTGTGTTAGGAAGTGGAAAATTGACCATGAAAGAGATCTTCTCAGGATCAGGTTTAACTCCCTCAACAGTAATTATATGTCCTAGATACTCAAGTTCAGTTTTCCCAAAGCAGTACTTAAAAAGTTTTGCAAAAATCTGGTGTTGTCTCAAGATATCCAAGGTGATTTTCAAGTGTAAAAGATCTTCTTCTAGGGTGGAACTGTAAATAAGGATGTCATCAAAAATACCAGTATAAACTTCCTTAAATGTTCCTTAAATACATCATTCACGAGGGCCTGGAAGGTAGCAGGTGCATGGTGAGGCCAAAAGGCATCACTTTGAATTCAAAGTGACCATGATGAGTTCTAAAAGATTTCTTATAGATGTCAGCAGAGGTGACCCTGATTTGACGATATCCAACCCTTAAATCAATCTTAGAAAAAAAAATATATTTCCTTGTAATTCATCAAGCAATTCATCTATAACTGGAATTGGAAATTTATCCTTGATTGTGATGCTATTAAGCCTTGTATAGTCTACACAGAACCTCCATGTATTGTCCTTCTTTTTTTTACCAGAAGTATATGAGCTGCAAAAGGACTATGATTGGTTTGAATAATGCCATATTGAAGCATATCCTGAACTAGTTGTTCCACCACTGATTTTTGAATGTAAGGACACCTATAAGTTCTCATGTTAACTGGTTAAGAATTTGGTTTGAGGGGAATTGAGTGGTCTAAGCTTCTCTGTGGAGGAAGTGTTTTGGGCTCAGAAAAAACATCAGGATATTGTTGTAGGAGTTTTGAAATAGGGAGGTGGAGGACTGGGTTGTGTGGTTGAGGTTGGAAAAAAATTTTCCGTTTGAGATTGCATAGTACTTTTGAAAATTAGCATCTGAGATTAAAAATTAGTTTGCATCCGACTGTCAAAATCATCTTTAGTCATCATAATACTGAGTTGAAGAGTAATATTATCTATTTGAGCCTATTGCCTTGCAGTTGTATCGGTCAATCCTTTACACGTTTAAGAAACCATGATGAATTTTTTTTCCGAGTGTGATAGGAAGAAACAACTCTGAATACCAGTTGTACTGTACCAGTACGATTGATGGAAAAGAATAACGAAATTTGAAAGGAAGAGACGAACGAAATAAAAAAAAACTATGCGTAGTAGCCTCACAATAACTTCATTATCAACATAACCCCAAAGAGATATTGTTCTTACAGTATAATTGCAACAGAAAAGAAATTTAACGCTAATCGGAATTAACAAATCCTAGGCAGCCGCTTGTCGCGTGTCCATTACTCAAACAATTAAGCTAACTACACCAAATGGATTATAAGGACAGAAACTTAGTACTTGGCATGTCAATCAAAGGTACGTACAGTATTATTGAATCGGCTGTTTGGTGAAATTTATTTTATACCGCTTGGTTAAAAGAGATTTTGAGCCCTCAACAATTTGGGGCTTTAGGCAGCCGCCTAGCTCACCTATTTTCTACCGGCCTAAGACGACCATGTATCCATCTGTATCCATTTCACAATAACACATATGACGGTTTAACGGAGCTGAGTGGATGATAGTACTAGTTTGGAAGGTTATTTTAACCGAAATTCATATTCATTCAGATAAACTTTATCTCATAGTTAGAAGAACTTAGAAGTTAAAGGATATTCACGTAAAGCATAGGAGATACTAGATAGCAAGAAAGCCAACAAAAACTACTACTATTTTATTTATCTTTTTTCAACGTCCCTTTTGGCTCATGTACGACACTCCAACGTCCGTAATTCCATTTATCATTAGTTTCTATTTGCTTTTCTTCACACCTTTTGTACCTACGTTTATTATTTTGCACGTTTAATTTCTTAATCTTCTTGCTTGTGAACTGGCCATCCGTAATTTACAATAGCAGGCAAACTTTCACCGGGTTTATAAGTACACCACCTTAGCCCAAGCCCACTGCCCGCCACATTTACCATTCAAGCACAATCGTTATCACCATATACAACCTCCCAATTGTCAACCCTCTCCAACCCAATTCACCCCTCCTCCTAGCATTTCATTTGGTAAAGACATATCTATTATCGCATGGAACTGTCAAGGTTTAAACCATCCACCAACAATTCAACACCTTAATGGACTTATATCAATGTACAAACCAACCATATTATTTATATCTGAAACTTTGGCCAATGACTTTCAAATGCTGCGCATTGCGCAGACTCTGCATTTTCCGAATCACTGCACAGTTCCTAAAATCGGCAGAAGGGGGGGCTTATATCTATTATGGAAAAATGAGGTCAATATCCAAGTCATCCTGAAGTCCCAAAGTTATATTCATATTCTTGTCACACCTACTGCTCCAGACCAACCTTGGTTTTGCACGGGTATATATGGCCCACCACATCCGGACCCAAGAAAAAACATGTGGGAAGATTTTCCAACAATTTTTCCTACCACTTCAACACCTTGGATACTACTTGGAGATTTCAACGAAGGTTTGGACCAATCGGAAAAAAAGGAGGCAGATCGGTTACGTATGCACAAACACAACCGTTTATCAATTTAATGGATCAGATGTGCTATATTGATCTAGGATTAGCGGAGACCCGTTCACCTGGACAAATAACCAACAAGGGTATGACAACATCCAACAAAGACTTAATAGAGCAGTAACAAATCAGCATTGGAAAACAACCAACCCCCATGATGGAATAACACACATGCCACGAATAGCCTCAGATCATGCTCCTATCCTGCATCAAACAAAAGCCTTGGACTGGCAATGGAGTAAGAATTATAAATTTGAGCATCTATGGATATCTCACCCTCAACTTCATCAAGTGGTTACCTCGGCATAGGATAAACTACAGGACTCAGATCCACCATTAAACCTCCATCTCAAACTCATCTCAACCAGTGAAACTCTAACATAATGGAATAAGATTTGAAAATACGGGGGTCTAACAACCTCACCCAATATTTCGATTAGCAATCTGTATGGACTAACTCTAATATACTTTTAAGAGACTCAACTAGACAGTCAGACTCAATCTCCATAAAAAGTATATCAAGGAATTAATATCTCAATCTCTCGATTTGATCTTTACTCAAGCAATCTGCGAGTCTTTATCAAATACTAGAGATATAAACTTGGATGGTACCAAAGACCAATATCCAAGGATCAATCAATTTCCAATCAACAACCAAAGGTTGGATTTTACAATTGATCGATACAACGTACAACTTGTGATATTTCAATTATATAACAAAATATAATGCGGAATAGAAATAACACAGACACCAGAAGTTTTGTTAACGAGGAAACCGCAAATGAAGAAAAACCCCGGGACCTAGTCCAGATTGAACACCACACTGTATTAAGCCGCCACAGACACTAGCCTACTACAAACTAACTTCGGTCTGGACTGTAGTTGAACCCTAATCAATCTCATACTGATTCAAGGTACAGTTGCGCTCCTTACGTCTCTGATCGTAGAAGGATACTACACACTTGATTCCCTTAGCCGATCTCACCCATAACCAAGAGTTGCTACGACCCAAAGTCGAAGACTTTAATAAAAAAATCTGTATCACATAGAAAAGTCTATGATAATAGATAAATCTGTCTCCCACAGATAAACCTATGAGTTTTTTTGTTCCGTCTTTTGATAAATCAAGGTGAACATGAACTAATTGATAAACCGGACTTATATTCCCGAAGAACAACCTAGTATTATCAATCACCTCACAATAATCTAAATCGTATAGTAGCGAAACTAGATATTGTGGAATCAAAAACGATGAGACGAAGATGTTTGTGAATTCTTTTTATCTCGCCTATCGGGGATATAATCTCAAGTGAATTATTCAATTGAACTCGTATGATAGAAAATGGCAAGATCAGATCGCTTAACTACAAGAGAAGTAGTTTCGTCTGGCTTCACAATCCCAATGAAGTCTTTCAGTCGTTAACCTACATGGTCTCAAGAAGAAACCTAAGGTTAAAGGAGAATTGACTCTAGCAAAACCAACTAGTATCACACACGAGGTGTGGGGATTAGTTTTTCCAGTTGCTAGATGTGTTCTTTATATAGTTTTCAAATCAGGGTTTGCAATCCAAGTTACATTGGTAACAAAGCATTCAATATTCACCGTTAGATGAAAAACCTGATTTAACCAAGCTAATATCTTTCAACCGTTAGATCGAAACTTAGCTTGTCACACACAAATGAAATGTGTTTCATTTAGGTTTGAGTAACCATACCTAAACATGTACACTTAGTTGGTTCACAAATAGTTAACCAATGGTTAGCCATATGAGCACTTTCATATTAACCGTATTCATCTTTCTCATAACTAGTTCAAATGACTAATAAGAACAAGCTGAAGAGTTGTTCAAATGCTTAGTTCTTTATTCATGGACACAATTGAAACATAATCGGTTTGATTCATTTGAATCAATTCATGAACAATATACCCACGGTTTGCAAATATTGCATATTCATTATAAATTATTGTTTTAAGTTCATGAATTACCGATTTGAGAAATAACCAGCTTGGGTATGGTATGGGTATGCGTACCTTAGCTACCGGATTTGATTTTACAAACTCAGCAGTATTTTTCGGATCGAAAACTTCCGTGGGTATGCGTACGGGTATGCGTATCTAAGGAGTCGGTTTACTAGTTTGCAAACTACAAATTCAGCAGAAATTTTCGGTTGAAAACATCCGCTGGTACCCGTACGGGTACGCTACCTAACCTGTCTCCTTCACCAATACCATATGCACACACTTGGTTTCCGGCACATGGATTTATACTCTAATGTGCGAACACACTATATATGCTTATATCCATTGTTGGTAATCTCAACTCTACATTTCAATCATTGAAACATTCTTCTATAATGTTATAACAATCGTTATTCACGACTATCGTCATCAAAGCTATTTTCAATATTGAAACGTCATCATGACTTTCGTCACGAGTAAATATGAATGTGGTTAAAGGAAAAGCTTACCAACACATATTTCGAGAAAAAGATAGGGGAGTAAACTCGGCTCGAAATTTCAAATGTGTATGTATGAAAACTATCATACTTATACGACTTTGTCTCAAGAGTATGAGATAGAATAGACTTTTGAGTGATAGATAAGTTCAAGTCTCCACATACCTTTTTGGTTGGATGAAGTTCCACTGGTTCCTCGAGTAGTTCTTCGTCTTCGTAAGATGATTTCCATGGAGTCTGGAGCTCAACTACACTTAACTATCATAGACCGAGACTTAGTCATAAGTAAACTAAAAATCAAGACATATAATTTTGATCTCTAATATTGACAAACATGCTTGAGATAGAAACGCATGCGAGTTCAACCGAGCAATGATCTAACAATCTCCCCCTTTGTGAATTTTAGTGACAAAACTATCAATACATATGGATTACAAAATAAATAAAACTTTGTATCTTCTCGTCCACATGCTTGATCTCCTTGGTGCTTCAACATTACTCGAAAACTTCATCTTTTCCAAGTACTCCCATGATTCCATAGATGTTCAGTTCAGCATCATAGTTGTTGAAGTTCCGTAGCCATAAAAATGAGAAAACAAAAGGTCTCGATCATTGTTATACAATGTCATAGTATTATTACAAAGTATCAAAGTTCTTATATCACAACTTCGACAACAATACTATCGTGATACGTATCACTCCCCCTTAGTCAATACTTCGTCTCAACACGAAAACCAATCCCCGTTACATAATGATCTGAAAACCATATGTATTTGTAGTGTGAACTACATATTAATTCCCCCCCCCCCTTTTTGTCTATAAAATTGGCAATGGTACGAAAACGGGATCCTAATGAAATTATCATGGAGACACTTCAAGAGCAAAGAAAAGTACATATCAACTTTGTTTAGATGCAATCATAAAGCCGAAGCTAAATGCATTTATCACGGAGTTTATAAAGATACAAGATAACTCCTCAAATATTCCACAGCCGCACTCCCCACAAAGATATGGAAATTAAGCGTAAGTTCAAAATAACTCTCCCCCATTTGATGTCATTCCCGAAAGAACAACAAGAGCGACCTTACTTTTTATAAGAAAAGAATGATTTCAAGATAGCACTAAGATACTTAGAAGATACATCTACTTAGAAACAAATGTGGAAAATAACGTTACACCTCAAGAATTTCCAAACTCAATTTCCCAGAGGATCT
Organism: Papaver somniferum; assembly: GCF_003573695.1. NCBI lineage: Eukaryota > Viridiplantae > Streptophyta > Magnoliopsida > Ranunculales > Papaveraceae > Papaver > Papaver somniferum. The sequence continues at coordinate 228,081,506 of NC_039358.1, forward strand.
AGATAAGAGTAGGGGCAAGAGCTATGGAAGACTAATGAACCTGAACGACACCAATAGACTGCGGTAGGTGTTGAAACGTAGCAGTATCTAATGGTTTGGTGAGAATATCAGCCAATTGTTGTTCTGAGGGCATAAATTCCATATTAATGATACCATTTTCATAGAGATCTCGAATAAAATGATACCTTATATCAATGTGTTTAGCCCTTGAGTGCTCAACTGGATTTTTTGTTATGCGAATTGCACTGGTGTTGTCGCATAAAATTCCCATTATTCCAGTGTTAATTCCATAATCAACAAGCATTTTTTTCATCCATAGAAGTTGAGTACGACATGAGCCTGCAACGATGTATTCTGCTTCACATATTGAGAGGGATTGTGAATTTTGTTTCTTGCTACGCCAAGCTACAAGATTCAGTCCTACATAGTAGAAACCCCCTGACATACTTTTTTTATCCTCCACACATCCTGCCCAATCTGCATCTGAATAGGCAGTAAGATCAGTGTTAGTATCAAAAGTGTAAGATAGACCATACCCTGCAGTGTGATTAATGTAACGTATAATTCTTTTTGCAGCTGCAAGATGAGATTCTTTTGGATTTTCCTGGAACCTAGCACAACAACCAACACTAAAAGTAATATCAGGTCGAGTAGCTGTAACATATAAAAGACTTCCAATGATAGATCGATAAAGTTTTTGATCCACATTTACACCTTTATCATCCCGATGCAGTTTACCAGTGGTAGGCATAGAAGTTAGTTTAGGAGTTGACTTATCAAGGCCAAATCTTGAGACATGATCCTTAACATATTTTTCTTGGGATAAGTAAATTCCATCCTGTGTTGTTGAATTTTGTAAACCCAAAAAGAATTTTAATTCACCAACATTGCTCATTTCAAACTCCTTTCCAAGAGACACTTGAAAATCTTGTGCAAGTTTCTCCGAGTTGATCCATAGATGATATCATCTACATAAACTTGAGATATCACAACATCTTTTCCATTCCATTTGGTAAACAACGTTTTACCAACTCTTCCTCTCGAAAAACCCTTCCCAAGAAGAGATGAAGTCAGTTTTTCGAACCAGGAACGAGGTGTTTGTTTCAACCCATATAGCGCCTTATTAAGTTTAAGGACGTGATCTGGGAAGTCAGGGTTTTCAAATCCCTTAGGTTGAGCTACATAGACTTCTTCCTTTAAGGTTCCGTTTAAAAACGCATATTTGATGTCCATTTGAAATAACTTTACCTTAAGAAAACAAGCATGAGCTAATAACAATCTAATGGACTCAAGGCGTGCCACATGAGCAAAGGTTTCATCAAAGTCGATTCTTTCGATTTGTGAGTATCCTTGAGCGACAAGTCTTGCTTTGTTTCTGACAATTGTGCCAAACTCATCAGACTTGTTCTTAAATATCCATTTGGTGCCAACTATATTGACATTTGGAGGACAAGGTACAATCTTCCATACATCTTGTCTATGGAATTGATTTAACTCTTCGTGCATTGCATTTACCCATAAGGGATCGCTAAAAGCTTCATCAACATATATTCCTTGCTTCTACTTGTGAAAGATAACAACCAAAATTGCACAAGTTTTGAAGTTGTCCTCTAGTCTTTGCAGTAGAATCTCTTCCTCCGATGATACTGTTGAGATCATGGTTTCTTTGAACCCAGAGGTGTCGTTGGGGGACACGTTTCTTGTTCAACAGGCACAGTCTGATCAGTGTTTTTTCCTTGTCACTAGAAAGATCGGGATCAATGATTGTAGGTACAACTTCAACTGAATCCGGAACTTCTTTGACTTTCTCAGTTATCTCAGTTGGAGGCAATTCAGCAGGGGAAAAATCATGATGAAAGTCGCTAATATCATCAATGATAACGTTAGCGGATTCCATCATCACTTGGGGTCTGAGATTAAATACTCGAAAACCATGACTATCAGATGCATATACCAAAAAGATACCTTCATCGCTTTTAGTATCAAATTTCCCTCTCTGTTCTCGATCTTTTAGGATGTAGTACTTACTTCCGAATACTCTAAGATAGTGTAAATTGGGTTTTCTACTATACCACAATTCATATGGAGTGTTTAGGGTTTTAGACCGTACGTAGACACGGTTGATCAAGTAACATGCTGTGAAGATAGCTTCTCCCCAAAATCTTAGTGGTAAGTTTTTGTTATGGAGCATGACTCTGGCCATTTCCTGAATATTCCTATTCTTCCTTTCTCAACTCCATTGGCTTGAGGAGTAATAGGTGGTGAGTATTGTTGAATAATCCCCAGTTTGTCACAGAATTCAAATACTTTGGTTTCCTTGAATTCGGTGTCACGGTCGCTTCTAATTTTCTTTAGTTTGCGACATTGTTCATTCTGGATTCTATTAACAATAATCTTAAATTCACCAAGGGTTTCATTCTTATGAGTTAAGAAAGCTACCCAAGTGAATCTGGCGTAGTCATCTACCATAACTAAAGCATACTTCTTTCCTCCAACAGTAGATTGTTGAATTGGTCCGAAGAGATCCATATGAATTAAATCATGTGGAGCCTTAGTGAGAATATCTCGAGATGACTTATGGTGAACTTTCGTTTGTTTACCCTTTTGACAGGCACCACAAACACCGTCAATCTTTGCATTGATTTTGGGAACGCCTCTAATAAGTTCTTTGTTAATGATCTTAGTTAAGAGGCGATAATTGATGTGACCGGCCAAAACGCTCATGCCAAAGATGTGTAGATTCCAACTTAGTCAAATTGCAACAATTGCTAAACTAAGTATCAAGGAGATTACAATTATTTTTACCACGAGTTCCTTGAAAATTACTTTTCCAGTTTTGTCTACAATGTCACATCCATTTGCATTGAAGACAACTCTATGGCCTTTGTCACAAATTTGACTAATAGAAAGAAGATTTGCAGTCATACCTTTGACGTATACTATATCATGGATTTCTGGAACACCGGGAAGCTTGATCATACCCTTCTTGCTAATGTAACAACTCCCATCTCCGAAAGTAACTGGTCCTCCTTCAAAGTCACTTGTGGAGACAAACCACGAAAGGTCACCAGTCATATGTCGGCTACAACCATTGTCAAGAAACCATTGGAAGGGTGATGTTGATTTTAAGGTAAAAGCTCCCATACTAGCACTACTTTCCTGTTTAGGATTTCTTGTTAGTATTGTACACCTTTTTAGATAAGCAAACAATTGTTCAACTTTCTTGTGGAGATTGCTCGCAACTTTTATACTTTTCTGAAAACGTGTACATGTATGTTGATTGTGATTGAGAGACTCACAAAACATACAAGGACCAACATCAGTAATCTTATTTGAGAAGTTCTTCCTTCTATAAAATTTCTCAAAGTATAAACTTTGTTTAACACTTGACTTAATATGATCCTTTACAGAGGAATCAAACGAGTTATTCATCATAACTGAAGAATTTTTTACAGACGTCAAATCCTTATGCTTTGCAATTATTGCAGCAAGATCACGATTGATTCGGATTTGTTCATCCAACTTCATTTGGAGAATAACAAGGGTTTTAGAACATTCCCTAAGATTGTGGTTTATTCCTGGTGAAACGTTTATAGAGACTTTACTGTCCACCTAGTCAGATCGCCACAAACACAAAATTTTGAGGTCCTGAACGTGTTTGCCTGCTCTGATACCAATTGCAAATGCGGGGGTCTAACAACCTCACCCAATATTTCGATTAGCAATCTGTATGGACTAACTCTAATATACTTTTAAGAGAATCAACTAGACAGTCAGACTCAATCTCCATAAAAAGTATATCAAGGAATTAATATCTCAATCTCTCGATTTGATCTTTACTCAAGCAATCTGCGAGTCTTTATCAAATACTAGAGATATAAACTTGGATGGTACCAAAGACCAATATCCAAGGATCAATCAATTTCCAATCAACAACCAAAGGTTGGATTTTACAATTGATCGATACAACGTACAACTTGTGATAATTCAATTATATAACAAAATATAATGCGGAATAGAAATAACACAGACACCAAAAGTTTTGTTAACGAGGAAACCGCAAATGAAGAAAAACCCCGGGACCTAGTCCAGATTGAACACCACACTGTATTAAGCCGCTACAGACACTAGCCTACTACAAACTAACTTCGGTCTGGATTGTAGTTGAACCCTAATCAATCTCATACTGGTTCAAGGTACAGTTGCGATCCTTACGTCTTTGATCGTAGAAGGATACTACGCACTTGATTCCCTTAGCCGATCTCACCCACAACCAAGAGTTGCTACGACCCAAAGTCGAAGACTTTAATAAACAAATCTGTATCACACAGAAAACTCTATGATAATAGATAAATCTGTCTCCCACAGATAAACCTATGAGTTTTTTTTTCCGTCTTTTGATAAATAAAGGTGAACAAGAACTAATTGATAAACCGGACTTATATTCCCGAAGAACAACCTAGTATTATCAATCACCTCACAATAATCTAAATCGTATAGTAGCGAAACTAGATATTGTGGAATCAAAAACGATGAGACGAAGATGTTTGTGATTTCTTTTTATCTTGCCTATCGGAGATATAATCTCAAGTGAATTATTCAATTGAACTCGTACGATAGAAAATGGCAAGATCAGACCGCTTAACTACAAGAGAAGTAGTTTCGTCTGGCTTCACAATCCCAATGAAGTCTTTCAGTCGTTAACCTACAGGGTCTCGAGAAGAAACCTAAGGTTAAAGGAGAATCGACTCTAGCAAAACCAACTAGTATCACACAAGAGGTGTGGGGATTAGTTTTCCCAGTTGCTAGATGTCTCCTTTATATAATTTTCAAATCAGGGTTTGCAATCCAAGTTACCTTGGTAACAAAGCATTCAATATTCACCGTTAGATGAAAAACCTGATTTAACCAAGCTAATATCTTTCAACCGTTAGATCGAAACTTAGCTTGTCACACCCAAATGAAATGTGTTTCATTTAGGTTTGAGTAACCATACCTAAACATGTACACTTAGTTGGTTCACAAATAGTTAACCAATGGTTAGCCATATGAGCACTTTCATATTAACCGTATTCATCTTTCTCATAACTAGTTCAAATGACTAATAAGAACTAGTTGAAGAGTTGTTCAATTGCTTAGGTCTATATTCATAGACACAATTGAAACAAAATCGTTTTGATTCATTTGAATCAATTCATGAACAATATACCCACGGTTTGCAAAGATTTCATATTCATTATAAATTATTGTTTTAAGTTCATGAATTACCGATTTGAGAAATAACCAGCTTGGGTATGGTATGGGTATGCGTACCTTAGCTACCGGATTTGAGTTTACAAACTCAACAGAAATTTTCGGTTCGAATATTTCCGTGGGTACTGTACGGGTATGCATACCTAAGGTGACTGGTTTACTAGTTTGCAAACTACAAACTCAGCAGAAATTTTCGGTTGAAAACTTGGTTTCCGGCACATGGATTTATACATTAATGTGCGAACACACTATATATGCTTATATCCATTGTTGGTAATCTGAACTCTACATTTCAATCTTTGAAACATTCTTTTATAATGTTATAACAATCGTTATTCACGACTATCGTCATCAAAGCTATTTTCAAGATTGAAACGTCATCATGACTTTCGTCACGGGTAAAGATGAATGTGGTTAAAGCAAAAGCTTAGAAACACATATTTCGAGAAAAAGATAGGCGAGTAAACTCCGCTCGAAATAGAAAATGTGTATGTATGAAAAGTATCATACTTATACGACTTTGTCTCAAGAGTAGGAGACAGAATAGACTTTTGAGTGATAGATAAGTTCAAGTCTCCACATACCTTTTTGGTCGGATGAAGTTCCACTGGCTCCTCTAGTAGTTCTTCGTCTTCGTAAGATGATCGCCATGGAGTCTGGAGCTCAACTACACTTAACTATCCTAGACCGAGACTTAAGTAAACTAGAAATCAAGACATATAGTTTTGATCACTAATATTGACTAACATTCTTGAGATAGCAACACATGCGAGTTCGACCGAGCAATGCTCTAACAAGATTAACTTTGGCCATCTACCCACTTTAATCAAAAAGTCAACCGCGAAAATTAAAGCTTCCCAACATCAATGTGCTACGCAAACTGGAGCTGCACTGGAAAACTGGATTCAACAGGAAAAGCAACTCCGCATTGAACACTTGAATTTATTGGATTGCCACGCAACATATTGGTAGCAGAGATCTAGAATACAATGGCTTCAGTCAGGCGACCGTAATACCACATTCTTCCATACCAAGGCCACAATTCATAGAAGCTGCAACAATATACAACAACTTCAGGATCATCAAAACAATTGGATTAACGACAAATAAGAAATTATCAGGATCATGCTTGAACACTTCACAAACCAGTATACGGCTCCAAATATAGTAATTGATGAAAACCTGTTCGAGGAAATAACACCAAGGTTAACCCCCCGAAAATTTGAGAAATTAACAACGGAAGTTACCACTGGGGAGATCAAACATGCGCTTTTTTCCATAGGATCGGACTGCACTCCAGGACCACATGGATTCACCAGTAAGTTTTTTAGAGTTTTTTGGGAAACAACCCAACCACAACTTATTGCTATGCTCCGAAGTTTCTTTGAGTCTTTCAACATTCATCCTCTCATGAACCACACTAACATCACTCTAATCCCAAAGA